>NC_138185.1:60158872-60538872 GCF_964194105.1 Spermophilus citellus
CAAGTCAAGTTTGAGAGCAGCCTATTTCTAAAGCCCAGTTTATGTCCTGTTGAAAAGACAGAAGAGCAAAACAGCAAATGAAACCAAGATTGGGAACAAAGGAAAATAGCACCCTCTTCTCTTTTCAGCAGTGCTTTGGAAATGTTCAAAGTGTCAATTGAATTGTCCTATTTATAAGGTCTTTGATTTTCTTTACTGTAAACTCTTAAGGACGCTCCATTGCCTGGTGCAATTTAATATGACTGGAGCTCACAGGGGTCTTGATCTTCACATACAGTGCCCCAGAGGAGTGATTTATAAACCACAATCCCAGAGCATCCCAGGAACCGGAGTGAATTGAGGCTTCTAAGTGAACACAAGTGCTATGAATTCCAATGTTAGACCAGCACAAGAAATGTCCCCAAACTCATTTCCTGCAAGGGAGAATGGGGATGTGGTTGGAGGGAATGAGAGAGATGGCAAACCCCATAAGGAACGAGGTTGGTACCCAATTAGCTTCTTTTCATATTATGGGTTTAGGGAGGCCAAGTAATCCCAAGATGGCTCCAGTCATTTTCACGTTGGCAAAGAGGAACAATATTGCTTTTTAATAGTGTGAGGTCGAAGGAAGGAAAGGGCAGAGAGGAGGAAAAGGGAGAGCAAACCCAAGAGCACTGTGAATGCACTTAATTCCCTTAGCATGAGCATTTTTGTGGGGAAAAAAAAAACAAGAAAGAAAGAAAAAGAGAAAAAAGAGATTAAAAATGTGATAACTTCAAATGTGTGATCAATAAAAATAATTATCATCTTTCAGTCCATTTTTCATAAAGCACTCAGTGACCTGAGAGTAATTTCTGGCATCTAGGAGCCAAGCTCTTGAAATGCACAATTACCAAAAACTCTCTCTCTTTTTAAAAAGACTTTCCTGTGTGAGTGTATTTTTTTTTCCTTCCTGTCTTCCACACTCAACCGTTTGGTCTAAAGACAGTCAGGCAGCTAAATATATATTAATTAGAACTCTTGGGGCTGGCATCAGTGAGATACAATTATACCAAACGGATGCCATTCCGGGCTCTGATAGCTTCATTTAAATTCCTGAATAAAACATGAAATATCTTTAATGAGAAATGAATATAGTTGTCAGGAGGGGGTAGTTGTGATATTGTTACTAGTCGAGATATAGAAGATGAAGACATAATGTGAATACCTTCCATTTTATCTAAAAATGATGGTTGTTAGAAAAGACAGATCCCTCTTCTGAGACATCGTGTGTGCTGCAATATCAAAAAAATTATAGCACCTAACAGCGCAGTCTTATTCCAAGGAGACCCGGCATCTGAGCCTCTGTGATTTTGCAGGAAGGAACTTGCTGTCTGTTACCAGGAAAACAGATCAACTCAAACAGCATCGGTAAGAGTACCCATGTGCCACTCTATCCAGCAGATCTGCTACTCTGACCAGCAGATCCCTGCTTCTTTCTAACCAAGAGCCGAGTAAGATATCTTGTCCATAAATATTTTGTTGAGAGCATGACAGATAAATAGACTTGCATCCTTATCTCCAGTCTCTGTTCTCTTCTAGACAGTCACTGGAGGAGGGGGGAAGCTGCAGAGGGAAATGGGTTCATGAAATCACACTGTCAGGGAGATGAGAACCGCACAGCTTCCCATACTGCCATGGCCTCCTCTTTGATCACTGGCCCTGGGAAGTAGGACCCCCAGCCCCAGGCTCCAGCCAAAGGCCATTCACCTTCTGGACTATGGCTGAGATTTTCTTCTTTTCTTTCCAAGGGCTTTTCTTAATACAGTGAGTCTTTCATAATTAAAATAACAGCACACTACCTTGTATTCAGGATGCACCTGTCTTAATCCCAGGTGACTTTCAAGCACTTTAAAAATATTACCAATGATAACCATGGCTTGCTTCATTTGCAATTGAATTCAGAGGGTCAGTTCCTCAGTCTCATGACTAGGAATTGCAAGGGGAGTGGGAACACGGAGAACCTGCAGACAATAGGCCTGAAACAACATAAAAAGAGTAGGATCTTTTTTTCCCCATATTTCCCATCATAGTCCTGAGCTATTGTAAAAGACAAACAAAATACCACTTGGTTCTCTTTTTACTGACTCAGAGACAACATACTACTCTGTTCTTATAAAGTAGAATTGAGAAGTTTGGAATAACAGTTAGGGTTGTCTGTTGATAAAGAACTTACCTTTATCTTATTTAGCATATGGTTCATTGGACAAGTCAGTTGGTGCCTATATGCAATGCATTGTGGGAAGACCCTGAGATAAAGATGGTGGGCCACTTCCCTGCAGAGCTCTTGGACAATGATTTCCATAAAAGGCTTCGCATGGGAAGCCTTTGAAGCCCTGCTCCTTCCGCCTCTGATGTCCATCTCCACTGTATGGTGGAGAAGTTGAAGCAGGCGTTTTACCAGGTCATGAAGGAGCCTTTGAGTAGCATGGATCTAGCCAACTGAGTTCCCCAGACAATTCCATGCCTCTAGTCATTATTTGTATGTTCTGTTTGCAGGATTAACCTCCTCCCCAGTCTGTTGGGACGTTGCTATTTTCCCTACAGTCCTTTTTGAACGCATGTCTTTTCCCCCTAATGCCAAGAATCTTTCTCCCCATAGTACATGCAATCTTTTCTGTAATAGCTATCAGTATGTTCACTGCTAACTGCACTGCTGAAATGAAAGCTCTTTGATGAAAGAGACTATACATCATATGTGTCTGATTCAGTGTCTGCCATATATTCAGAATTCAAACATTTTTGGATGAATGGATGCATAAGAAATGATGGCAAGGCATGGTGTCACATGCCTGTAATCCCAGTGGCTCAGGAGGCTGAGGCAGGAGGATCGTGAGTTCAAAGCCAGCCTCAGCAACAGTCAGATTCTAAGCAATTCAGTGAGATCCTGTCTCTAAATAAAATACAAAACAGGGCCTGGGATGTGGCTCAGTAGTCAAGTGTCCCTGAGTTCAGTACCAAATACACCCCCCAAAAAAAAGATGAGAATTGATAATGTGACTTGTTGAATTTTTTCAAGTTTTATACTCGTATGACATAAAATCTAAATCCAGATAAATAGAAAAAAGGCATTGAATTGTATTTTCTTTTTCCACAAAACCAAGTAACACTTGAACTAATGTGCTTTTATTTTTCACTAATGATTTTTATTTTCCAAAATTGATTGAATCAGACATTTGCTATGATCTTGTCTTTTTTTAGATTTTAAGATTGTTCTACAACTGCTTTTTTGTCCAGGGTTAGATCAATAATAGCAATAGAAGTCACAGATAACTTTTACTGAGTTGTGCAAGAATTGTGGTGGGTGCTTCATGTGAATTAACTTGATTCATCCTTACACCCACATAAAGCAGTCACCACACCCCATGACAGATACAGGAACAAAAAGACCAAGAAGTTAGCTGTCTTTCTCAACATTCACTAATTCCTGTAAAAAGATTTTTTTTTTTTATCTCTACAAAGATCAGAGCAAGTATAACAATGAGAAAAAGAATGCATGAAAAAGAAGTAAATCATAATACAGAAATGTTCCTTTCCTATGACTCATTGTAGTAAGTTGTCCACATTGAATAACCTTTGCCTAAAATAATTTAATAAGATTATGAAGAGAAAAATCTTCACTAATGATTTTTGCCTAAATCTAGAACATTGTCAAGAGATTTGGGAAGTTGGTACTTTATCATAATTTGTGATTCCATGTCCTCATCTCTTTCTTGTCTGTGGGGTGGATATTTGTTTTAGCTGTGTCATTCTGGTCAAAAGCATTTCCACTTTAGTGCCAGTTGGTCTTCACCTCGATTGTCTCAACTGACCCTTCCCCCTGACACGGCTCTTTATCACAGCCATCTGTGATCCTCAGGCAGAGGCAAGGAGGATGGGTTCTATGAGCAAAGACCTCAGGGGCTCTGTGCACCTGGAGAGCCCATGAGCCAGAACCTTCCAGATGGTGGTCATGTTCAAGCCAATGTGGTTTCAAGGCTCCTGCCCAGTTCCCAGTCACCATCTAGACTCAGGGCTAAAATCCAGTCTGCTTGGCTCAGCCTGTTTAGACCTTCCACACTTCATTTCTGAAATTCAGGGCAGGAAGTATACAGTACAAGAGAGCTTCTTTCTCCTCCCGATTCTTCTTCTGCAAACCTGCATGGCCCCTTCTCCAGGGAAGTTGGATATGTCCTGTTTTTTCCTAACCACAGCTTGGGGCCTCACTGAGATTATAGTCAGGTGTGTCACATTAGAGAATCTCAACTGTGTAAAACTGGTAGATCCAAGAGCACGGCATCCCTAATCAATCGGGGTTCTTTTACCCTACTGAGCAGGTCATGGCTTCAGGTTGCTCCTCAACATGTTGTGCTTTACAGCCACACGAGTTCAGTTGGAGTTGAAATGTCTCACCAAATGTCATCTGTCACCCTGGAGCCCAGTTCTCATCCTACAGCTTTCCCACATGATGCTAAGGGCCCTCCTCTGCTTGGACACCTGTGGCCATGTCGGACTTCTACCCCTCAGGCTACATGAGCCACAGCTGCTTTCCCTAGACCTGTAGATACACGCTGGCCATCTGGGGTCAGGCTGTGTCCCCTTGCCCAAAAAAATCGTGAAGTCTTCCTTTGTGTCCTCTTCTAAATTGCTGAGGACCCAGAATCATATGGAAGCCAGTCTTCCCAGTTAAGGCCAAATAACTCAAAAGAAAGGTGAAGCACCCAAGAAAAAACAGCCTCTGTCACACAGAGTCTCACCCAGACTTAATGCTTGCAAGATTATTGATCATGTAAAAATCTCACATGGAAAATAGCTATCAATTAGTGTATGCAACTTATGGGTACATCCAAGTTCTATTTTTTTTGGGGGGGTTAATTTTATTTTTTTATTGGTTGTTCACAACATTACAAAGCTCTTGACATATCATATTTCATACATTAGATTGAAGTGGGTTATGAACCCCCAATTTTACCCCAAATGCAGATTGCAGAATCACGTCGGTTACACATCCACAATTTTACATAATGCCCTATTAGTAATTGTTGTATTCTGCTACCTTTCCTATCCCCTACTATCCCCCCTCCCCTCCCCTCCCATCTTCTCTCTCTACCCCATCTACTGTAATTCATTTCTCTCCTTGTTTATTTTCCCATTCCCCTCACAACCTCTTATATGTAATTTTGTATAGCAATGAGGGTCTCCCTTCATTTCCATGCAATTTCCCTTTTCTCTCCCTTCCCCTCCCATCTCATGTCTCTGTTTAATGTTACTCTTTTCTTCCTACTCTTCCTCCCTGCTCTGTTCATAGTTGCTCTCATTATATCAAAGAAGACATTTGGTATTTGGTTTTTTAGGGATTGGCTAGCTTCACTAAGCATAATCTGCTCTAGTGCCATCCATTTCCCTGCAAATTCTATGATTTTGTCATTTTTTATTGCTGCATATGCATAGTACTCCATTGTGTATAGATGCCACATTTTTTTTATCCATTCATCTATTGAAGGGCATCTGGGTTGGTTCCACAGTCTAGCAATTGTGAATTGTGCTGCTATGAACATCGATGTGGCAGTATCCCTGTAGCATGCTCTTTTAAGGTCTTCAGGGAATAGTCCGAGAAGGGCAATAGCAGGGTCAAATGGTGGTTCCATTCCCATCTTTCCCAGGAATCTCCAAACTGCTTTCCAAATTGACCACACCAATTTGCAGTCCCACCAGCAATGTACAAGTGTACCCTTTTCTCCACATCCTCGCCAGCACTTGTTGTTTGACTTCATAGTGGCTGCCAATCTTACTGGAGTGAGATGGTATCTTAGGGTGGTTTTGATTTGCATTTCTCTGACTGCTAGAGATGGTGAGCATTTTTTCATGTACTTGTTGATTGATTGTATGTCCTCCTCTGAGAAGTGTCTGTTCAGGTCCTTGGCCCATTTGTTGATTGGGTTATTTGTTATCTTATCGTCTAATTTTTTGAGTTCTTTGTATACTCTGGATATTAGGGCTCTATCTGAAGTGTGAGGAGTAAAAATTTGTTCTCATGATGTAGGCTCCCTATTTACCTCTCTTATTGTTTCTCTTGCTGGGAAAAACTTTTAAGTTTAATTAAGTCCCATTTGTTGATTCTTGTTATTAACTCTTGTGCTATGGGTGTCCTATTAAGGAATTTGGAGCCTGACCCCACAATATGTAGATCTGAGCCAACTTTTTCTTCTATCAGACGGAGAGTCTCTGATTTGATATCAAGCTCCTTGATCCATTTTGAGTTAACTTTTGTGCATGGCGAGAGAAAGGGATTCAGTTTCATTTTGTTGCATATGGATTTCCAGTTTTCCCAACACCATTTGTTGAAGATGCTATCCTTCCTCCATTGCATGCTTTTAGCCCCTTTATCAAATATAAGATAGTTGTAACTTTGTGGATTAGTCTCTGTGTCCTCTATTCTATACCATTGGTCCACCCGCCTGTTTTGGTACCAGTACCATGCTGTTTTTGTAACTATTGCTCTGTAATATAGTTTGAAATCTGGTATCGCTATACCGCCTGATTCACACTTCCTGTTTAGAATTGCTTTTGCTATTCTGGGTCTTTTATTTTTCCATATGAATTTCATGATTGCTTTATCTATTTCTACAAGAAATGCCGTTGGGATTTTGATTGGCATTGCATTGAACTTATAGAGAACTTTTGGTAATATCGCCATTTTGATGATGTTAGATCTGCCTATCCATGAACAGGGTATATTTTTCCATCTTCTAAGATCTTCTTCTACTTCTCTCTTTAGGGTTCTGTAGTCTTCATTGTATAAATCTTTCACCTCTTTTGTTAGGTTGATTCCCAAGTATTTTATTTTATTTTATAATTTTTATTGGTTGTTCACAACATTACAAAGCTCTTGACATATCATACTTCATACATTAGATTGAAGTGGGTTATGAACCCCCAATTTTACCCCAAATGCAGATTGCAGAATCACGTCAGTTACACATCCACAATTTTACATAATGCCCTATTAGTAATTGTTGTATTCTGCCACCTTACCTATCCCCTACTATCCCCCCTCCCCTCCCCTCCCTTCTTCTCTCTCTACCCCATCTACTGTAATTCATTTCTCTTCTTCTTTATTTTCCCATTCCCCTCACAACCTCTTATATGTAATTTTGTATAGCAATGAGGGTCTCCCTTCATTTCCATGCAATTTTCCTCATCTGTCCCTTTCCCTCCCATCTCATGTCACTGATTAATGTTACTCTTTTTTTCCCACTCTTCCTCCCTGCTCTGTTCATATTTGCTCTCATTATATCAAAGAAGACATTTGGTATTTGTTTTTTAGGGATTGGCTAGCTTCACTAAGCATAATCTGCTCTAGTGCCATCCATTTCCCTGCAAATTCTATGATTTTGTCATTTTTTTATTGCTGCATAGTACTCCATTGTGTATAGATGCCACATTTTTTTATCCATTCATCTATTGAGGGGCATCTGGGTTGGTTCCACAGTCTAGCAATTGTGAATTGTGCTGCTATGAACATCGATGTGGCAGTATCCCTGTAGCATGCTCTTTTAAGGTCTTCAGGGAATAGTCCGAGAAGGGCAATAGCAGGGTCAAATGGTGGTTTTGAGGATATTGTGAATGGAGTGTTTTTCCTCATTTCCATTTCAGAAGTTTTGTCGCTGATATACAGAAATGCCTTTGATTTATGCGTGTTAATTTTATATCCTGCCACTTTGCTGAATTCATTTATTAGTTCCAGTAGTTTCTTTGTAGACCCTTTTGGGTCTTCTAGGTATAGAATCATGTCATCTGCAAATAGTGATAATTTAGGTTCTTCTTTTCCTATTTTTATGCCTTTAATTTCTTTCATCTGTCTAATTGCTCTGGCCAGTGTTTCGAGAAATATATTGAATAGAAGTGGTGATAGAGGGCATCCCTGTCTTGTTCCGGATTTTAGAGGGAATGCCTTTAACTTTTGTCCATTCAGAATGATGCTAGCCTGAGGCTTAGCATAGATTGCTTTTACAATGTCAAGGTAAGTTCCTGTTATCCCTAGTTTTTCTAATGTTTGGAACATAAAGGGATGCTGTACTTTGTCGAATGCTTTCTCTGCGTCTATCGAGATGATCATATGGTTCTTATCTTTAAGTCTATTGATGTGGTGAATAACATTTATTGATTTCCATATATTGAACCATCCTTGCATCCCAGGGATGAATCCTACTTGATCATGGTGCACAATTTTTTTGATGTGTTTTTGTATTCGATTCACCAGAATTTTATTGAGGATTTTTGCATCTAGGTTCATTAGAGATATTGGTCTGTAGTTTTCTTTCTTTGAGGTGTCTTTGTCTGGTTTTGGAATCAGGGTGATGTTGGCCTCATAGAATGAATTTCGAAGAGCTCCCTCTTTTTCTATTTCCTGAAATAACTTGAAAAGTATTGGTATTAATTCTTCTTTAAAGGTTTTGTAAAACTCCGCTGTATACCCATCCGGTCCTGGGCTTTTCTTGGTTGGTAGTCTTTTGATGGCTTCTTCAATTTCATCCATTGATATTGGTCTGTTCAAATTGTGTGTATCCTCCTGACTCAGTGTGGGCAAATCATATGACTTAAGAAATTTATCGATGTCTTCACTATCTTCTATTTTATTGGAATATAGGCTTTCAAAATAATTTCTAATTGTCTTCTGTATTTCTGTAGCATCTGTTGTGATATTGCCTTTTTCATTCCCGTATATTAGTAATTTGAGTTCTCTCTCTTCTTCTCTTCGTTAGCATGGCTAAAGGTCTGTCGATCTTATTTATTTTTTCGAAGAACCAACTTTTAGTTTTGTTAATTTTTTCAATAGTTTCTTTTGTTTCAATTTCATTGATTTCCGCTCTGATTTTAATTATTTCTTGCCTGCTGCTACATTTGCTGTTGTTTTGCTCTTCCTTTTCTAGGGCTTTGAGATGAAGTGTGAGCTCATTTATTTGTTGTTTTTTTCTTTTTTTGAGGAATGACCACCAGGTGATGAATTTTCCTATTAAAACTGTTTTCATTGTGTCCCATAGATTCCGATATGTTGTGTCTGTATTTTCATTTATCTCTAAGAATTTTTTGATTTCCTCCTTTATGTCTTCTGTAACCCATTGATCATTCAGTAAGATATTGTTCATTTTCCATGTGATGTAGGATTTT
Source organism: Spermophilus citellus (assembly GCF_964194105.1). Taxonomy (NCBI): domain Eukaryota; kingdom Metazoa; phylum Chordata; class Mammalia; order Rodentia; family Sciuridae; genus Spermophilus; species Spermophilus citellus. Next base: position 60,168,041 of record NC_138185.1, read on the forward strand.
TCCTTCCTTCTTTTATCATTGATTTCCAGTTTCATTCCATTATGATCAGATAAAATGCATGGTATTATCTCCACCCCTTTATATTTACTGAGGGTTGCCCTATGGCATAATATATCATCTATTTTTGAGAAGGATCCATGTGCTGCTGAGAAAAAAGTATATCCATTTGATGATGGTTGATATATTCTATATATGTCAGTTAAGTCTAGGTTATTGATTGTGATATTGAGTTCTATAGTTTCTTTATTCAACTTTTGTTTGGAGGATCTGTCCAATGGTGAGAGAGGTGTGTTGAAGTCACCCATAATTATTGTGTTGTGGTCTATTTGATTCTTGAACTTGAGGAGAATTTGTTTTATGAATGTCGCAGCACCATTATTTGGTGCATAAATATTGATAATTGTTATGTCTTGTTGGTGAATGGTTCCTTTTAACAGTATATAATGACCTTCTTTATCCCTTTTGATTAACTTAGTCTTGAAGTCGATTTTATTCGATATGAGGATGGCCACCCCTGCTTGCTTACGAGGTCCGTGTGTGTGGTATATTTTTTCCCATCCTTTTACCTTCAGCCTGTGTATGTCTTTTCCAATCAGATGTGTCTCCTGGAGGCAGCATATTGTTGGATTTGTTTTTTTAATCCATGATACCAGCCTATGTCGCTTTATTGGAGAGTTTAAGCCATTAACATTCAGAGTTACTATTGATATATGGTTTGTACTTCCATCCATGTTTGATTATTTATCCTTTTTTAAAAAAATTTAGTTTGTTTCTCCATGATTATCTTTCCCCTCGCCCTCTGTCTTTACTGAGGCACTTCCCACTGATGGTTTTGGTTATTGTTTTTCATTTCTTCCTCGTGTAGTGTTTTGCTCAAAATGCTTTGCAGTGCTGGTTTTCTGGCTGCAAATTCTTTTAACTTTTGTTTATCCTGAAAGATTTTTATTTCGTTGTCATACCTGAAGCTTAATTTTGCTGGATACAGAATTCTTGGTTGGCATCCATTGTCTTTCAGTGTTTGAAATACATTGTTCCATGACCTTCTTGCTTTCAGTGTCTCTGATGAAAAGTCTGTTGTTAACCTTATTGGTTTACCCCTGAATGTAATCTGCCTCCTTTCTCTTGTAGCTTTTAATATTTTCTCTTTGTTCTGTATATTGGATATCTTCATAACAATGTGTCTTGGCGTTGGTCTACTGTGATTTTGTGTGCTCGGTGTCCTGTATGCATCTTCAATTTGTATATCTGTTTCCTTTTTTATTTCTGGAAAGTTTTCTGTAATTATTTCATTCAGCAGGTTACTCATTCCCCGCCGCCATGTTGGAATCTCACATCCAAGTTCTATGCACAGATTTTTCCATAGTATCCTCCATGAAAAAATAAATGCATTTTGCAGTCTGGTCCCACCTGCCTTTATGAATTCATATCTCACATTATCCTCCTTGAATAATATTTTTCAGAAATATGGAACTAAACAGATTCTGGTTTGCTTACATGTGTCCTATGAGGTGCCATTTTACAGATGGATAAACAGAGGTTTGAGGTGGGAAGTAAAATTGCACTATGAGAATGAAGCAGAACTGGAGATCAAACACTCACTTCTAACTGAGTCCAACCTCTTCTCTTCACCTCAGATTATACATGGAGCAGATAAAACATCTTTCTAAGAGTCTCCCTCTTCCAAAAGCCAAAAGATATCTTCAAGGTATAATGGCTTTGAATGACCAAACCTATCATACAATGGTTATTTGTCTGTGAATACTTCCACTAAGCGAGCCCACTAGAGACCACGGGCAGTCCCAGTTCTATTTAAGCAGTCCCATAGATAAGAAATATGAAGAGCATGTGGTTCTAGCAAGTACATAACCTTCAGATTTTAGCATTTTGGTCTTCAGTAACAAGGAGTCTTCTATTTGCCTATTTTGGAATGTAAACTCACTGGATACAAAGCAAAAAGAATAATTTCTATAAGAATAATAGAATCATCCCAAATATTTTCCCTATTTCTCCTTCTGCTAGACAATGGATGTACATGGTAATGGTATTGAATTGGGGAAGGGAGGGGTAGAGACAGGGGTGGGAGTTGCTCAGGCACGAAATATAAGAGACAGCAAAAAGTAAAAAGCCAGTAATTATGATTAACAGTATTTTAATGCAGTGCTTTAAAACAATCAAATTTAATGCAAAAATCCGAAGTGAACAAAATGTCAAAATTTTAAATGAACATAGGATCAATACTACTGAGTATCTTAGCCTATTCAAGCTGTCATAACAAAACCCCAGAGCCTGAAGAACTCAGAGTCATCAACCCAGCCAATCTCAGAGCAGAAGTCGCTCCTAATAGAACTCTGTGTCTTAATGTTACAGTTTGGATATGAGAGGTTCCCCCAAAGCTCCTGCGTTAATGCAGGAAAACTCAGAGGTAAAATGATTGGATTGTGAGAGGTGTAACCTAGTCAGTCCTAGGATGGATTTTTTTTTTTGGGGGGGGGTGCGGGTTACAGGAAATTGAACTCAGAGGAACTCAGCCACTGAGCCACACCCCCAGTCATATTTTGTATTTTATTTAGAGGCAGGGACTAACTGAGTTGCTTAGTGCCTCACATTTGCTTATCCTCCTGCCTCAGCCTCCCAAGCTGCTGGGATTACAGGTGTGCACCACTGTGCCCAGCCATCCTAGTTTGAATAGATTAAATGGGTGGTAAATGTAGGTAGGTGGAATGTAGTATGAAGAGGTGGGTCACTAGGGGTCTGCACTGGAAGAGTTTATCTTACCTCCAGACTCTTTTCCCTTTTCTCTCTGCTTGCTGGCCACCATGACTTGAGTAGTGTTCCTTCACCATGCTTTTCCTCCATGATGTTCTGTTTCACCTTGGGCCCACAGCAATGAGGTTGGCCTTCCATGGACTTCATCTCTAAAACCATGAGCCAAAATAAATTTCCCTGTAAGTTGTTCTTGTCAGGTATTTTGGTGACTGGGTCAAAAACAACCTGATAAAACCACTTAGCTTCCAGCTTGACCAAGAATAACTCTATCCACTGCCATTTATATCCAGCCGAGATTCAAACATCTGTCTTCATTTCCCACACCCACCCACACCCAGCAGAGGGCACATGTCAAACTGCATACATTTCTCCTGAAGAACCTAACTATCCACCTGAGAAAAAGGGCAGCATGTCCTCTCCCCAAAGCAGTTAAGTGTGGCGTCACAGGGAACAGCATCCACCCAATCTCTTAAGAAACCCTTCTACTTCTTCATGAACTCTTGGCCTTTTCTTATGCAAACTAGAGGTGTCTTCAAAATTCACACCAAATATGAAAAGGAAATATTTTTAATTTTAAGCGGTACAAGAGAATTCATATATGTTGGGTTATTTGTTTTAAATATGAAGCAAAAGATTCAAACAGTTTGATACACCTTTATGAAAAATGGTACCTTTCCTAAATACAGCATGACATCTTGTGAAAATGATAAAGTACACACACACACACACACACACACACACACACACACACACATATATATATAACATTCGTGTGTGTGTGCATGGACCTATATACAATGGAAGAAATGAAAAGTTAAACACCAAGCAATGTCCTGAACTCATACAAAGTAATTACCATCAGTCAGACTTAACATATTTTCCTTTCAAAGCTCATTCCCATCCATTAACCCATGTGATGATGACATATAACTGATCTACCATGCAGTAAACTTTCCACCTCATCTTCCTACATACATGCTGACATCCATCTTCTAGTCCACCCTGCATATCTCTGACTGGTAAATTTCCCTAAAATACAATATTATTCTGGTTCTTTCCTCTACAACCATCAATGGCTCTCTAGTGCCTACTGGATACATTTTAAAAGTTTAGACATGTTTTTCTTTTATTACTTCATTTTTTCTACATACACAATTTGAACCAAATTTATTTTCCTCTAAAACAGCCATACTTTTCTATTTTTCCACATAGTAGATACTTAATAGACAGAGGGTTCTAAGTATTCCTGCTATAAGAAAAGAGTGGGTAGGGGTAGGTCCTGATGTGTTAAATGTGTTTGAATAAAATCCTTGAGTAAACCTCTGTTACACCATTATATTACAATTCGATTGCTTCTCTTTTTTATTTTTATTTTTATTTTTTATTTTTGGTATTGGGCATTGAACTCAGGGGCACTCGACCATTGAGCTGCATCCCCAGCCTTATTTTGTATTTTATTTAGATACAGGGTCTCACTGAGATGCTTACCACCTGCCTCGTTGTTGCTGAAGCTGGATTTGAACTCAAGATCCTCCTGCCTCAGTTCCCAAGCTGCTGGGATTACAGGCATGTGCCACTGCACCCAGCTTAATTGCTTCTTTATGTATCTATTTCCCTATATTTTTTTTTTCCTTTCTGAGGAGAAAAATTGTACCTCCTTCAGATATGGAAATTATTGGAAAGTAAATAAATGTTATTCAAAGTATGGTAGAGATTAAAGGACTGCATTTAAGAGAATAAAAATAAAGTGATATTATAATATAATAAGTACAAAACAAATAAAATAGGCAAAATAAATGTGTTTTGGTCAGAGTAGGCTAGATTAACTGTGTAACAAGCATCACCAGCAACTTAAGGGTCTAATGAAAACTAGGTACATTTTTGTTCACTCAGAGTCCAATGTGAGTGCTCTTGGTTGGTAGTTTTCAGAGAAGACTTTGTTCAGAGAGGTCTCTTACCATCAGGATCCTTTCATCAGCTCAATATTCATAAGTCTTCCTTTAAGTTTTCTTCTGGGTCCTCGGCAACCAACTAATTAACAAGCAAAAACTAAGGTATGGAGGAATGTTATGAACTGGACTATGTGTATCTTGCAGGTGTTCATCATTTCCATCTGAATTCAAGATGAACAGGAAAATGTGGTTTTCATTGTACCTAAGGAGAGAAAGAAATCCAGATTTGGTGAATACCTGTTGTCTCTCTTTCCCTGGATTTTTCTGTATGGTTTTAGAGTAAGCACCAAATGTGTCTATCAGTCTCACAGGCTGCATCTTGATAATGTCAATTGCAATGAGATTATATTAATTATTAACTACTGCGTGTCAAATTACCCCAAAGAGTAGTAGGTTGATAGAATGTTTATTATTTTTGTTTCTGCAGGTCAAAATTCCAAAAGTGACTTGGTAGGTCTGTCCTCTGGCTTAGGGTTTCTTTCTAACTGGCCATGATCAAAGCATTCTTTGGCCAAGGCTGATGATATTTTGGGGGTATATTATGAGCTAGCTCTCAAGGGCAACTGGCAGGATTCATTTCCTTGTGGCTCTTATACTGATGGCCTCAGGTGCTAACTGGTTGTAGGCTAGACAGTCCATCACTTTTCCCCTAATCTATTCATGGGCAGCCAGTCACTAGGTCCAGCCACATTCAACGGGAGGGGACCGTGCAAGGGTGTGTATATGAGGAGGGGGATCCCAGTGAGCCATTTTAGAAATCACCTACCACAAAAATCACAGAAAAAAAAGACAACTGTAAGTGCCCAAACTATAGAGGCTGAGTAATTGACTAAAGCATTTAATAAAGGGGTAGTCAAGGAAATTTGGTGCATGACATTTTGGTGATGGAAGGGGAATGACAAAGGAGATTTAGGGAAAGAGAGAAGTAAGTCAATAAAAGTGTTTGTTCAGCAAGTAGAGTGCATGGTTTAAATTGAAGCTTTACTGTGCACAGGGAAATTGCTCTGGAAATACCTGAAATACCTGAAGCAAAGAAGACAATGCAATTTGAGGGAAAGAAGTGATTTTTTTAGGGGAAAAAAATGAAAGATTTCAGTGTTGTTAAAATCATACCTAACTCATAGATTTGCTCTGAGAATTACATGAGCTGGTGCTTAAGAAGCTACATGATTCCCCTAGGTCCTGAGAATATGGTAAGAAGCTCTGAAGTGACTCAGAGAATTTCTCATCTGAAAATCACACTTAAGGTCGCTAATACCCTGCTGCAGAGTTCCTGACCCATGGATGCTTCCATGGAAATCATCGTCCTATCTCAGTGGTCCTCATACCTGAGTGGGCATCAGAATGATCTGAGGGAATGTGGTACTGAACCATTTGCTGAGCCCCACTGCCAGAGTCTCGGAATCAGCACATCTGCACTAGACCTGGGCACTATAAAGACAGTAAATTTGAAGGCAACTTCTTCTGCCCTGAAGAAGTTACAATGTGTAATTTGGAGAGGAAAGTTCCTGCTCTCCTCTGGAGAAGAAGCTGTTATAAACTCGGGTACAGGACACCTATTAAAACACACTAACAAATGGCTTAATTAGGGCAGGGCCAGGGAGCTCTGTAAATCTCCTTCCCAGCCCCTCTGCAATCACTTCCCCAACTGATGCAACCAGGTGTCCTTTTTATTTTTTAAACACCCTTGGAACAAAAAAAATTAAAGTCCTCTCCAAATAAGATTCTAAAAATTAAATGCTAACTATGATTCTCAGGATAGAAGTTACAATAGGAATTCATTTTAATATTGTCACTTCATAAATGTACATCAGGTTGTATTTATCCCCTTGATATAATGTTAATTTTGAGAAAGTCCTTATTATGGGTGGCAGAGAGTCGGAGAGGCCAAGTCAAGGACACTGTCATACTCCCCAGTAGCTCAGACTCCAGAGGGGACAGAACACTGGAAACCAACCTACCAAATTCATTTCCAACTCAGGCTTCTGCATAGTGATTTTCCCTAGTGGAATGCTCTTCCCATAAAGTCTGCCTGGTTCCTCTTCCTCCTCAGTCTCACGCTGCCTGGTCTGGGATTCCTTGCCCAGGAGGAGGAAACTCTATCTGACTGGAAGATGGAGACAGCTTCCCAAAGGGAGCTTAAGGCAGGCAGCTTGGAGTGGCTTCTTTTTTTTTTTTTTTTTTTTTATCTACTTCCTTTTTTTTTTTTTTTTTTTGAGAGAGAGAGAGAGAGAGAGAATTTTTTTTAATAGCGGACACAACATCTTTGTTGGTATGTGGTGCTGAGGATTGAACCCTGGCCGCACGCATGCCAGGGGAGCGCACTACCGCTTGAGCCACATCCCCAGCCCTTGGAGTGGCATCTGAGAAATAAGAAGGCCTGTCCTAGTGGGGAGGGGGAGGCTGAGTAGAGCAGTCAGACAGAAGAGTCCAAGTCACGTGTCTGGGGGCCCAGCAGACACGTAGGTGGTCCCATGTCATCATGCACAAGGAAGCTATGGGCAGCCACTCAGAATCAAGGCCTGCAGAGAACAGAGAAGTTCATATTGAAATCCAGAGGATGTAGTGGACAGGAGGGAGGCACAGGAAGGGGTGTCAGGAGGTATCAGTGAAGCAGTAGGAAGATGGAATTCAAGGGCCTAAAGGGAAGCCAGCAGGAAGGGGCTTCTGATGGGGGGACCCTGCATACCTGCAGTAAGGCCAGGGTGAGGTCCTGAACTAAGGCTGAGGCAGCAGTGTTTTAGGGATCCTTCTGGGGAGCACAGCTGGGCAAACCCACTAGATGCAGATGACTCCAGCACCTCCCTCACATTTCTTTTATAGTCACCAGAATGAGATTTGTATCAAAATGTCTTGATCCCAGGTTTGAGATCTAATCCATGGACCAAATCCTTTCCTTTCACACAGGTTCTCTACAGTTCTAACCAATTCCATTAGATTGCCTGGTTAATCTTGGGCCTGCATTCTCTTCTCTTAGCTTCTGTCTGATTCTCAAAGAAGCCAAACTCATCTCCACTCAGGGCCTTTGCCTGTTCTTGGAATACTGTTGCCCACATTTGGGGCATTGTTGGCTCTTTCTCATCATTCACCTTACTGCCCAACTGTCACCTCCTTGAGAGGCCTCTTCAATCCTCTGCCCAGGGCACCATGTCCCCGGCTTTGATGTTCTCTATACCACATGCATGCCACATAGTAGATGCTCAGTGAACTTTTGTTGAACTAGTGGACCTGAAGAACGTGAAGATACCTTGGAGTTACCCTTCAGTTCCCTTCTCCCCATAGCATTCCCTTCTCTCTTGTCATACTAATTCACCAGCCAATTCTCCAGAGGAGGATTTAATCCCAGTGCCTGTCAGCCTGGTCCAGGGAAACACTCACTTTTTCCCTGGGCAAGGTACATATCTCTGTGACAGCCTTTGCCTGTAATAGCTACAGCAGCCACCAGACAGGAGGCATTAAAAATTAAACAACAGAAGAGTCGATCAGCTTCCAATCTCAGGTTTATAGACAGGAAAATGCTTAATGACAGGTGGTCTCTGTAACAGAGGTGGCCTCTGAGAGACATTTCTCTTGATTTTATTTTTTAATTAACTTTTATTTTCAGTATTTTGTCCCTTTTTTCTGCCCTCACTGGAATTATATTTAAATGATAAAAGGCTCACCACTGTTCTGAGCGCAGCCCAGACTGCCTCACCACCAGGCTGCAAGGGGAGGAAATCTTTAAAGACAGTTCTGTCTCGGAATTCTAATGCTGCCAACTGGCACACACGGGCGCTCATGATATGTCTCCCGACTGCAGTTCTTTAAGCTAAAGAGTGCAGTTCTTCACCACTTCATCATCACGGTCTCCTAATTACCCATTCTGAGCTCTCTCAAACAGCATTCCTCCTAGTTAAGGGTCTTTACCACCCGCTGCAAGACACACCAGTGAGCTGAGCATATTTTATTCAGCGTCTATCAACTGTGCACGAATAGTAAAATAGGCACAGTCACAGTCTTACTAATGGTAGTAAGATCCATTCCAACTTCGAATTGAGTCACTATTAAATTATGTGTTTATGTATATTTGTATACACCCTGCACATATAAAACATCGTCCTTAATATAGCAAGTGAGGCACACCTTGCTTAACTCTGAACATGCTCTTTCATGACTGATCTCTTCTGATTTCCACCATCACTCTGGGAGAAGGCAGTTCTACACTAGTCATCGTTTACATGTGAATGTTAAAGCACTGGGGAGATTAACTTATCTAAAGTCATGTAGCTCAAAAGGACCACTGCTGAGATTTGAACCTAGGCAATCTGATTCCATAGCTGTTCTCCTAAACCCTTGGCAAGATTGAAGCATATTGGGTACAAGGAATAAGGAAAGAGGAAAGAAAAATAATTTGGGAAACTAATAGAAACGAAATTGTGCAGGATCGTAAATGTCAGGAAAAGTCATGTGGACTTTTTTTCTGAAAGTCAGAAGGAAATATCAGAGTGTGAATGAAAGGTCTGTGGATGAGGGGACTGACAGCTTTAACCCTCCATTTTACCACTTTATTAGGATGTAAAATTACAAACACATGTATGTGTGTGGGTATACACACACACACACACACACACACACACACACACATATATATATATCTTGCACATCATGTCTCCTCCCTGGAATGAATGAATGTGCCACCAGAATAGCCCTTGTATGGTTTTTCCTCCAGTGCATCCTCAGTGCTTATAATTACTGAAGGAAGGAGTCAAGAAAATCAGGTTTAAAGCTCCACTACTCCCTGAAGCCTGAGTCACCTGGGTTCCTTGAACCAAACTCATACCACCTCCCAAAGCAGCTGTCCCCTTGTGGAGCTGATGCTGAACAAAGCAGCCCCTGGTTCTGACTCTGTCTGGTGCTACTCATTCCTGGCCCCAGCCTTGGGATATAAATACTCTGGCCTCAGGTTTTCTTAGCAGACAAGATGACCTGCTTCTGGTCTGCTGAATGTAGAATACCTCTACATTGGATAGGGACTCCTGTCAAAAGAGGTCATCCTTGTCTATCTGTTGGGCAGTTTTCCTTTAATATTAATTGTTGTATCACACAGCTTCATTTGAACAATAGCAGAAGAAGAAAAAAACAGGAGAAACAACAACCCACATCCAAACTCCCCCTCCCTGTTCATTCCGAACCTCGCTTCATTGCCTCCTCCATACCCTCCACATTTAGTACGGAGCACTTAACCTTCCATGGGATATTTTTATGCTCCATTTTCTGTGCCATTATGAAGGAGATGAAAGTAAATGGAGTTCACTTTGGATGGGTGCTGTCATCACCCACTTACTTGCTTCCCCACCCTCCCCACTTCCCAAAAGGGAAACACAGATGCAAAGAGAGTGAAGGTGTTTTCAAATTAAATGTATTTCAGAGAGTCAGTTAGGCAGGAATAAATGCCTTTTGTGAGGCATGCCAAACTAGTAAAGCACCTAGGATTGATTCGTACAGATGAGCATTTACTTAGTAACAGGATGGACCAGGACAAGACCGGCTTAGCCATCTCGTTTATCTTCCTCTGGGGCCTTGTGCTTCTCCTTTCCAACACGTGCACATATAACTATTTGTTTCACGTCTGCTTTCAAAGATATTGCCATGGCTATCTATGCCCATGTAACTTGATGGCTTAAAACAAAAACAGACATTTATTTTGCTTACAAATATGTGATTTGTGTCAAACTCATCAGCAATAACATGTGTCTAATCTACATGGGGTCAGTGGGGTTAGCTATACCAGAGACTCTGAAGGGGCTACTTCCAAGATGGTGCACTCACAGGTGGCAAGTTGATTCTCAGAACTGAGTTAGGGCTGTTGGCTAGGGGTGGCTCAGGTCCTTCCAGAGGAACCTCCCTTAGAGGTTATTGTGTTTCTTAATGACATGATGGCTAGCTTCCAAAAGCACATGTTCTAAGAAATCAGTCTCTTAAGGTCTGGCCTCAGACTCCAACCATTATGAGTTGAACTGTGTCCCCTAAAAAGTTTGCATTGCATTCCTAACCAGCAGGAACTCAGCATGGGATCTTATTTGGGAACAGGGTATTTATAAATATATGAAGTTAAGATCAGGTTATTAGGGTGGACCCTGATCTAATATGACTGAACTCCTTATAAAAAGAGGGCATTAGACAATGATACAAGTATGCATAAGGGAAAGACAATGTGAAGACACACAGGTAAAATATCATGTGAAGATGAAGGCAGAGACTGGAGTAATGCATCTACAAACAAAGATTGCAAACAAACCACCTGAACAGAGGCAGTGGACAGATTTTCTCTCAGAGTCCTCAAAAGGAAGCAACCCAGTCAACACCTTATCTTGGAATTCCAGCCTCCAGAACTGGGAGAAAATAACTTTTTATTGTTTAAGCCACCCAGTCTCTGGTGTTTCATTAAGGCAGCTTCAGAATACTAACACACTGGTACCACATCCTTATTGACCAGATCAGTTACAGAACCAGCCCAGACTGAAGGGAAATCCCAGGAGAAACACACACAAAAAAAATTCTTAAGATATGGTGGCCCATGACAGTAATCCCAGTGACTCAGAAGGCTGAGGCAGGAGGATAACATGTTCTAACCAGCATGGGCAACTTAGACCTTCCTTATCTCAAACTAAAATATAAAGAACTGAGCATGTTGCTTGGTGGTACAGGGCTTGTCAATCATGTGCAGAACCTCAAGAAAAAAACAAATCTTGGCCATCATTAAGCCAGCACTCAGAATCAGAGTCTCTGGCTACGGTGTTTTCCTCTATTTCACCGGTGCCTAGTATGAGTGGTACACAATAAATATATTTTGGAAGAAAATGAATAAAGTTTCTTTGATGTCTTATTTTTCTGAATTAGTAATCTCAGGCTTCCTACTATAATATTGCTTTCTGAAAACTCCTCATTTGGTGTATGCAAACAAAAGGGCACCAATATGATCAGTAGCATGCTGAATTTCAACATTTTAAATCACAGCATTTCTGTGATGTCCTCCATCCTCTGAGACCTCAGCCACTGTGGGAAATAAGGCTAAGCATGGCTGGACCTCTAAGGAATGAGAAGTGGTCAAGGGCTCAGCATTATTTTCCAGCTTCTCTTCCTTGCAGTGATACACATGGGACTCTGTGTCCATTTGAGAACATCTGATTGGACCATGCCACGCAAGAGTGCATCCGATTGAGTCTCCTCATGGAAGTGCATCAGAAACAGAGCACTGTGTTCCTAGAATAACCTAAAGAGGAGGAGGAGCAAGAGTAGGAGATGGAAGAAATAGAAGGAGGAGAGCAGTTAGTATGCATTAAACCCACATATGTTGCTTTATTTACTTACCACAAATTCCTCTGTCACAGGTATTTTTCTCCCTGTTGTATACCTGAGGGAACTGAAGCTCAGAGAAAGTTGGATCCTTGTACCCATATCACAATACTAGAGAATGGTGAGATTTGAATTCAGACTTACATCCTTGTACCCATATCACAACACTGGAGAATGGTGAGATTTGAATTCAGATGCAAGTTCATATAACTCCAGCCTGTCTTTTTCACCACCACTACCTGTTTTTATCAGATTTTTCACTGCTGTGACCAAAAGACGTCACAAGAAAAATTTTAGAGGAGGAAAGGTTGATTTGGCTCTCACATTTTCAGAGGTCTCAGTCCATAGACAGCCAACTCCATTTCTCTGGGTACAAGGGTAAGGCAGGAAATCATGATGGAAAAGTGTGGTGGAGGAAAGCAGCCCAGGACATAACTAACACCAGGGAGCTGAAAGAAACGCCCCTCACCACAGACAGCATATATAGTCCAAAGGCACACCTCCAATGACCCTCCTCCTCTAGTTACTCCCTATTGTCATCACCCAGTTAATTCCTATCAGAGGATTAATGCATCAAGTAGGTTAAGACTCTTATAAACCAATCACTTCACATCTAAGCTTTCTTGCATTGTCTCATACGTGAGCTTTTGGGTGTCACAGGACTGGGGCCTTCTGGGAAACTGAGGCAGTGCAAAAGTAAAACCTTCAAACCCTGATTATTGTGGTGAAGTCAGGAAGATTTCAACCTGTCACTCAGAGTCACAGATGATGAGCTTATAAAGGGATGGGAAAAGACAAAAGGGACACTCTCAAGGAACAGAGATGATCCTTTCAGTGGCATTTTGTCCCTCTCCTGCACTCCAGTTTTATTGGAGAGCCCAGAGAAGTTTTCAGAGTTCTGCCCAGCTCCACCTCTTGAATTTTAACCGACAGCAAGATAACATCAGACTTCCAAATCCCCACTTTCATGACCACTCTAGGACACTTTGTTCCCTGCTGACTGGTTCTAATTTGGATTCTTAACCATAAATTCTTACAGATTTTATGATTAGGGGGAATTATCCTTCTGTCCCTGAATTCTGGGATTTGGTCTGTGAGAATGGTTACAAAATCTCCCCCCCAGGGTAACTTGGGTTCCTCTGATTGACCTCATTTCAGGCTTGCATTTCCCCTGCAGATAACAGGTAGTTTGCTGAGGAATATGACACATCCTGTCCACTTAAGCCAGACAGGGCTGCAGGTAAATTGTTTCTTAGAAAATAAAGTATGTGGGGATCAGGAAAGTGGACCCATTTTATGGAATCACTCCTTTAACCTCGTGTTCCTATCATTTGCATCTGTCTCTCCCCCATCAGGCAGACACAGTATACCTAACCATAACACGGCCCCAAATCAACTAGACGGGCTCAGTTAGACCATGTAGCTGTGTGCTCACATCAGATGGTCTGAGCAAGACGACATGGAGAGTTATTAAAAGTCAGGGGTTGGTTCAGCAAACCTGATGGAAAGACTGGGGCCCTCGAATCCTTGTTCACTGCTATTTTGGGCCAGTCTATGTCATCCTCCTAATTCAAAGGAGGAATTCGAATTCATTTTTCCAAATGCTCATAAAATCCCACCGTACCATTTCATACCAGTTCACACGCAATTCCTCACTCAGTACTACTCTTCTGGAATGTACTATTGACACTCTCTTAATAACTGTGGCCTCCTGGGATACTCACACGAAATGTATCTGTTTCTATCTACGACTGACAAAGGCAGGAGGACATCGGGGCCCTGTCTTCCCAGAGGCTTGCTGCCTTTTCCTGGCCAGAATTTCTTTTCACCATGGTTCCGGCCTTTGGCTGGATACTTGAGGCCTCCCAGTCTGGAGGAAGGAGGAAGGGGGAGCAGGAGGGCCAGGAGACAGGAGGGCAAACCTGATAAGAACAAAGACCCAGCGAACTCCGGAAGTCCATGAAGCATGCCAGGAGGAGCAGACTTCCAGCAACTTGAAAAGATGAGTGAGGAGGAGGATTACGGGAACTTCCTTCTCTTGTGGTGTGGCCGGGTCATAATGGTGCTGTGGTTACACAGCAAAGGCTCATTAAAACAATAAATAAACCACAAGGGCTGTAACCGAGAGTTCTCTTTTCCAGCAAGCTTTCCTGAAAGACCGAGAAGAATGAGTCCCTGTCTCCTGCCATTGACTTGCCATCCAGCTGGTATTTGGTATTATGAATTTCGAATGTCAAAAAGGAACAAAAATCCCTTATGCCCTACTCTATGATGTGGGATTAGGGAGAAAAGTAAGGTACAGGTATTTAAATATTCAAGAAAAAGTCTTGCTGATGGATCATTCTGGATAATAACGAGGTCTCAACTTGGAGTTCAATTCCATGTACAAAGTACGATTTTCTTTAGGCACTGTAGAAATGTCCTAACTCATGCTATCACTAGAGAATAACTGGCTGCATTTCTAAAATGCTTCCCTAGGTGGTACAGGCATTTGAATTAATGAAAGAGAGAGGATTGAGGATCAAAGGCAGGTAATTCACTATAACCAATTGGCACTTTAAAATTCCTCATATCTCTAGCATCTTTCTTTTTAACTCATCTAAAATTCTGAACACTCTCTCCTAGGATGGATACAAATAAGCCTATAATTTCATCAATGCAACCCTATAGGAGTATTTCATCCTAAATTGCCCATTTCTAAAATAAAAGTGTAACTAAACTCTAGGTCACTCGTGCTCTTTCTCAATTATCATATAAACGTATCCGGCAAACACTTGCCCTTCCAAGGTGCCACTGTTCTCATGCAGTCCCAACTAAAACCTCAACTTTGTAGCGTGGCCTTCAAGGTCCTCCAAGTTAAGTTCTGGCCCCCTTCTGCTCTAGGGACTTTTCTCACACACTTGCAGCAGGTGCATCCTGAGTATTAAGATGGGTTTGTCACACTCCAAACAGGACAAGGAAGGGTGTGTGGAGACAGATAGTGGAGCAACCTTTACTCCATGCCCTGACCCTGCCCTTCTCCCTGATGGTGCATAGGACGCGTTTGGGGATAAGTCAGACTTGGACTAAATCTCTGTCCTGCCACTCATTAGCAAAACGATTTGGGGAGGAAAGAACACTGACTCAGCTCTGAGTGCTAAAAAGGGTTTAGATCAAAGACTCTGGCAAGAACTAAAGGAGAAAATGAATATAAAGGACTCAGTAAAATGCGTGACATAAAGCAAGCACTAAATAAAGGGCAGAGGGTGTTACTACAAAAATGATCCCCTCCAGTTGTCAAAATCTTTCAATTTGGCAAGACCTAATTCGAATGTGCCCTCTAAGTCTATTCCAGTGCAGTGGGAAGCCGTCTCTTTCCTTTCTAAACCCTTAGACTGCTAAATTGCATCTCTGGAGGGGATTTCCCCCTTATAGCCTTTTCATATAATTATTTTAGTAGAATGATAAAAATGTCTTTTACTTACATGTGTGCTGACTAGTACTCCAAGCACTTTATATACATTATCCCATCGACTCCTCACAATAACTCTCAGAGACTTGGACTTTATTATCTCCATTTTACAGATCAAGAAACTGATACACAGAGAGATAAAGTAACTTGCACCATGTTGCACAGTTATTTAAAGATAACATTGGAGTTCAAAGATTGAAATAATGTGTCTGGACTGATACCTCATCTCCATTGATATTTCATCAGAATGAGACAGAGTGAGTCCTTATTTATTTATTTATTTATTTATTTATTAATACCAACAGCCACCCTTGTCTCACACTAGTCCTGGTCCTGTAATCTTTTTGCAATAGAAAGGAAATGGGGTTTGAGATCACAAACTTGGCCTCAAATTCCATTTAGCCACTTAATAGTTACGCAACCTTGGGCAAGTCATTTAAGATCTCAGTCTCCATCTGTACAGTTGAAAAGTGAACATTCTTAAAAGATGATGGGAATAACATATTTCAAATGCCTCCTAACACACACACACACACATATATAGATATAGATATAGATATAGATATAGATATAGATAGATAGATATAGATAGATACTCAATTAATTTATTTTATGAATACAGTCTAAAGGCTTTAGGGATCAAATTTCATGTGTTTTTCTTTTTCCTCTTAACCAGTCTCAGAAAGAATTCCAGATACTTCCTTGCACAAAAGAGCAAATACACACACACACACACACACACACACAGTTTTTATTTTGTGGTCTGAATAAGTAAATTCATAAATAAACGCCTGTGTGATATAAGTAAACCTTTCTAGAACAAGATGGGAAATGGTCACATTTGGCTGAGTTTCTACCTAAAATCCTCATTAGTAAAACAGCACACGTTCTTCCATGTTGCAGTGACATTTCGAGTCTCCTTTAATATAACAAGTGATCTCTCCAACCCTGAGGCTGCCCTAGTTCAGGCGAGGTCCGGCCTGAGGTTGACTTGCAGGCAGAGAGCACCACCTACTGAACTGTGATATCCGGCCTTTCAAGAGGCCGAAATGTGAGCCAAGGCCACACAGGCAGCACGTAAACCCATGGTTAAACAGAGTTGAAGTGAAAGCGACAGGATCCTGAGAAACATCTCTTGGAAGAGGGCATTTCCTTCTGCTCACATTACCCTCCTTCCTCAAAGGACCCCTGGATGGAGCATTCCATTGGCTCTGGGAGGACGGGAGCCAGGGGCTCTCCTCTCAGCCTCCATTAGGGACCAGGTGGGAGTTTTCTGGAGTTGATTTTCCACACAATTTGGCCGCCTTTCACTAAGAAGAGTAACTTTCACACAAACACTCTCAGAGGTCACAGAGTTTTTTTCCTGAGGTACACGGGCATTTATCCAAACCATTCAATTGCAGGATGGCTCAGAGGAGGGGACAAGGCCATCAGAGTGTGGGCTTCTCTTCCCTGAGTGCCAAGGGCAAATAACACTGGCTTTGACTCGCTTCCCTGCTTCTCTCTTCAGCATCTGCACGTCAGTGGAGGAGAGGAGTGAAAGAACTCAGCGTCTGAGTTCCAGTCACACTGGGCTTGCTATCGGGGGATCTCTGAAGCCTCTGACACAGGTCCTGATGCATAGTAGATGTTTAGTAAGTGACTGGTACATAAATGGAGGAAATGTACTAGCCGTCTGACCATGGGAAGGGAGTCAGGGGGCACAGATCTCTTCTTTGCCCAATGCTCAGTGATGCAAACACCACACAAGCCCTCTTTGCAGACCACTCTGACATCCTTTCAATATACCACACTCTGGTCCCAACTTCCTACTCCACAGTCCATGAATCATGACCCTGATGAAAGCCCTGTGTAATTCTTACAGACCCAAAGAGCAAAACTCTTAGGGGGAGCCTCAACATGAGTCCATTTCATTGATATATTCCCAGTATCTAGACAAAGAGTTAACACATAGTAAGTTCTCAATAAATCCTTAATATCAATGTTTCACTTAAACTTTTTTATAACTGATAGTGCAAAAGCAATACCTGTTCAATAGACTTATACTTTTTAAAAAAAATTATTTGTTCTTTTTAGTTTTATATGACAGTAGAATGTATTTTTTTTTTTTTGGTAGGGGATAAACACAGGGATGCTTAACTAATGAACCACATCCCCAGCCCTTTTAAATATTATTTAGAGAAATGATCTCACAGAATTGCTTAGGGTCTCTAAATTGCTGAGGCTGACTTTGAACTCCTGAAACTCCTGCCTCACTTTTGACATTTTATACACACATGGGGGTACAATGGGGTTGTATCCTAATAAACTCATCACAAAGTAATCATGTTGTAATTTGAAAATGCATTGGGTACACTTTACCTGTTGAATATTTAGCTTACCAACAGAGCATACTGTAGGCTATGGTTGCTTCCTCCTGTGGTTGCCTGGCTGACTGAGAGTGGCAATTCTCTGCCACTGCCCAGCATTGCCAGAGACTATTGCTAACCTTGGAAGAGATCAAAGCTGAAAGTATGATCCTAGGCAAAAATCTCTCACAGGCTTATCAGGGTGGTTTTATGAGGCTGTAAGCCCATTGTACAACAGGACAAACATCTGCAGTTGTAGAACAAGTGAATGGACATCCTGGCAGAGGGAGCATTCTCAGAAGGAAAGTTGAGGGAAAGAGAGGAACAGAGAGGTGGAGGAGAGCTGATGGAAGGACAGGCCGAGCATCTGTCTCCTCAGTCCAACCACGGAGCCACATCTCTGAACAAAGTTTCCATGGGTGCTCAGCCTTCCCTGATCTCTCCCCCAAGGTCCTGCAGGGAGCCCCTCTAGTGGAGTATGGGGTACAGGCAGCTGTGTTCTCTTCTACCGGCCACCCCTGGCTAAGCCCTGCTTTCAGGCTGTCCCTGGTTCCTTCTGCCTTGTGGCACAAATGGTCTCTCCCCATCTCGCTTGACAGCCTGCCTGTCTGACTCTTGCTCTTTCTCTGCTTTCCTCTCCCCGTGTCTCTCTTTTTCACTGTGTCCACTTTCTGTGTGCTGCGTTTCCATGCGTCTTGGTCCGTCTTGCTCTTTGTATGTGTCCCGCTCTGTCTGTCCCTCTCTCCTCCTTTGTCTCTGTTGTTGCATCAGTTTCTTACTTTCCATCTGCCTGTCTTTCTCTGGCTCTTTTTTGTGTGCTTGTGTCTCTGTCTTTGTCTCTGTCTCTGTGTGTATCCTTTATTCTCAGTCCATTGCTTTTTCTTTATGTATATTCTAGCAGAATCTAACAAATAAAACTACAGTGAATTTCCTTCCCATCCCTGTGTTTATCCCTGATGAAGGTCCTGTTCATAACTTTCTCTACGACTTATTTGAAATGTGGGATTGCAGAATCCTTCAGGTGACAGCAGCACTTTGGGGGCATATGCACCCCCATCCTCTCAGCTCTGATAACCCTGTGAAGTCTGAATACCATATTCCATAAACATGCTCCCTCCTTCACCAGTTCCTCAGTGACTTGGAAACCCCCTCAATTGTGTATGCTGGCTTACCCCCAAGCAGCCCAGGGAGTGGGCCTAAGAGAGAAGGCCATTAGGAAGATTTTGTCTGTGTGCCTCTCTGTGATGAAGTCCCTGCCTGGGTGTGCTGACAGAAAACTGGCAGCTCTCCCTCCCTGGAACTCAGCTTACCAGATTGAGCAGCCCAGACAGCAGTTTAACCCGAGGGTCAGAGGGCAGCCAGGCGTTATCTACCAACTGGCTGCCTTCCCTCCGCCTCGCTGAGTTCCACCTTCCCTTATAGAGTCTGACAGGAGGGGCCGAGCCGCAGGGTGACCCCCTAGGACTTAGAGATGTAAAGAGCCTTCTAACACCCACCCCCATTTTTGAATGAATGAAACTCAACACAGATTCCTTATTAATAAGATATACCAGAGGGTATATCCTGAGATGCTGGAGAGGAGAGTGACAGCACATCAATTTGGGATATGCGCAAACACCCCCCCCCAACACACACACACACACACACACACACACACACACACATCAGTGTGCATATCAAAGCCATCTTGTGAATCTTCAGTTGATTAAAGATGAGGATTGAAATGCATCTTAATAATGAGAAAATAACTTTTACAATCTAACATCTTGATTGTACTAGATTTCAAAGGGCAGCAAGATGTGTTGAAATGCACATATCTAATCACCAGTGGAATTAACAGATTTGCAAAAGTTATGCTTCAGAACATTATGTGTAGCTGTAACACAGCATAATCAAATTCCCATTTAATTTTATTAATGCTAAAATTCAGACTATTTGCACATTGCCATTCTTCCTAATGGTATTTTTGGGATTATTGAGAAAGCACATTTTTAAATGTTTTCTGTCTCATAGATATTTTTAAATCAAGATCATATGCATTAGTATCTTATTATTTGATTAAACAAGAGCATTTCTACTCTGTCTTCTAACCCTGATCCCATAAACCCAGCTCAGTAATGGAAAGAGAGCTATGGGCTCCTTGCCAGGCACTTGGGACATGCATTCTCCTGGCTGTCCTCATTTCCCTTCCCTTTCTCTGCTCACCACTCCCAGTCTCACTGTCAGTGATATTTACACATTACATCATTGTTCTCACCTACTGCCAAGGGCCTTAATGGTTTCCCTCTGCCCCTGCAGCTGTCTGGACCCTGCGTCTAAGAAAGCACAAATTCTGGAATTTTTCTGCCATGCACCTGAGACTTCCATAGCACAGAATTCCATTCTGGCTGGCCCACATCAGATAAGGGCAAGCTGCAGCATCAAACAGAATTTGAATTTTAAAACAAGGGACCCACATGCTATGAATTGTATCAGGAATTTAAAAGAAAGCAAAGGAGGGGGATTTGAGCCACAAGAGCTCAGCACCACATACCAACAAAGATGTTGTGTCCTCCGAGAACTAAAAAATAAATATTAAAAATTCTCTCTCTCTCTCTCTCTCTCTCTCTCTCTCTCTCTCTCTCTCCTCTCTCACTCTCTCTTTAAAAAAAAAAAAAAAAAAAAAAAAACACTACAATAGTGCTCTTATTTAATGTGCCCTAAAGTCAGGCATGTAGAAATCAACATATTCACCCACTTATTGTGACTGGGCTTAACATTCGGGTCAATGGTTATATGGGGTAAATAAAGGATTCTGAGAGAAGGAGGTAAAACAATAGAGTCTTTTCATAAAAGGAGGAAAGGACTGCTTTTATTTAAATTACCTAACAGAGTTTATTGCACATAGAATAATCTCAATATGGTCAGTGCACCAAAAATGATATTTTCCCTTTAATTAGAGAAGCATAGCATAGAGTCAGAGGATTTGAGTGCAAGTCTTGTTTTTATCACTTTCTAGCTCTGAAACACTAGTCAAGGAGCTGAGCCTCTCTGAGCTTTAACTCACGGGAGGGGAGTTACAATCATAATGATCCTGATGTGAGGTAGTCAGCATAATTTAACTGATTCACTGAGAAGGGAAGTGGATATCTCAGTGTTCTGTAAAATATAAACAGCCAAGAAAATTATTAAGAAATAAGAAATATAATAAACGTAACTACTTATTATTGTGATTCTCTATATTTGGTCTTTTATTTTTACTTCTTAAAAAATCAGTACCTTGAAGCTAAATATGGTGATTCATGCTTATAATCCCAGTGACTCAGAAGGCTGAGGTAGGAGGATCCCATGTTCAAGGACATCCTGAGCCACTTAGTGAGACCCTGTATCCAAATAAAGTAACAAGTGCTGGGAAAGTAGCTCCATGGTAAAGCACCCCTGGGTTCAATACTTAGCCCCGCCCCCGACAAAAAAATTAATACACTGTCCAACAAATACCCTTCTTTTCTGCATATTTACTACTAGAGGTTTCATTTTCATCTGTGAGAATGGCTGCTTGGCATATGAGTCTAAGCAGTGTTTTATTTATCAACAGGAAAAAAAAAAGGAACACCAGGAATATAAAAGGGCTTCAGAGTCATACAGGTCTGAGCCCCAATCCTGAGCCAGCCAGCGACTTGAAAGCTATGTGACTTAGGATATTTTATGAAAATTTTAGTGTGCCCATTATCTAAAAAGGAAAAGAAGAGAAGGAAACTCACTGATCTACTTGGGGGATTATATATAACAAAAGCAAAAATAGGCTGTAAAAAAAATGGTATTGGCCAAACCTCATTTAGGTACAAGTTATCAGAAAACAAATTCAAATTGGTTCAAGGGAACTTGTTGGTTGTGGTAATATTCATTTTCATATATACATAAATATAGACACATATACACTTTCATCTATTTGCACCTATATCTGTAGATAGATATATGAAAAGGCAAGAAATTAGATGAGAGGAAGAGAAATAGAAAAGGACATGTAAAGATAGAAGGGGGGTCAATAGATCATATCTTGGATTTTATGCCATTACACTGAACTACAAGAAATCTGTGCTAAGATTAAAGGTCTCTTTAAGTTATACAACTTGGAAGGAGAGTCAATTCTCCCAAAAATGAAGGTAAATAAAATAACATATATTTACTTTTCACCACAAGGCAACACAGCACCCATGTACTTGACATTTCGCTTTATATCATTTAAATGGCTTTCTTGCCTGATATGGATGACTGCAATCCACTCATTCACTTTCCAAAGAGAGACCAGGCAAAGGTGCATCTATGCATTTCATCTTGACAAAATCCACATTTCTTCTTTGTTAGGTCCACATATGGAAACCTCATCTTTGGTGATCTGGGATAAGTACACATAAAAATCTCAAGTTGGAAAAAGGGTCAGAGCATGGGACTGTGCTATTGAGAACTCTCAAAGGCTGAGGGCTTTCAGATGAGATCTTTATCAGGCAATTGTTTACACCTTGATCCTGAGAAGGCTCATACATATCCATTTACCTCTATGAGTCCACCTGAGAAGGATAAGAGTTTCAGTCCCTTTTGGTGGGGGGCATTACTTTGGCAAACCTTTTCATTTGGTTGAGTTACCAGGACAGAGCAATTTCTCTGTAAGTGAAGAAATCTGAAGCAATCACCTGTAGACTAACTCTGCTTGATTTCTAGATCCTCTTTGTGTGTGTGTGTGTGTGTGTGTGTGTGTGTGTGTGTGTGTGTGTGGTGCTGGGGGTTGAACCCATGGCCTTGTGTATGTGAGGCAAGCACTCTACTAACTAAGCTATATCCCTAGCCCCTCTAGAATCTTCTTATAAAACTGTTTTATATAGTTGCTGTCTCTCCACATTCATTTAAGGCTGACACAGTCAGTTGAAATGCAATCGTACCCCATCACCCCTGGTCTAAGTTAAACCTCCCTCCTCATGTGATTGTTTGCTACATGGCTTGCTTGTTCTTTAACACACTGACCCAAACCAACCCATTGCACAGCTGCCGGTGCTAAAACCCATTGTCAACACCGGAGCTATACTCAGCCTCAAGGGATAGCTCCTATGGAGCCTTATAAGGGCTCAGTCCTCCGGGCTTATTTCTTCTTGCTCCCCACCTGTTGGTTGAGCTTCTTCTGCTTCCAGACTTCCCCTCAGGCTCCCATCCTCTGAAATCTGTAAGTGATAAATTTCTTCTATTTCATTCATTTTGATTGCAACTGCTCATTGCATCTTAACCAAAGACTTTTCCTGTGGTTAGAACTCTCCTGAAGAATAGTT
This sequence comes from Spermophilus citellus, assembly GCF_964194105.1. Lineage (NCBI taxonomy): Eukaryota > Metazoa > Chordata > Mammalia > Rodentia > Sciuridae > Spermophilus > Spermophilus citellus. The sequence continues at coordinate 60,191,190 of NC_138185.1, forward strand.
TTTTTGGTTTATGGTTGGTAGAAATATCTTAAAACCAAATTAGGAAGAAACCAAAACAACAAAAATTCTATGTTCTAATAAGTAATAACAAAATCATGTTGAATTGTTTTTACTTAAAGGATCCTATCTTTGCACGCTTGTCTCTTAGCAACAGAATTTGGTGCTCACTGAATTCCTGCAATCTCGCACTCATGGACTTCCTTATTGTCATGTGTCTCAGAGCAACGTGAAACACTGGAGGGGAGAGCTGGACTAGTTGGCTCATAACCTTTGGCTTTCTTTCCTCCATGGCTCTCTCCAGTTGTCAGCCCTTCATAGACAGGAGGCACACGGCTGCAGATAAAATTTGGTAAATAAAATCAGCCTTCCTCCAATTGTATAAGGCTTTCTGTGATGGCTCTTTAATGTGCCAGGATGGCTAGATAAAACTATATCTCCCAGAATTCCACCACTTGCATGTTTCCATTTGGGGTGGGCCATGAGGGTCACTCTTAAGAGATTAGACAGAATACAGGACAGCCATTTTTCACCTTATAGGAATTGTTGTCCACCTGATGACTCACCTTGCTGGTTTGAGGGAGTAGCTGTCCTGCAGTAACTTTCCCTTCCTGGTGGATACTCCTATTGTTTTCTTCTTTCCCCCCAACTCTTGGGACAGGTGTGTGTTTAAGTCCCTGGTGGGGGACCCAGATTCTGTGAAATGCCTTAGAGTAGAGGCAACAAGTATTGACATACATTAAGTTCCCATGTCTAGGCTTGTAGGTTTCTGCTTGTCTTTGCTCTTCTACTATGTCTACTCTTCCATATTCTCTTCCTGCTCACCTGGTGGACCTAAGGCTCTGGCATTAGACACATAGGGTTTTATAGAGAACACCTAATCAGCTCCCACCATTGCATGCTGTAATATATCCATAATGAGACGTGTACAGTTATGTCTGTTCATCTTACTGACTCTGCTACTCTGGGCTGTGACACACTTTTTCATTCTAGCTTGATTTTATAATTTGATCCCCTTTACTTAACTCTTGGTAAAATGTTGACTTCTGTAATTTCAAAAAAAAATGTGGTTATCTGTCCCCCTCACCTTCTTGCTTTTCATAGAAGAATGAACCACAAATACAACTTGGGATCTATTTCCTCTTTCTTCAAGGAGATGGCAGTTCTATTCCTCCATGCACCTGGAGAAGATGGATGTTGTTAGCCAAAGTTTTTCCTCATTCCAGATCACCTGGTTCTTTGAATGGCACCATTCTGGGTGTTAGCACCAAAGCAACACTGAGTTTTACTAGACGTAATTGTTCCCAACAAGTAAGGCAGTGATGAACTCCCAGCTAATAGTTCTCTAATTTCCCCTGGTGATAGTAATACGAAAGTAATGAGAATCTCTAGTTTCTACAGCAGGTGTGTCCTCCTTTCTTCAGGGTTCCCACAATAAGGAGTATCAGTGCTCATCTCAGTCAATTTCATAACCATTAAAAAAGAGATTCAGTTCTAACCATGGAACACAGCACATTTGAATTGGCTTTTCATGCTCTTGATGACCAGTTGCACTTAATTAGTCTTATCAGGTGTGTAAATCAGCCCAATTCAATCTTGAGACGCAAGATGTCCAGCTGGTTGTTTGAAATGTTGACTTCTACCATATAGGTTATATCCTCAATTCCCCATTCAGGTTCTATGCTTATAGTGTCTATGATCTATTGATATGAAGTATAAATTGTTACTAAACAAGGAAACTATGAAGGGATCTATAGAAATGAAGGTATATGGAATAATTTTAAGGAGATGTTTTGTCTCATCCTTTGGCCAGGGACTGGCCTCAAATCTTATGTATTAGGTTGAAACCACATCAAATTACTACTTTTGTAAATCATATATTGGCAATCTTGGATACTCATCTGATAGAAATTTCCTTAACTTGGTGTGTATAATTTGGATTTCAGATACTTATAAAGAAAACATGTTAAGAACCCAAAAGTCTTTTAAAAAGAAAACAATTATGAAGAACAAAAGCATTTGGCTACCAAACAGATGATTTCAAGAGAATAAAAATAATTTTTCTTTCCACAGACCAGAGCTAGTCATGAGGAAATTAAGAAAGTGTTTATTTCAGATTTTAAATGAATTAGTTTAACCTCAATTTTTTTTGAGAAATTCACCTTTTAGACTAAAGCATGTTCTCATCAAACTTCCTAATAATGTAGCTGTCAAGGTGACCAAAGAGACAAGAATATTAAAAGATTCCAGCCACCCACACCTTTGCAACTCAAGTGAAGCTCACAATAATTATAATTCTCTTTATTAGTTTAAATATACTTTAAAGTATGGATTTAGGTTTTGTTGTCTGTTTCTCTTCCATCAAAACTTCATAACCAACTCAGTGCTGCATATATTCTGTCAAATAAACCATTGCTTCACTGTAAGGTAGTTACCTCTGAGAAAATATAGTGGATACTAAGACCTTCTTGCAGCTCTGAGTTTTAACTATGACACCAGAAATGTGGTACATCTTAAACAGGTACAAACTGTTCAATGGTCCACATTTTCCTGTTAAGTTTTAAAAATTTACCTCATGGTATGGGCTGTTAAAAAATAAAAAGCCACTTATAGATATAACTGTCATACTGGAGAGGCTCAGATATGGCCTGTGTCAATCAGTAACACAGGAGGAGGAGGCAAAGAAGAAAGCCATGCAGGCCCCTTCCTCAATTTATCCAGGAGCCAGGCTATGTAGGACAGGACACATCCCAGGGGAGAGACTGCTGAGAATGAGGCAGCAAGGAGAGTTTTATGAAAATGCCCCAGAGCCCAGAGAACCAGAAGGTGCCGCAGTCCGGCTGCAGCAAAATAACAGGGGTGGGGGGATTTGGGGGGGTGAAGAGCAACTTGTGTACATTGATACAGCAGGAGTGGGAGCCATTTATTGTAGGACAGGAGGGGTATATATACATTCCACACAGCTTATTTTAATTAACATAAACTAGATACAGCAGTCAACCAATAAGGAATCTCCACACTTAATGGCTCACTGGTGTTACTTCACAAACCACTCCCTCTGGCAAAATGCCAGGCGCCATCTTGACTTGTTTACAGACCCTAACAAGAAGGAATATGTGAATCTATGACACAGGAAAGCAGAGCAACCAGGGAGAATGCTGCATCTTTTTCCTTTTTGTAAATTTATGTTTTACTTGAAAAAATGTGGGCTGGGATAGAGCACTTGCCTAGCACACGTGAGGCACTGGGTTTGATTCCGCAGCACCACATTAAAACAAACAAACAGGGCTGGGGATGTGGCTCAAGCGGTAGTACGCTCGCCTGGTATGCTTGCGGCCCGGGGTTCGATCCTCAGCACCACATACCAACAAAGATGTTGTGTCCGCCGAGAACTAAAAAATAAATATTAAAAATTCTCTTCTCTCTCTCTCTCTCTCTCTCTCTCTCTCTCTCTCTCCCTCCTCTCTCACTCTCTCTTTAAAAAAAATAATAAAACAAACAACAACAACAAAATAACTAAACAAGTAAAGATATTGTGTCCATCTACAACTAAAAATATTTAAAAAAAAGAAAAAGAAAAAATGTATTCCATAGGATAGACTCTAAAAATACAAAAAAAAAAAAAAAAAAAAAAAAAAAACAGTAGCCATTTGTATCTTCTACTATGGCAAGATTAAAATAAAAGAGGCGGGGGCTGAGATAATGAACACAAGGGATATGTGTTGGGTGGGTGTGACAAACAAGTTACATTAGGTGAAAGACGCTCATGGAGCATCAAAACCCACATTCCCCCCTCCCACTTCTTTCCATCAACCATGGCCCTTCAAACAGATTCTGTATGATTAGCTTTCCTCCTATGTCTTAGATGATATCAAGGGCAAGCCTCATGATTATCCTAGCTGCCACTTCCCCATTATAAACTATTCTCCACTCATGTTATTTTCAAAAAATCTGTTCAGTAACTGTCCTCTCCAATATGATAATCAACATTTTTAAAAGGTATCATAATTAAAGCCCCTAGCATGCAGCTGAGAAGGTGGGATGAAGCTGGCTGCTTCTCTGTACCTCCTCCAACTCATGTCCTCTTTGCTTAAAGACAGTTCTGATTCCAATAGTCATTTAGTTTGTAGTTTTGTTGTTTTTAATTGGAACATGGTGGTAAGTGATGAAGGGCAAGAGTTCTGATACCAGAATAATTCAATTTGATTGCCACCCTGGTGACTTTGGTGTCCTCTACCCAATTAAGGCAGAAGTTGAAAATGACTTTTTCCTAAATACTTACAGAGAGTCCTCAGCCTTCTCTGGGGCCTCTCACCAACAGTTCTGTTCTTTCTTCTGCCAGTTCCCTTACTGATGACATCTTTCCACTGCTCATGCAGATAACCTACCAGTTGCCTCTTTCACTTGGCCCACGATGGCTTCTGACAGTTGGAAGACTGCCATCCCCCTGCCTCAGTTCTCTTCTCTGCTGCACAAGTTGCTAAGGCTGACTCCTACCCATCAGACTCAAGGACATAAGACTATGCCTACTGATCTCAAGCTTTCCCAGTGTAGGTCTCTATAACCTCTCCCATAAACTTGAAGTAGATGATCAGTTATTATCTCTGCCCCATTTAGAAATCTTGGTAAGTTGATCTGGTACCTAGTTTTGGGATGGAAGCAATTGGTACCCAATATCTTAGGGAATTTTAGAAATCAAGTCAGACAGCATCCTATTTTATCTGCCTGAGATATGCACTCACTTGAAACCACAGATGGATATATTACCCAGACCTTACATCTTGGTTCATAAAATGAAACTTCATATCCTTTTAATATCTGAAAATATTTTTATTTCATGGTCCCTGTTGAGTAAGCATTTGGTTCAATATAAAGTTCTATCACATTTACTTTTAATGACTTAGTTATGGCATTTAAGCCCCTACAGGCCTGACTGCTAAAAATTAATATTCCTCCAAGTGCCCTCCAGTTATTTCGGGGAGCCCCTTAAACCAGTCTGTGTTCTGCAGCCTCCAGACCTCACTGGGCCTGCTCCCCGCTCCTCTCCCACCTGTCCACACCTGCTGTCCATGAGGCCTCAGCCTGATTATTACTGTTCACCATGGGATCTAGACACAGGATGCCAGATGCTCTCGAAGCTTCCAGCACATGCTTGCCAACATCACTGTTCCAAGCCGAAATCGAGGAACAACTTCTCTCGGACTGGAAGCTGACTATTTTGCCCACTGGCCTCCCCTAAAAACATCTACCAGCTTTAAACATTTACCAATGCCAAATATCTTTCCACATCTTTAAAGTGTCCCTTCAGTTTCTCTCTCTGCTTTCTGCTGGGGGAGCTCAAATATAAGCTCCCTGGGTGGAACAGTAACAGGACTGGGTGATTTGAAATTCTAATTTTGGCTTGGTGAAGTGGGTAACAGGCCTAAAAGCAACTTGCACCCATGAGCATCTCAGGTTGCAATCATGTCCATCACTAGTTGAGAGTCACTTCCCCTGCTTAATAGGAAATGTAAACCATCTCCTCACGTTTTTCTTGTGCCATATTAGGAAGAAGAGAGACCCAAAGCCTGCATGTGGATTTCTCATGTCTAGGTTCATGCAGACATTGACTCAGATTGAGTTTGATTTATAAAAACCAAATGTGGCTTCTATTATGCATTATTTTCTACGCAATTCTCTAGAGAGGAAGGTACTATTTCCAGACCCTTTTCATGGATGAAAAAGCTGAGGAATGGAGGTTCAGTCATGCAGCTATCATAGGAACCGGTTGGGATTTGAACTTCTTGAACCAAGGTCTTCACCATTTTGTTTAATAGATTCTTCAGTAATGTCAGCTGTCTCTGGTCACCAGGGACAAAGCAATGACTAGGAAGATTTTTTTTTCTTTCAGCTCAGTGGCTAGTACAACCTCATTTTTCTGTTGCTTGAGAGAGATCTATTGTCTGCACATAATAATCTCAGTATATAAGAAATTAAGGTTTGACTTTGTTCAGGTTGAGTCCCATTAGGGTTGAGATACTGCTTCAGAAAAGCTGCCCCCATAATCAGAGCTTATGGTGCCCCTCTCATTTCCTTGGTTTGGTTTGTTATTTTTGTTTTATTTTTTTTTCCCAAGCTGAAGATGGCTTTGACCTATTAGAAATGCTGCCCCAGTGAAATTTCAAATGACTACCAGCACAGAAATCAGATGAATCTCAGACTGGTTTCCAGTGAACAACTTATATTTAGCCATCAAAATTTGTCTCCCTCTACACCCCTTTTCTTGTACTTAGACATCTAATAAGACTGATGTCTAACATCTTTTTTATCATTTGAAGGTTTGACCTCTAGTGGGGTTGCTTAATCCTGAAGTCCAGTTGATGCTACTTCAAGCATTTTAACTAATCTAATCTTGTCCAAGCAAAAAAAAAAAAAAAATGTTTAGTCCTGTTATGATTTAGATATGAGATGTCCCCCTAAAGCTCTTCTTAATGCAGGAATATTCAGAAGAAAATGATTAGATTTTGAGAATATGACCTAATCTAGTTTGGGTGATGATTGTAGGCGAGTGCAGCATGGATGGAGGAAGTGAGTCACTGTAAGCATGCCCAGGAAGGGTGTCTTTTCCCCACCTTTCTGCATCCTGACCCTGTGATGAGTGCACCAACTTTCCTCTAGGGGGCCTTTCCCCAGTGATGTGCTCCCTCACCAATGGAGTCAGCCATCTATGTCCTGAGACCTCTGAAACCCTAAGCCCCAAATAAACTTTCCCTTCTCCAAGTTATTCTTATTGGGTATTTTGGTTACAGTGACCTAAATGTCCTCCTGTTTGACATTTTAGAAAGGTAGCATTGTTTTTCCTGCCATAAATAACTTCTTTGTCCCTCACAAAGAAGTTTGGGGAACACCCCTCTGCAGCAAAGGAACAGGTAACTCAGATAAAGGATATTCCCAGTTCTATCAGCCAATAGTAAGACTGCTTCAGTCTCCATTGCCTTCCCTGGAAGAGGATCTCCACAGGACCTGCCATTGCATCCGGTTCTTTATCTACCAACTAGAGTTCAGAGACCTGTACCTCTTCTGCAGCCAGAGACCCTAGAGCACTGACCCTTCCCAGAGACTGTGCAGGGTATCTGGGCCTCAAGCAGGAGTATGGGAATCTGACTGGACAGTGTGCTATGCAGAGTACCAGGAGCCAGAGACATGAATCAGGATTAAACACATAGGAGAGTCAGTGTGTTTATGACTAAGCTGTCCTATGCTCTTCTCAGTGACACCTTGTGAACCTGTGCTTTTGATCACCTACTTCTGCTCTCATTCATTTGGGGATTTTCCCCTCCATTTTTGGCTGATACAAGAGTGTCTTGGTTTAGAAATGACGTGTCCCCCAAAAGCTCATGTGTTAAGCAATAGTAGAACATTTAGAGGTAAAATGATTGGGTTATGATAGAATTAACCTAATCAATGGGCTTACCATAGCTAGGGTGTGGGAGGAGGAGACAGGTTGTTGGGTTATGCCTTTGGGATATAGATCTTTAATTTTTGGTGAGCAGAGTAGTCCCTCTCTGCTTCCTGATTGTCATGTCCCAAGCTATTCTCCTCTTCCACACCCTTCTGCCATGATGATCTGCCTCACCTCTGGCACAGAGCAATGGAGCCAGCAGTCTATGGCCTAGGATCTCTGAAACTGTGAACACCAAATAAATTTTTCTTGTCAGCTGTTTGGCCACAGCAATGGAAAAGCTGACTAACACAACTTACACCATGTATTCCCCAAGGCAGTATGGCTCCCTCAAGAAATGGCAATAAAAGTTCTGAGTAGCTGAAATGAGTAGGCATGGAATTACCAAAGCAGTAATGGAAGATGGGCCCTGTTGAACATTTTAGAGATGATGGAGAAGCATTGAGGATTGCTGCATACCCCTGATCTAGAAAAATACCTAATTCTCTTCTTTGTCTTTAATTGCAGTGTATTAAAACTGTGTGACTTTGGTTTGATGTTATACAAGAATAATAGATTATTTCATACCTGGGAAATGTATTTCTAATTCTTAACCACAGAATATAGAATTATGAAAACAGATATGTGATGGTCAGGTTTATGTGTCAGCCTGGTTTGGTTAGAGTCTCAGTTATTTAACCAAACACTACTAAGTACTTCTATGAAAGTTTGCAGGCTTGATTACAACTACACTCATTTGTCAGTTATGAGTAATCTAGATGGGCCACATGCAATTGGTTGAAAGTCCTTGAGAACAGAGCTTATCTGAGGAAAATGCAGGTTTGCCAATTAGCAGCAGAGTTTGTTCTCTCTGTTCTCTTTCCTTTCCACCCCACCTTTTCCTTTCTTCCTCTCACCCTACTCCTTCCTTTGATCTTACAGAAAAGTAACTTCTGAGGAGCAGGGCATGGACACTCTCCTTTCTATCTTCAATGGAAGCTCTTTATTAACTTACATGGAATAACTAGAAGGTTAATTTTACTATTTGCCAGAGGGCTTTCCCAGCCCATCCCTGGGTCATTCTTCCAGGGTTGTCCCAGTGGCTCTCTGAAGGTCACACCCATACAATGACTGAGATTACTACATAAAGTGACCAGCCTGCCCAGTTAGGTAGTGGGAGCCATTCCTTGCAACAAAGCCCATACACTCAGAGTATCCCACCCTAGTCACAGGCCTTGGGCCTCACCCTAGATCCTTCCTTCAAACAGCCTGCCTGGAGTTTGAGCCATATCACCTCAGTCCAAGGATGATGTTCGTACAATTCATTCTGACACACATTTTTGCTCTTCAACATTTTTGCAATTAAGTCTTATAATTGAGTGTAGCTCATGGTTTTGGTTTGTCTGATTTTTGTACTTGTTTTCATCTGTTTTTCTGCACATCCCAATGTGTTTTACCCCATCCCCTCTCAGAAAAAAAAGGCTGTTATCAAATTGACTCATTTGTATTCAAAAGTATCTCAGCATTGACACTTTCACAACAGATAGAGGCTCACTAAGGAGGGAGAGTCCCAGCATTCCCAGCAGCCCTGATATAAACAGTCACTGCCCCGGGAGTTACCCCGATAAGCTTATCCCTGCTCTGGGTCCCCACAGGTCCTCATTAACACCAGGAAACCTTGACCTCAGACCAACCCACAGGCTTGGGATTCCTCCATCTCACTACTTAGATTTGACAGGCCTCATTTCATTGCTCTGCATCAAACCACAGCCATACACCTCTTAATACAAGATTTATCTCAGAAGTCAGATTCAAATATCATGGTGAAATCTATTTTTGTTTTGCATCTTCTACCCCAGGCCTCTGATAGTGTGGGCTTAACCATGAAGTGTGTTGCTGCTTAAGCATCTTTACTTACTGTTATTTCTGTGCATTTCTCACTTCTATTCCCATAATCAGCTTCCTCTCTAAAGCTGTTTTAGACAGTTTTTATTCACTAGAGATAGCATGACCATATATATGACTTGAGGTCTAAACTAAAACACTCATGAAAAAGAAAGTTATTAATAACCATGCCAGAAAAACATACACATCAGGATGATCCTGGGTATATTAGTCAGAATTCTCTAGAGGAACAGAATCAACAGGAAGAATAATTATAAAAGGGAGACTTCTTAGGTTGGTTTACATGACCAGAAGCTGGATAGTCCATCATAGCCATCTGCAGGTTGGAGAGCTGGAAGAACCAGTAGCTGTGCCATCCAAGAGTCTGAAGCCCGAGAACCAGAAGGATTAATGAGACTTAAGGTTTCTGGGGAATCACTGGCAGAGTCTGCTTTGGAAGAGTGAAGAAGCGAGAGTCTGATATCTTCAGATGATCACAACAGCAATCAAGAATGCGTTAAAGAACTATCAAGGAGCTTGCATCTGCTGCTGTTTCCTTGATGTTCCAACTTTTACTCCATCCAAGCCATCATCCTATTGGACAGTGCTGCCCACACTGAGGGAGAGTCTCCATTTCAGTTGGCTATCCCATATGCCAATCATTCCTAGATGCACCCTCACTGACACACCCATAAGTCTCTTAATCATTTGCATCTCCTAATCCAATCAAGTTAATTCAAATTAAACATTACACTAGGTAAACTCTATTCATGTATTCTCCCCAGTGTAAGCCACTTTCGGTAGGAAAAACTTTGCTTTTGGAAAACTCATCAACCCCATAAGTTGGGCTATAATTGCTCTTGGATTAGGAGTTCATAGTTAGTTCAAGGAGACTCATGGAGAAGTGTGGCCACGTAATAAATGGCATAGTCATTGCTGTCTGGGGGAAAGTAACATTAATTAATCATGTGAGCCAGAAGAGTAGGTACCTATTCCCTCTAGTTTTGCAGATGAGGCAAATGAGGTACAGAGAGGTTAAATAATTTGTACAAGGTCATTCTGCTGAGAGGTTGTAGAGTGAGGATGGCACCCACACTCCTGAGATCAGCCCACATATTCTGCATTTCCTCTTTCCATTCCCCAGGGATCCCTGCTCTGAAGATTCTTTATTTCAGATGAGAGTGACAGGACATGGGAAGCTTCCCACTTCTGTGGCTGGAACTCAGAAAAATAAGCATCTCTAAATATGCTAAATATAAACAATTATTAAAAGTTTAACATGAGCTCCGGCAGAGGTCACAAACCATACCTATAAAAGGCCAGTGAGTAAATATTTTGGGTTGCTAGGAACATATTGTGTCTAGGCAACCATCAATTCTCCCATTGTTAGCATGAAGCAGCCAGAAGACTGTGCACATGTGGCTGTGGTCCAATAAAACTTTATGCATAAAAGCTCTTACCATCTGACTAATTGAGAGACTAACTCTGAAATTTCACAGTCTAGCATCCATCTCTCCAGGTCGGAACTTTAAAACAAAATTATCTCTGAAAATGCCTTTGATGCTCACAGATGCCAGACTTCTGAGGAGGCTGAACAACACCAAAAATCTGAGGTATAGAAACTGTCACCTCCATTCCCTGCCCCTCCTTCCACATTGAGATAGAAATTTCAATACCAAAATAGGTTTGGCATGTGGGTAATAAGATTGTTTTTAATTTGTAACTGACTAAATAACTAAGTACCAACGACTTGCGGGAACTCTGCTTGTTAATTTCAAATATTCCAACAACAGCTTTCTGAAATAAGGTGTCAGTTCCGGAGAGCACAAGGCAGCTATTGCCAGGCTTAATGATTAAGTCACAAGTCCTGCAGCCTAGTTATTGCACTAATGCGATATGAAGAGGTTTTTGGAATAAATCAGAAAACCAAGAAATGTGCTTTGCAGGAAGAATAAGATAATCAGTTTTCACATAGGCAAATGTAAAACAAAGATCTGAACCTCACACTCAAGAATTTCTTGGTTCTGAAGTTGAGTTTCACAGTGGAATGGGAAGAGAACGAACCAAGGAAGTTTGCTGCTCCTTCTGGGAAGTCAGGCAAGCACCAGGCTGTGAACGGTGACCTAAAGTGGAACATTGTAGTCTACACTTTGGTGCTTCCAAAGGCCACCTCCTTTTGTACTAAGAGAGGAACATCTGCAAGTGGGAGGGAGATGGTAGGTTCCTGTGCAATGGCCACAAGCTACCAGCAAATCTGGGTGAAACTTGCCTACAGAGTAGATGTATCTCTAGTTGAATTGGCTAATAAAAAAGAAGTTTTTAAAGTTTTCATTTAAATCCTCTGTTAGATGGATTAAAGAAAAGAACTTACATGCTCCTCAAAATGTTTCTGAAATATGGCTGTGACTTAATGACAGGGATATGTTCTGAGCACTGCTGTTCAGTTTCATCATTGCACTAACATTGTACAGTGCCCTTATATATACCTGGGTGGTCTAAGGTAAAGCACTCCATGTGGCCTCTTAATGCAATTAAGAGACACAGAAAACCCAAGTTGTATCAGGCTGCCGTGATTGCAACAAAGCATACTCTTTTACAGTAATTGTTTTAATAAGTAAAAGGGATATTTTCTGCAATAACAATAAAATGTATAGTAAATACATAAGCCAGTAACATTGTCACTATCATTCTCAAGTACTGTGGACTATACGTAAGTCTAAGTGCTATATTTTTATGATTGGTAGTACAGGTTTATATCAGCTCACAATGTGTTGTGCTGTGACTTGGTCATGGCTACCAGACATGGAAAAAGTTCCTTAGACAGTGGGAACTTTTCAGCTCAGTAATGATCTTATGGGACAACCATCATACATATATATGGCCTGTCATTCATGGAATATTGTCATGTGGTACACGTCTGCAATTACTTTAGAAGTAAAAGACTTAATCAAAAATCAAAGTTGTTCCCATATCATTTTTCTGACTCCCTAGTTCTCCTCACCACAGGTAACTGCTGTGATTGGTTCTGTTTTCAACATTATAGATATCTCTAAACATACACTGGGATATATATGTTCCTTAAAAAGAAAACAAAATGGCAGCAATATTTTTTAAAATTTTAACTTATCTTTTTTAATATTTATTGGACCCACTCTCATATTGTTTTATATATAACAACTATTTTATTCCCCTTTATTGAATGTATTCAATACATGAATGTATCATGATTTTTCTTCATGGACATTTGGGGTTTTTATAAATTTTTAACATCAAACTGTTGTTCTGTGAGTATCTTTGAATATATCTAAGTTCTTATAAAATTTTTTTCAATAGTATCAATTTTCTAGGAATAAAATTGCAAGGTCAGGGAGTATTTCTCTTTTTAAAATTTAATAGATTTTTTTTTCAGTTTTCCTCTGTAAAGATAGGCTAGTTTTTATTTCTAATTGAAAAGTATGGGAGTGTATTTTCCTATATCCTCTTCAAGCTCCAAATGGATCCTTGCAAATCTTACTTTTAAAAAATGTTAAAACATAGCTTTAATTTATATCTCTCATGATAAGACATATTTTTAGCAGCTCTTTATAAGATTAACAGCCCTATTACCCTTAGATACTTAATCTGATGATATTGATTACCAGATGCATGTCATATGGAAATGGAATTAATTATTGGCCTGTGGTATAAGTTGTAAATACTTATTTCCCAATTTTTCATCTGTAGTTTTGCTTTAGGAACTTTATTTTTTGATGTCTAGCAATTTTTGACTATTATCTATTGGAATTTACCTAATGTTTCTGAATTCTCGGATTTTATTGTTCTTATAAATCCTTCTTTATTCTAATACCCTAAAAATACATTCTTTCATCTACGCTTTAGCAATTCATTCTCTGATCAGTAATATATTCTTTATTAAATATAAAATTCCTATATACATTTGGGCTATTATCAGACTAATTTTCATACTTTCTCAATTATGATTTTTACAATAATTTTAAAATCTAGTAGGGCTAGTTCTCTTATATTCGTTATTTATTTTCTTTGGGAGACTGCTTTTTTTGTTCTACATGAAACTCTAAAATACTATTTTGAGAAGAACTCATAGTAACTGTATTTTCAGAATTATTGCAAATTTGAAGATGTTTGCTGTTGTATTACACCATAATATCAGTTTAGCTAGGTATAAAACCCCCCTCATTGTTATACAAAATTACATATAAGAGGTTGTGAGGGGAATGGGAAAATAAACAAGGAGAGAAATGAATTACAGTAGATGGGGTAGAGAGAGAAGATAGGAGGGGAGGGGAGGGGAGGGGGATAGTAGAGGATAGGAAAGGTAGCAGAATACAACAGTTACTAATATGGCATTATGTAAAAATGTGGATGTGTAACCGATATGATTCTGCAATCTGTATTTGGGGTAAAAATGGGAGTTCATAACCCACTTGAATCTAATGTATGAAATATGATATGTCAAGAGCTTTGTAATGTTTTGAACAACCAATAAAAATAAAAAAATTAAAAAAATAAATAAAACACTATTATCACTTTTTAGTTCTTAATAATGATTTACTCACTGCCTCACCACAATTTCTAATACTATTTAAATATGTTCACATGTAATATGTACATTTATAACATGTCTACAAGTGATAAGGTTCATTTGTGTGTAAGAAGACTATTAATGTATAACTGATCATATAACACTTTGGGGAGACTTTCTGAAATGTCCTTTTCTAATTTTTAATATTCTAACAACAACTTTCCAAAATCAGGTTCCACCATCAGGAAGGTAAAATGCTGGTACAGCAAGGTCATGCTGTGCCCTGCTAGTGTACAACACTGTTGTATGTATGTGAAAGAGGGTTGGTAGGGCAAGAGAATAAAAACCATTAGTCCACTCTCACTTTGTCCATGATGGGAGATTAACTAATTGTACCTGTGTTTCCAAAGAATACTTCTTAATCTTTGAAATGAAGTCAGTTGCTACAATGTATCTTCATCTACCATTCTGTCTTAATTATTTTCCAGGCCCCAAATATCTCTGAAATTTATAAGTTCAAGCATTATTTTATGAAATTTTAACAAATAAGCTCTTCAATATTTCATTATCTTACCTTTTTAGATACACTAATAATATGAGTTGGCTCTTATGTATTCTTTAATCTATTTTTCTTTCAGTTTATTTAAACATTTTGTTTTATTCGATTGAATTTAATACTTATCTCAATCTGTCTTCATACTTCTTGTATTTTTTTAAAAGCCTCACTTTATGTTTTTGCAAGTACAGCCCTCACATTTTTGTGAGCTTTGTGACTTCATGCCACCACCAGGATGTGCCAGCTCAATATTTCACCTCTTTATATTACCTTGATGTATCTTCCTAGAATGCCTATATCCCTCCTAGATAGGTAGAAACTTTTTTAAAAAAATTAAATATAACTTGGGGTTGGGGATGTGGGTCAAGCAGTAGCACGCTCGCCTGGCATGCGTGCAGCCCGGGTTCGATCCTCAGCACCACATACAAACAAAGATGTTGTGTCCGCCAAAAGCTAAAAAATAAATATTAAAAAATTCTCTCTCTTCTCTCTCTCAATCTTTAAAAAAATTAAATATAACAACATTATCAAAGTTTATTACTTTTATTTTCTCTTAATAGTAGTATGTCTTGTCAAAATTTTAATCTGTTCTATGGCAACATTCTCTTGGTGAGTGTTCTGACATTTAAAGGAACAAGAGGAGACATCATCCTTATACTGTCATTTTAAAATCATTGATACTCTTTCTGACCTTTACACATTGATTATGTTGACAAATATTTCTGATAGACACTATGCTAGCTTCTGGAGAACTGATGACCAGAAACCCCAGATAAGACTCCTGATTTCATGGAGCATAAATTCTAACTCATGTTGCTCCTCCATTATTTCTGTGAAAAAGAAAATTGTTCACTTGTCAATATTATTTTGTATTATGTTTCCATCTTTGTAACAAAATACCTGAGATAATGAGCTTGCAAGGAGGGAAGGTTTATTTTGGCTCCCAGTTTCTCTTCAGGGTTGCCTGAGATCATTGCCATTGGGCATGTCGTGGCCAGAACACATGGACAGAAGAGGCCAGCTCACCTCATAGCAGCTAGAATCAAAGAGAGACAGGAAGGTGCCAGGGTTCCAATATCCCCTTTGAGAGGATGCTTCTAGTAGTGCCACATCTGGTGATCAGACTTCTAACATGACTTTTGGGAGACATGTACCCAAACAGACTTACCCAAACAGACTTTACTTGAAATTTCTGATGATATTCCCTCTGCTTTCCTTATTGTCTTCTGTTCTCATGAACCAATTACTATAACCCAGGAAAAGGACAAATCAGTTGGTATTATTTCCTAATTGTACTTAAGAAAATGAAAGTGACTATGACTTCTACTCTTTCAGACCAAGTGAGGTCATCTTTGGGATCCTGTGTAAGTATTCTTCCTTACCAGTCATGTTAACATTCCACTTCCATTATCATAGAGTCGTTATTAATACAAAGAAAATCATGTCGAAATTTTTTTTTTAAATCCTCACTGCATTTGGCACAATGACTGTGTTAAAAACCTTGTATCACTCTTTGACCCTGTTCTCACCAAGGCACACATTAACTTTGAGATTTATCTCTAGACTTCTGATAACCAAGGCAGTGCTTTAGTATGTCTCACAGAATATAAACTATGGCACCATTACCACAAAGTATGGAGGCAGACTTTTAGAAGAACTGACTTTCCCTATTAAATGTATGCAATTGGCTGGACATGCTGGCAATTTATCGGAAAAATTAATAGGCCCTCTATGTGACATTAAATAGCCTTTTAACAACAGTGCACTTAGATCTCACACCAACTTCCACAAAATAAATAGCACTGAATTGCCTAACAATCAAATAAGGATTTGTCTTCCATTTCAATTTAAATTACTCTGAAAGATAAGCAAACCTAAAAAGCTAATGGAGGAATAAATCCCTATCTATTATGTTCTATTTGACACATATGTAACCCCAGTTGTCTTTGGGAAAATAAAGTCACATAATTTATTTTGTATTTTCCATACACCACTCATTAAAGCATCCTCAGTAAATAGCACTAAATGGAACACAATCAGGTTATAATATTGTCACAAGTGAGCACAGAGGGAGAAGAACTGGATGTTTCCACAGAGAGACTAACACTTTTTTTGTGCTCTGAAGGATGAAGAAGGGTCAGAGGGGGAATAAGAGTTGATATTTGGAGAGGGCAAGAAAGAAAACCAACTGAACTTGAATCAGATGGCTTGAAATGGCTCACATAATCTAGAACTTATTACCCATGAAAATTAATATATTCACAGAAGGAAATACACAGAGAGAAGGGTGGGATGTTTAATGGCCATTCTATCATGTTATGAAGTCAAGAGATGAAAGAATATAATGGTGAGATCCTCACAAAGTTATAAACACATGGAAGACATGAGGTCTACATTCTTTTCCCTTCCTCTTTATTCTATAACCCAGGAAAAGGACAAATTAGTTGGTATTATTTCCTAATTGTACTTAAGAAAATAAAAGTGACTATGACTTCTACTCTTTCAGACCAAGTGAGGTCATCTTTGGGATCCTGTGTAAGTATTCTTCCTTACCAGTCATGTTAACATTCCACTTCCATGATCATAGAGTCGTTATTAATACAAAGAAAATCATGTCGAAATTTGTAAAACAATGGGATTTTGGGAGAAAAGCAATAGAAAACGATGAGAATGGCAGTCAAATGGGTGAGAAATAACAGATTACAACATTTGAGCTGACCTAAAGGTGAGGAAGATCCTGTGGGACATAAGACCAACCATCATGATGAAGTAAGAGCAAAGAAGGGTCCAGAGGTGCTAATCATAGCAATTGGAAGTACTGACCCACCATTGGCCTACTCTTTCCCAGCAAGAGTTCTTCTCCACATTTGCTATGCTTCTGTACAGGTGTACAGTCACCATATTGATGTTGACACTGGCCGTAGAACTTAATCTGGCCAATGTGAAGTTAGTACATTTCCTATGCCCAGTAGAAGACACAAGAATATTTTGTCAATCAGGTCTTACATTTTTCCTTCGGCCATGAGAATGGTACATCCCAGGGAATAAATCAAAAAGAGGCTGAACCATAGAATAACATGTGAAGCATCTAAAGAAACCTGACAACAAAAAATGAGGACTTTGGTTTTTTATTAATGATTGAATATATAAAGCTAGGCTACCACTTCAGGATAGATTCTGGACTATAGATAAGTAAGAAGGAAGCACAGCCAATTCAAAACGAGAACTAGAGACCTTTCTTATGACACAAGAATAAAGAGCCCAATGATGTGAGTAAAAGTAATTTTGATGCAGGGGAAAATGTAGAGGACTTCAGCCTATTATAAAGTAGTTGGGAGGTATGGGCCTGGAGCAGTACATGTGAAATTTTATTTTATTTTATTTTTTTTTATTTTTTTTATTGGATGTTCACAACATTACAGAGCTCTTGACAAATCATATTTCATACATTAGAATCAAGTGGGTTATGAACTCCCATTTTTACCCCAAATACAGATTACAGAATCACATCGGTTACACATCACATTTTTACATACTGCCATATTAGTGACTGTTGTATTCTGCTACCTTTCCTATCCTCTACTATCGTGAAATTTTCTTAAGACTTGAAAATGAGCAAAATGAAGTGGTTAGTAAATGGAGTGATGTTGGGTCCAAATCCATATTTCATACCTTTTTGTTTGTTTGCCCCAATGGTGGGAAAAATCTGTGGGCTGACAAGAATGACGCAAATTAGGTAGGAAAATTAAAATATTGGTAGATGGGGGGTGGGCGGGATTGTAGCTCAGCTGTAGAGTGCTCGACTAGCACATGGGAGGTCCTGGGTTCGATCCTCAGCACCACATAAAAATAAATAAATAAAATAAAGTATTGGGAGGGGGATAGGAAGAGCAGTAGAATACAACAGACACTAATATTGCTGTATGTATATACATGGCCGTATAACCAATGTGATCCTGCAACCCGTACACATGGAAAAATGAGAATTCATACCTCATTTGAATCAAATGTATGATATGTCAAGATCATTGTATTCTCATGAGCAACTAATAAAATAAAGATATTTAAAAAAAGATATTGGTAGATGGGAATAGGAATGTAATCCAACTCCTGTGAGCTAGTGCATAGGCAGGTGGATCTTCCTTGGATGGGACAGTGAAGGAGAGAAATGGAATGTCTTCTAGCTCTTAATGACAGCCCAGCTGAGACAATTGATTAAAACACTTAATTCATAATGATCTCAATATGCCAAGTAGCATAATGGGAGTTGGCAGTAGGGCTTAGATTTTAAAATAAATGTAAAATGGAGAATGCAAATGATTAGGTTCACTCTGGATTGGGATTTTGCTCATGATGAGTGAGCAAAGAGGCAACAAAGTTGAGCACATTTGCAAGAATGTACTTGCTTTCATCCATAGGTAGGCACCTGTGCATGTAGATTTTTAAAAAAGAAAGACTAATTGGTGAAGAGATGAGGAGAGATTAAGATAGAAACAGCTGATTGGGTGAAGTACTGCAGTATAGGAAGTTGAACCCAGGATCAAGGGGTTATCTTGGGAGAATTACATGTTTCCATTGGTGATTTAAGATACAATTCAGTTTCTGGAAATGGAGATGGTAGCCCAGGTGCTAAAGTTCTCAGCAAATAAGGAAAGGGACAAGGAGAATAGTAAATGTTTGCAATGGGGAAGAAACAAGGAAGATAACAGGTATTGGGTGTGATAGAATGCCCAGTAACTGTTTTGACCACTATTTTGCTCTACTCTGCATTTTTAAGGAAATTCAGGAGTCTCCTAATTCTCTGTCCTAAACTGAAACAAATGTGACACATGGCTCTGCTCTGCTGGCCACTCACTACAGACAATAGCTGTGTCCTCAGGCCAGTCTTCTGTAAAACCATGATTGATTGGGAAATGACATCAATCTTACTTCTGCACCTCAAATCAGTTTCATAGATTTTTGTACCTGAGTATAAGGTAGCGTGAGTAGTGGGAGCGTCTCAATTATTAGTGTGCTTAAAAATTAACTTAGTAGCTGATTAAAATGCAGATTGGTAGGCTTCTCTTCTGAAGGGCTGAGTACATGGGAGAATTGGTAAAGTTAACCAAAACCTCCAGTGACTCTGAACAGGAGTAGATGGGCCACACTTTGATAAAGGCTACTGTTACAGAAGGAAACATGAACTTTGATTGAGGCTTGCACCAACCACTAATGCAGCATGTTCGTGGAGAGTACATTACCTTCCTGAAACCAGGTATTATATGCAACTGCCACTTATTGGTTAGAAACGGGTTATACTTCTTGTCACTGTGAGCTCCAAATAACAATTCTATATTATAGCTTCATTTCTCAGTCATACCACAGAACAAAGGAAAGCAGTACAGGTTGATAGAGTAGCAACAAGATTAGCAGGGTCCCCCAGCTCCTTCCATCCTCCTGCCCTACTATTCCAATACTCCTCCCATCATTTCTAGAACTCTAGTCTTCATAGGTAAACTGAATTCCAAAAGAATTAAAAGCAGAATAGATTAAAAATGATCATATACACAGCTCCCTTTCTTTTAACTAGTCTTTTTAAAGCCTCTATTGTT
Source organism: Spermophilus citellus (assembly GCF_964194105.1). Taxonomy (NCBI): domain Eukaryota; kingdom Metazoa; phylum Chordata; class Mammalia; order Rodentia; family Sciuridae; genus Spermophilus; species Spermophilus citellus. The sequence continues at coordinate 60,211,181 of NC_138185.1, forward strand.
CATCTGTATTCATATAACTAGACAGTGGACCCTAGCCAGTTGCAAAGAAGGTGGGAACTAGAGGTATTATTTTAGGTAGCAATGTAGCTAGTCCAAAGTTCAAATTCTTTTACCAAAGAATAATGGAGACTGGATATTGGGAGACTCATCTTATTTGTGTTGTGGATAAACCTACTATGTTAGTTTGTTGGGACTGCTATAACTAAATGCCACAGACTGGGTGGATCAAACAACAGAAATGTACTAGAACACAGTTCTGGAGGCTATAAGTCAGAGCATCATCCCTATCTCTGCCTTCGTGTCCCCATGTTGGTCTTCCTGTATGACTGTCTGTGCCTAAGTTTTCTTTTTATGTCAGAGCACTATCAATCATTGGATTAGGGACTATTCTGATGACTTCACTTTTTAACTTAATCATCTTTAAGACCCTATTTCAAATAAGATCTTATTCACTAAGTGTTAGGACTTCATCCCTAATATCAAAGTTGTAATGTTCGTGAACCCTTAAAGCCTGATCCCTCTCCTATATGACCAGTTCTGCTCTCTCCACAAATAGCTTCTAGTCCATGTCAGTGCCTATAGTCTCTAAAATCTGGTTCTCAGAACTAGAACCCCAGTGCCTACATCTCCTGTTCCTGCTATAATCTTGGATTTGAATCAGCCCGGATTGGCTTCTTATCCAGTTCCCTATCTGGTTCTCCAATACACCACCAGATCCTTGAACATGCCAGGGCACCTGCACTTATTAGTTGAAGATGGCTTCAGTTAAACTCTGACCACAAACTTGGTCTAATCAGATCTGCAACATACCTGTGGTCCAAAGGCACTCCTGGCTGATATGTAGTACTTTGTTCAATTCTTGTCCAGTTCAGCTTAGAAACAGAGCACAGGACTCTTGTTGCTAAGCAGGCAGGATTTTTTTTTTCACCCTTTGGCTCTTACTTCATAAAAATTTTGTTACCTATGGCTCCTCAAATTGGCTGCTGGGGTGGATTGTGCTGTTTTAAGCAGTAGAGAATGGCATCCAATGGGGATTAAGAAGCCTATGCACTCCTAAGAAGCCTGTATCCAGCTTGGATTCATACAGTTTCTGGAAATAAGGGATTGAGAGGAACTCAGGGCAGCTGAGAGCATCTATGAAGAAAGAAGTAGCTCTAAATTAAATATTTTTCAAAGTTTTCCAGGAGGCATAGGTAGCTTGTTAAATATTAAGTAGAGAAATCTCCATCTGACTGTTAGAAGCGCATGGCAAGGGAGCAAACAGTTTTTACAATCCCTGACATGGTGAGACAGGGAGAGGGGCCACAGAGCTGGGATAATTCATTAGGAAAAAAAAAATAGTAGCTTCCAGCAAAAGGTTCACAGATGCTGCATTCTAATTATTTTTTTTTTAAATTTTAGAATACAATTTTACAGACTTTATACCTGCAAATGAATGCCTCACACTACATGGCGCCTCCCAATGAACTGTGAAGGGAAAAGCCAGGGCAGCCTTCAATGCTCTGTGCCCCTGGATCTTCTACTTCCTGTTGCCAGAAACCAAAGAAGGGAAAATTTAAATTAAAATAAAACACTAGGAGTCCAGTATGCATTTCCAAGTTGTCTTGGCCAGGAAATGAGATTGTGCTTTTTAAGAAGGCAGAACTGAATTTTATAGGCTGTTTCTTTTGCTTCTAAAAAATTAGTCAGGAAATTTAGAGGGACACTGATCCTTAAACCCAGAGAATTGTCGAGCATGGTGTGGTCAACATCATCCAGAAGATGGTTGTTTGGGGAATAAGATCAAGAAGAAAAAGCATGACAAAGGTCTGTCATCTTGACCAGATTCACCTTTTCATTCAGTCCAGACATAACCTTAGTGGCCTAATGACCACAATCCAGTAGCCACTAGTAGTTGATCAGAGTTAGGAACTTAGATTTAGTGCACTTCTCAACTTTGTCTAGAACATTACTTTTACTGGGAAAGCAAGATCCTTAAACAGCTGGTTAGAACTTCTCATGGATAATCTAGGAGAGTTTAAAACAGAAGTGATCCAAATTCCTTTCTTTTTTTTTTAAGTTTTAGTTGTCGATGGGCACAATACCTTTATTTTATTTATTTATGTTGTGCTGAGGATCAAACCCAGTGCCTCACACATGTGAGGCAAGCACTCTACCACTGAGCTACAATCCACACCCCCAACTTCCTTTCTCTATGAAAAAAAATAAGCACAGGAGGATTCTTTTGGTATGAAGTTCCCTGTTCCCCAAAGTAAAACTGCCAATTTATTTTCACCCTGAATGCCTATTTGTGGTTATTGGAAACACACTTGAAATGGCTTGAGAAGTGGCATTATCTGTGAAGAGAAAGACACCTTGATTTATTAGCCTCTCTCATGGGCATGGAGAAGATGAGTGGTCCATATATGAAGGTAGTCATTCCTAAATTTTGTGCAACATGGGGAAAATGGGAACTCACATTTGGTTTTAGATTGAAGAACTCAAACTCAGTTCCCAAGTCAGAAACCTCTGACTTTTGGGCTGGTATCAGAGGCTGAGAACCTCTTATAAAAAACTTGATGAAGATACTTGTGAAGGAGCTGAATTCAAGAAAATTATGTTTTACTACTGCAACCACTAACTTACCAACCTTGACTTATAGGGCCTAGGAATAGGGGGTGATGGAGAAGCATTTCTACTCTGGGTCATTTCTCAGGATAAAGACTAATGGATGTTGAAACTCTATTATGTTACTGTTATATTAGCTGGTGGCCCTGGAACCCCAGTGATGCCCTTTCTTATCTGCTCCTTTCAACCCAGTTCTGACTATGAAACGGAGAAAATTGTACAACATTGTTTTTCCCTTTTTTTAAAAAAAATATATTTTTGACGGACAAATCATTATATGTCCACATTGTATGTGTTATGGCTTGTTTTTTCAGGTGGAAGAACATCTTGGGTACAATAAGATATTTTGGTATACTTATATTTTGTGTTATAGCTAAGCCAAGCCAATTAGCATATGCATCATCTCAGTTACCTATAGTTTATTTTTATGGTTAGCTATTTTGAAATGCATAACACATTATTATCAACTATACTCACATTGCTGTGCAATCACTCTTAATACCTATTCCTCATGCATACCTGAAAATTGGTATGCTTTGATCAAAAACTCCCCGTTCCATTTTGCTCCAACCCCAAGCTGCTGATAACCATTGTTCTACCTTTTCTTCTGTAAATTCAACTTTATTGGATTTCACATATGTGTGAGAATTTGCACTATTTATCTTTCTGTTCCTGGCTTGTTTTATTTCTGGTCGTAAATTTCCAGATTCATTTATGTTTTCACAAATGATAAGGATTTCCTTGTTTCTTCAAGTGGAAGAGCATTCCTTGTGTATATATACCACATTTTCTTTACCCATTCATCTGTTGATGGACACAAAGGTTTTTTTTCTATATATTGGTCATTATGATAAATGACTCAATGGACATGGGAAAGCAGATATTCTCTTGCATGGTTTAGTTCATTTGGATATACCAGAAGAGAGATTACAGAATCCTATGGTGGTACTGTTTTTAGTTTAAGAAACCATCATACTATTTTCCATAAAATTACACTAATTTGCATTCCTTTTACAAAGCTTGTGTTCCCTTTCCATCTTCTACAGCTCATTTCAGTATATAAGTCTTTATCTCTATGGATAAATTTACATTAGTATTTATTATTGTTGTTGCTACTATAAAGTAGGTTATTTTCTTTTGTTTTTTAGATAGTTCATTATTAATATATCAAAATGATATTGAGTTTTGTGTGTTGATACTACATCCTACAAATTTATTGTGTTTGACTATAAGTTGATATAGTTTTTGATAAGGATTCAAGGTTATCTTTATATAATGTCATCAGTAAATAGACATTTTCATTACTTATCTTTTAGGATGCTTTTTATTTCTTTTTCCTTCCTAATTGCATTGGCTAGGACCTTTACTATTTTGAAAAGAAGTGGAAATAGTGGGCATTATTGATTCCCCCCCTACCCCAGTCTTTGAGGAATATCTTTCAATTTCTCATTGAAAACAATGTTCATGTAGGTTTCATTTGTCATATATTGCTGTCATTGTTTTGAGGTACATTCCCTCTGAACCTGATCAGTTGTCTTTAACTTGAAATTGTATAGAAATTAATCAAATGCATTTACTGCCTGTATTGAAATAATTATGTAATCTTTCTCCTTTTTAATGTATTACATTTATGGATTTGCATAAGATGAACCATCTTTGTACCCCAGAGATAAATCTCACTTGATTATTTGTAATTTTTTTTATATGTTCCTGAATTTGGTTTGCTGATATTTTATTGAAGATTTTGCCCATATATCAATCAGGGAAATTGGTCTATACATATTTTTTTTCTTTTTGTATACTGTTTCATGTTCTTCCTTGGTTTTGGTACCAGGATAATGCTAACCTCATAAAATGATTTTGTATATATCTCCTTTACTGGAATTTTTTGGAATAGTTTGAGAATAACTAGGATTTCTTCTTTAAATGCCTGGTAGATTTCAGCTGTGAAACTGGTTCTGGACTTTTTAGAAGATTTTTATTCCTGATTAAATACTCATTATTGATCTGTTAAGATTTTATATTCATGATTCAGTTTTCATAGGCTGTATGTGTTTACTGAGAAGAATATGTACTGGAATGTTGGATGGTATGCTCTGTATATATCTGGTATGGCCATTTGGTCTAAATTATAATTAAAAATATAATATGATTAAAGACCTTTTATAAAAATTATCTGGTTGCAATGAGGGAAATTAAATTTAAGAAAGTGGAAGTACAGAAACCAGGTAGATGACAGTGATGCGGACAAACTCTTAGTACTGAGAGCAGGAGGATAGAGGTGGAGATGGCGGAATGGTAGGAATGGGATGCATTTTAAAGGTGAAGTTCAAAGTCATTGCCAATGTGCCAGCTCACCCCATGTTTATTGTGGTAATACTGGCATATCTTTGCTGATGGTGTCACCAGTGACGCAATTTTTCCAAAGGAGCCATCAATTGGCTTGGTGTCGTGGCATTTCTGTATGCTCCTCCCTTCTACTAGTGATGGTCTAAAATTTGGGGGCCAACAGAGGTGAGGCAAGAACTTCATCCCCCCACTGGTGCATAGGCCTATCCACAAGCATGGCTGAATGCTGGACCGGTAGTCAGTGACGGGTTGATCTGATTACAGTGGATTCAACCTAAGACAGGAAGCTGACGCCTAAAGGTCAGTTCTCCCATGACGGGTAAGAACCATATGTTGAATTGGACAACCTACCAGGCAGGGTCCCTAGCCACATTGCTTGTTGCTTAATTAAACAGAAGGGGGCAGATGCTAGGAGCCACAAGCAAATAATACGATGTATGGCACCTTTGGTTGTAAAGTGACGCCAGCTAGCCACTGAGATATGATTATGTTAAGATTTACATTCATATGGAAATTGGACTCCCGCTGTTCACCTTGGCCTGCTACCGGACTCATGTTACGGACTCGTGTTACGGGACTCGTGGAGAGTTCCCATTGGTTGGGGAAGGATAGTAGGAGGAAATTCCGGGGGAGGTCCGGGGGACCCCCGGTTCCGAGAGACGCGCAGTTCCGGTAGACGCCCCGCATGAGAGGACCGGCTTTGGCTTGCCAGAGCCTAGAGAGTATCGGTGGCTTTTTCAAAATAAAGTTTTGTTCCTGCTTGAGTGGCTCGTGATTCTGTGCCCAGCCAAGACTGCGGCACCAATGGATTGGATGTGGAAGTAGGAATATAAAACATATCTCACTATTCCAACACCCACATAGGCCTGACCTTCTAGAACTTTATGAACAATTCATTGGGTACATGAGGAAACCAGGATGTTGTGGATACCTTCAAGATGTCCCATTGCCCTGTGAATGGTACCTTTTTATAATTCTATTTCCTTGAGTATGGGCAGACACATGCTTTTCTTCTAACCAATAGAATATGGAAAAAGTCCCATGCTTATGGCACCTTTGATAAGATTCCATGTGAACAGACTGGAATGGGAGATCCTCCTACTGGTCTGAAGAAACAAACAGCCATATTATGAAGAGTTCTTGGAGAGGCCCAGTAGGCAAGGAACTGTGAGCATACTCTAGAACCTGAGGCAGCATTCAGAAGACAACCAGAAGATTTGTCTTTTGGTTTTACTGCCACAGGGAAGGAAGTTCTGCCCAGAATGTGAATGAGGTAGGTGGGAGTAAATTTTTCTCCCATCTGCATTAAGAAGAAAAGGCAGTCTAGGTAATACTTAATGGCTTCCAGAAACCTGAGCAGAGGACCTAGCTAAGCCATGCTTGAACTCCTATCTCAAGGAAACTGTCAGACAATAAACTGCCAGTGATAATTTGTTATACTACCAGAAATTATGAAAATGATAAGCTTTAACCTTCAAAGGAGAGGATGGATCAATCTGTCCTAATATGAGTCACAAAGTTTGGTCTCTTGGCCCAACTCAACACCACTGCATTTCATAAATTATATCAGGGCAGAAGGATGAGGATGAAATTATAAATCTAATTTAAAACAGTGTTTGAAAATCAATTTTCCTCACTGTGTACCATATAGAGTAGAGCTGTCGTCTGGGCTCTGATGCCCCAGGAAGTCCCCATGAACATAGGGAAACCTAGAAGAAAATAAATGATGTCCACTGGACATGTCTATCCGTTTCCTCTATGCCCAACACCCGACTGAAGAGGTAGGAGCCACACTTCGCCATGAAGGCAGTGGTCTCTGTTCAAATTGTTACCCTAGCACCTAGAGGTATTACCCAGGAGAGATGGAATCAAATGGAAGTATACATCATAAATGTGGAAACCAAACTGTCTGAACAAACAGGCCACCAGAGTCACATGGCTTCTTGAATAAACTGTGCTTAAAGCAGTGTGGATAAAATGTAATTTTATTTTTCTCTAATCATATTCATGTGAGAAAATATCTTTCTTCCATATCAAGCAATGATAGCTGAGACTGTCTCTTCATACTAGAAGAATCTCATTTGAGGTGTTAAAAATTGAATCCAATTTAACTCAACAGGTAAAGATCTTTTCAAACTCCTGTGTTTATCCTTCCTTCTTAACTTGATTCAGAGACTAGGATTCAACAGCAGGGAAGGAAGGCAATGTCTGTTTTGGGATTTGCATTCACTTGTCACCCATTGTAGCCCTTTTGTCTCCTCCAACCCTGGGAAAGGGGAAAGAAAATTGGAGGAAAACTAAAATGCTATTTGAATAAGTATTTTTAAAAATAATTTGGAACCCATACCTTCTGGATTGGCAGCAACTTAATTGTTAGCTCTTTTTCATAGGCATAGAATCTTCATGGGCTGTTTGGAGAATGCCCCCATGATCTCTTTTACATAGTGTATCCTGAAGTATACTCTGTAGGTGGCTGCTGGCACACACCCTATGCTCTTGATGGGCAGCATACCCCAGAAGTGTAGACTTCCTGGTAGCAGTCTACTCAAGAATCTTCTACCCCTTGATGCTTCAGAAGGTGGGCTTGCATTACATGACCCACAGTAAAACTGCATTCTGCACCCACCAAACCACAAGTGTAATTCCTCTCAGGCAGCTTCTGCTGGTTTCCTCATTTTCTTCTTCCCTTGGTGGATCCAGAAATCTGTCTCTGTACTCACACAGCATGCTGAAGCTCTCAGGATTTCATGGCACGTTCTCTATACTTTTCTGTACTCTGCTTCAAGGCTGCTTCAAGGACCCGTCATTTCCCCTGATCTGCCAGTACCTTTCTATGGGTGTAGAGCACAATGGTCTCCTCACTAGAATGCAGCCACAAGCTCAGCTGATGGTTCTGGTTCCTCCTGCAATGCATTTTGGGAAAGAGGAAAAACACTCTCTCTTCCTCCCTCTTTTCCTAGAGGTTTCTGTTAAAGGATTTCATTTAATAAATCTGAGACTTAGTTTTGAAAGTTATTTTAAGGTCTTTATTTGCCTCTGGTCATCCTTGAATATAACTACAACTTTGGAGAATCAGTCACCAATGTATTAAGCAGTCTCTTTTAAAAAACTCCCTTCAAATGTTTCAATATTCACTCAACTTGGCAAGAAAAATTAAAACTTGTTTTCTGCACCCCACTGGGGAGGTGAGGAGAGACAGCCAGATTCTAGGCTGCCAGTCAATCCTTAGAAATACAGTCTCATGAGAGGCTGCATTTTTATACAAGGAACATGTAATAAATGCCACAGATGATAATTTTTAGGATAGTCTACAAAGGACTTGAGAAGAGATAAATCTGTTGACTCTAGAATAAATTATTTCCTCTAAATTAATAGAAAATGCTAAGTATCACATATATAGCACATCAAACACTGGGCTACACAAATTAATTTGACTTTCTGATTTCACTTATGAAACAAAATATCAGGTAGGCAGCGTCCATATCCTACCATTATAAATGTCAGTGAATAAAACTAATCTGAAGGTAATTTAAGTGGGAAATCAGTTAAGATAAAGTCTCAGATGTCACTTGTGCATGAAAATAGAAAGAAAATAACAAATATTCTGCTTTCTCACCTAGATAAGTGAAACATGAGCAGCACACATTGTTAGATTCTGTGCTACTCATTAAACATTCAGAATTGGATGGCATGCATGATATGTATTTTGATGACAGTTAAAAGAAATACCAGCCAACATTCCTCAACAGAAGATTCTTTATTTTAATTTTACTAATTTACTGATCAAGTTACTATGTGTGTTTCAGTTTGTTTTGGCTTGATGCATTTTTCAGTAACAAGTTTTATATTTTTCCTGAGTGATCAGAAGTCAGGATCAAGCGAATACCTAGAGGCAAATCAGTGTACAAAAAATAAAGTTTAAAAACTATCCTGTCACAAACTCAGATGTCTCTTTACTTTAATCCTGTCTTTAATTCTCTTTCACCATCTGCCCTTGAGGATTCCAAGGAAACTGCTCAGATCTACTTTTATTCATATTTCAGTAAAAATAAGCTTTGAAACCCTAAAGAATAAGAATCTAGCTCCTATATGTAATACTATATATGCACATATATGAAATTGTATGTTTCATATATAGTTTATATCAGTTCTTTAAGTTTATCGCTTGGTTTGTTAGTAGACCAACCAGCCATTCTAAAAAATCAACCCATGTTTTGAGTACAGGTGACCTGCTTTTTATCACTAAAAGACCCAGAATTCAAGTGAGAACCCACACCTCTGTTGAGAGCAGGAGGCCCAGGCCAATGTGAACATCTCAATGCTGAGTTTCTGCAGTCATCATGTGGAAGTGCCCACTAACTCCCCTATCCAGTAATCAGAGGGCTAGGCCCAGATTGCCCCTCTGGGAACCTGAGATGGGCCAAGAAGGGAAATCTACTTATCAGAGCCTCCCCAACACAAGACAGGCCATATAGAGGTGACCAACTATTGATAGGAACATTCTTCTAAGTTAAGTCAACTATAGACCACATCATTTCAAAATAAATTTTTTTCTGGTAACAAAAGTTATATAATCTCACGGAAGAAAAATTTCAAGGTACCAAACAATTAGGAGCAAATAAACCTCATAATTCTACTTTCTAGAAACCCCAGTGGTATATCAGAGATAACTAGTTCCAAGCAATTTTTTCTTGCATACATAACCATAAAACTATATGACCATGTAATCATATCCTACATAGTATTATGTACAGTATTTGTATTAAAATGTTTCCAAATTATTTAAGTTTAGTGATGCATGATTTTGTAAGGATAGAATATCATTTGATTCTTTACTCTCAACAAATATGTATTGAATACCGACTCTGTCAGGATATGTGCTAGTCCCTGAGAGTATAAAAATTTACAAGATATGTTTTCTTTTTACAAGTATCTTATACTTCCCTTACTAAACAGTAGTGAGTGAAATAACTGTCAATGATTCAAAACCACAAACATATAAGCAAAGAAGATTTCTAGAATATGAGTAAGTGAAAAACTGGAAATAGAAGTATCTGACACTAAAGAATTAATTTCTCTCTTCATCTATTTCAGTTCAGATGTCCTGGTTTGCTATTTTCAGCTATTAAAACATATTTAATAGTTATCATGTGGTAAAGATACTTTGGATTGTTAAAATGTGTGACAGGGAAATTGACATGGTTGGGGAAGTCAGGGTGAGGAAAAGATCACTGTGCCAAGATAAATACAATGGCTATTTTATCTGTCTGGGTGGCAATGAGGGTGAGTAGGTTCGGGCTTCAGAGACACCCTTCCAGCTACACTGAAGAAACTGGGTGGCAGCCCAAGTGGAGTCAGGAGATGTATAAGAAACCAGTTTCAGGGATTCATAAAAGATTGGTTCCAAGATGATTTGTGTAGAGTTGTCATGGAACTAACTAGAGGGGAAGGTATCATCTAGGATTGTGGATTTCTCAGACACAGAACTGCTGAAAATATAAAGGCAAGAGAGTGTAAAATAACAAACCAGGACATGTGAACTGAAACAGAGGAATGCAGAGAGGAACTAATTTCTTAATGTCAGATACTTCTGTTTCCAATTTTTCACTTACTCATATTGAAGAAATCTTCTTTGCTTATCTGGTTAATGTCTTAAGGCATAACACTTAAAATGGAAGGATCAAATGATACAGGCATTGTAAAGATTACAGAGATATGCTCTGTTTGCTCCAATAAAAGCTAGATTTCTTAAGCATATTTGGATATGCATAGCTTCTCCAGCATTTAGTTTTTTTTTTTCTAAGTAGATCATCCTAAATTGTTCTACTGTGCATTTCTTTGATTCATAATAAAGTTGCCTGAGACTGGGGGTTTTGTAATATTTTCAGTGAACTTATGTTCATGTCCCTTGCTTATGTCTCTTCCCTAAAATTTTGAAGTTTCCTATTAGGAAAATCAATTTACATATTATGTATACCAGTACAATGGAATTGTTGTGAACTAATTTTCCCTTCTGATATCTGTCTTTTAGTTTCTTTATCTTCAAACACAACATGGTAATTATAGGGTCAACTCTACTGGTATTTTCCTATTTTTATTCCTATTCTTAGAGTACGACCTTCCATTTGGAAACTTTTCTTTAGAAACTATCTTTTCCTTAATATTTATAGATTTTCTTGTTCATTTTATTCAATCTGGAACTAATTCTGATGGTGGCTTGTTGTCAAAATCTAATATTTTTCCTATCACTTTTCTGCCATGGACATTTTGGGGGTTGTCTAGTTAGCCCCATTTCCCTTCACTGGGGAACTTCCCGTGCTGTCCTCGCACTCACCAAACCACAGGGCCACCTCAGTGTTTTCCTATTCTTGGACAACCCTGCCCTCCCCAGGCCACAGCGAATCAATTAAGAAACGAGCAGCTGGCAATCAGTTCCTGGGATTTTTCAAACTAAAATTGACAAGGTAAGCCATTCCCTATTTGGTTGAAACTTACAATGTAGAGCATGGGGCCCATCAATAACTAAAAGAAGAAATAAAACCTTAGCACTTGTATAGCATCTTAAGTAAGGATAGATCTACCATGAGACAAACAGAAGTGAGGGTGGGTCCCTGGTCCTGTGGACTTACAGGTTCTGGTATTTGAATTTATCAGCCTTTGAAAAACTTCCTCAAACTCATGATTCAATCATATTTTTTTCTACTCTAGTTCAAGGTTAGATGAGTTCTCATTTTCAGAAGGATGTCTTCCTTGTTGTGAGCATATATGTGTTTTGACTTTATTTTTAAATAATTTTTTTTCCTTTTTTGATTATGTATCATCAGGGTTGTTGTTCCTGTTTCTTAAAAAAATCCTTTCTTACATGTAATATTAATTTGTTTTGGCTTTACATGTGAATTTATTTTTGTAGTATATAGGAAAGCCTTTCTGTTTAATGATTTGAGTTTGAATGAGGACTCTTTCAGCTGAGTCTGCTCAATCTGGATGGCAAGAGAACTGGACCATCCAATACTCTGCTGGTGTTTGACATCTCAACATACTTTTTTCACCTAATCATGTGTGTCCTCCACCTTCAGGATATGTGGCATCCCTCAGAGCCCTTCCGTTGAAAGAATCACTTGGGCATCTATTTCTCTGCTCACCCATTGATCTTTGGTAATTTAATGCCCCTCATTTAATAGAACATTTGAGGGGATTCTCATCAAAATATTTGAATAGGAAGATGTACAAATAGTTTTGCTCATTAAAAAACTACCAAAAGACCTAAAAAGAGCATACTACAGGGATACAGCTACATCAATGTTCATAGCAGCACAATTCACAATAGCTAGATTGTAGAACCAAACTAGATGCTCTTCAATAGATAAATGGGATAAAACAAATGTGGCATTTATACACAATGAAATATTACTCAGCACTAAAAAATAACAAAATCATGGCATTTGCAGGGAAATGGATGGCATTACAGCAGATTATGCTAAGTGAAGTTAGCCAATCTCTAAAAAAAAAAAAAAATGCCGAATGTCTTCTTTGATGTAAGGGGGGCGACTCAAAACAGAGCAGGGAGGAAGAGCATGAGAAGAAGATTACCATTAAACAGGGACAAGAGGTGGGAGGGAATGGGAGAGAGAAGGGGAATTGCACAGAAATGGAAGGAGACCCACATTGTTATACAAAATTACATACAAGATGGTGTGAGGGGGAAGGGAAACAAGAGAGAGAAATGTGTTACAGTAGATGGGGTAGAGAGAGGTGATGGGAGGGGGGATAGGAAGAGGATAGGAAGGGCAGCAGAATACAACAGACACTAGTATGGCAGTATGTATAAATGTGGCTGTATAACCAATGTGATCCTGCAATCTGTACATGTGGAAAGATAAGAATTCATACCCCATTTGAATCAAATGTATGATATATGATATGTCAAGATCATCGTAATGTTTTGAGCAACTAATAAAAAATTAATTAATTAATTTAAAAAAAAAAACTAAGTCAGGTTTAAAAGACTTGTAGTAGTGTTAAATTTCATCACATTAAGCCACCACTTCATTGCCCTTATCTGCAAAATAAGAGTAATACTTCCCTGCTCAAATTATTGAGTTGTGTTGGGGATAATGAGATGATCAGGTGTAAGCTCTTTGCCAATTATACAGTGGAATATAAAGATGAATTGCTTGTAAAACATTCTCTTTATTCAATGATTGACTGAGAGCAGATCACAGGAAGTATACCCTGGTTACAAACAGGACAATGGTTTTCAGAGCACAGCAGCTGGGGCCTTGGCTAATTAAGATCCATGACATTCAATGTCAGGAAGGCACACTCTTGTGGCCACCACAACTATTGATGCTTTTAGTTTATCGCTATGATCCACTAGAATTAATTTTGTGGGGCTGTTTGGAAGTTTCAGGGGAGAGAGCAAACATAAAAAAAACAAAAGTTCAAATCCCAAATGCTTTGCCAAGTAATGCCAGAGTTATGTTTAACTTCAATGAAAATGATTTTCATAGAAGTATTCCCAACCATTCCATGAACACTTCTTATGCAAAGTCAGTTGATTTTGTAATTGTGCTTCAAAAATATTGATATATCTTGGCACAAGAACCCAAGAATAGATATATCACCAAAAACTGAATGGTTAAGCACTAGATTACAAAAAATGATAAAATAAATACATTGGTTTGAATTAGGTTCCTTTTTTATATACCTTTCAAAAAACTTATTAACATGTATTACAAGTATTGATGGAGCTCAGTGTGATATTTCCATATATGTATACGGTATGCATGGATAAAATTCAACTTCACTCCCCCAACTCCAACCCTTCCCAATCTCTAGTACTCACAATTCTACTTTCAGTTTCATTTTTCTTTAGCTTTATATATGAAAGAATATGCATTACTTATCCTTCACACTTATTTCCCTTAACATAATGCCCTTGAGTTCCATCCATTTTGCTAAGAATTATAGGATTTTTTCTTATGTTTGAGTAGTACTCCATTGCATATATACCATAATTTCTTTACCCATTCATCTGTTGATGTGCTCCTATGTTGCTTCTATATCTTAGCTATTATGAACAATGCTGCAATATACATAGGCATGTAGATGTCTCCTTGGTATGCTAGTTTCATTTCCTTTGAAAAACTGGATAATAAACTACATCTAATTTTAGATTTCTGAGAAAAATCTATATTGTTGTTCATAATGGCTGTATTAATTCTCATTCCCCTATTAGTGTACAAGTATTCCACTTTCTCTGCATTATTATCAGAATTTTAATAAATATTTTATAATACCTGTTGTAACTAAGGTGTAATGATATTTCATGGTTTTGATTTGCATTTCCTTATTGACCAATGGTATCAGGCATGTTTTTCATATTTGTTGGTCATTTCTTTTTGAGAAGTGTCAATTCATTTGCCCATTTTTTTATTATTTACCCTCTGTCACATGAATAATTAGCATATATTCTCTCCCATTCTGTTTTTTTTTCTTTGTTGATTCTTCCTTCGCTTTGCAGAAGCTTTTAAATTTGGTGTAATTCTGTTTATCAATTTTTGCTTTTTCATGTTCTTTTGAGTCCTATCCCGAAAATCGTTGCTTCTACCAATGTCTTGAAGTGTTTCCCATAAGTTTTCTTCTCATATCAGAATTTCTTTAAGTAGTTTGAGAGATTCAAGTCTTATATTTAGCACTTGATCCATTTCAACTTGATTTTTTTGTCCAGGGTGAGAGAGAAGGCTCAATTTTATTTTCTGCTTGTGGTTATCCAGTTTGTTGAAGGGGTAGTCCTTTCACCATTGTGTGGTATTAATTAAGCACCTTTATCAAGAACCAGATAGCTGTAGATATGCACATGTTTTACTTAGATCTCTGTCCTGTTCCACTGTTCTGTTTCTGTTTTTATGCCAATACTATATTTTGGCTACTCTGGATCTGTATATTCTGAAATCAGGTATCATGATGACTCTTACTTTGTTCATTTTGTAAAGATTACTTTGGATATTCATGGTCTTGTGTGCTTCTGTATACATCTTAAGGTTGTTTTTCTTTGTTCTATGAGAATGTTATTAGCATTTTCAAGGGAATTGAATTTGTAGATCCCTTCAGGTAGCATGGACATTTTAACAATACCTACAATCCACGAATATGGGAGGTCTTTCCAACTTTATCTTCTTTTCATCAGTGTTTTGAATGTTTTATTGTAGAGGTCTTTTATTCCCCCAATTAAATTTATTTCTGGGTGTTTTTTGTAGCTATTGTAAATGAAATTGATTTCATGATTTCTGTCTCAGCACATTAATTACTGACATTTAGACAAATCATTGGGGGTTTTTGTTTGTTTGTTTTGTTTTCTTGAGTATTTTTTTTGTTATTGTTGTTGATGATTTTTGTATTTTACTTCACTGAATTCATTTGTCAAGTCTAATGGTCTTCGTAGAATCTATCTTTTTCCTACATATAATGTTATATCCAAACAATAATTCAACTTCTCTTGATATTTGTGTGTATTTTTTTTCTCTTTATTGCTCTGGATAAAACTTGAAGTGCTATGTTGAGTAAAATGGTGACATTGGACACTTTGTCTTATTCCTGATTTTAGAGAAATGCTTTCAGTATTTCCCTAGTCAATATGATATTATTGTGCATTTGTCATACATAGCCTTTATTATGTGGAAATATGATCCATCTATGTCTAAATTATTAGGAGATTTTATAATGAAGGGATGTTGAATTACATGAAATGCTTTCCCTGAATGTATTGAGATAATCATGAAATGCTTTCCCTGAATGTATTGAGATAATCATAATCAAATTTTGTGCTTCATTCTGATGACAGGGAATATTGCATTTATTGATCTGTGTGTTTTGAAAATATTCTTGTCTCACTGAAATGAAACCAGCTTGGTCATGGTGAATGAACTTCTTGATGTGCTGTTGAAATTTTTTGTATCTTGTTGAAATTTTTTGTATCTATGTTCATCAGAGATATTGGTCTTTGTTTTTCTTTTTTAGCTATAGCCTTTATCTGGTTTGGATAACAGAGTCAATTCTGGCTTCATATAATAAGCTTGTAAGTTTTCCCTGCCTTTGAATTGTTTGGAATAGTTTGAGAATTGGTGATAGTTCTTCAAAAGTTTACTAGAATTCAATAGTAAAACCATCTAAAGTTTACTTTCTTGAAGTATCTTTGTCTGGTTTTGATGTCATAGTTACAGTAAATTAATGGAGGAGTGTTTCCTTCTTTGTTCATGGAATAATTTAAAGAAGGTTGTTTTATTTAATTGTTTATTAGAACTCAGCTAAGGATTCATCTGGTTCTGAGCTTTCTTTGTTGGAAGGCTTTTAATTGTCTTTCAATCTCATTGCTTGGTATTGGTATATTTAAATTTTTCTGTATTCCCATGATTCAATGTGGGTAGGTCATGTATGTCTAGAAATTTGTCAATATCATCTATATTTTCCAGTTTATTTGAAGAAAAAAATTTTAAAGAGTTTCTAATGATCCTCTGGATTTCAGAGGTATCTGTGGTAAAATCTCCTTTTTCATCATTATTATTTTTTTAATTTGGGTCTTCTTTTTTTTTAGTTTGGTTAAGGGTTTACCAATCTTGTTTTCAAAGACCAACTATCTGCATTAATCATTTTAATTGTATTATTCTCAATTGCATTAGTTTTGTCTCTGATCTCAATTATTTCCTGTCTTAAATTGATTCTGAAATTAGTTTGGTCTTGCTTTTCTAGGACCTTGAGGTATACCATTAGATTATTTAAGGCTCCTCCCACCTTTTCATGTGGACACCCAATGCTATAAAGTTTCCTCTTAAAATGTTGTTCATACAATCTCAGAAATTTTGATATGTTGTATCTGTTTCTTCTATTTGTCTCTATATATACCAAAAATGTGATATATATATAAATCAAGGGAGAAAGCAACACACACACACACACACACACATTGCTTTCTCCCCTGATTGCTTCTATGACTCATCCTTTATTTGAAAGCAAACTATTTAATTCCTGGGTATTAAAATATTTTATTTTTATCTTGTTATTTATTTCTAACATCATTTCATTATGAGGTAAAAGGAATTATGTTTACCTTTTTGCATTTGCTATGACTTACTTTTTGTCCTAAAATATATTTATTTTAGAGAATGTTTCATGTGCATGAGAAAGTGATTTTCATGATTGCTTGAAGAAACATTCTACAGATTTCCATAGGTACATTTAATTGATGGTATTTTTTTTATTTCTGAAAGTCTTAACTTATGTCTGGATGATTTATCTATTGCAAAGATAGCTGTGCTGAAATCACACAATATTTTGTTAGGATCTATTTGATTCTATATTGACCAGGGTTTTTTAATGTAGGTAATTATACTAATGTTCAGGCATAAATACTTGTAATCATTCTATCTTGTTCTTCAGTGATTCCATGAATCGGCATGTATTCACTACCTCTTTTGGTCAATTTTGGCTTGAAGTCTACTTTTTCATATATGAGAGTAGCTACTCCTGCTTGCTTTGGTCTTCATTTACATGGTATACAAATTTCCTTCCTTTTACCTGTAGCCTGTAGATGTTTTCACCTGTAAGACTTTCTTGTAAAGACACATTATAGGGCTTTTTTTTAATCCAAATGTAAGGGTCCGGCGAAACGTCGGAGAAGGAGAGACCACACGAGACTAGCTCCATGCAATGGCAAGGGGGATTTATTAGGGATCCATTCCAGCGCGCTGGGGCTCCGTGCTCACTCAAGAAGGGAGAGCAGCCCAGAGCCCAGAGCAGAGGTCAAGCAGAGCTTAAGTACACTTTTTGGAGAGGGTGGGGGGCTTTGCATACATCAGAACAAATCATCATGAGGCGCAGGAAAATTGAACAACAACTCTGATACATGATTAGTCTATTCATTGGCGGGAACAGGCTGGGCAGGGGTGATTGGTCACTTCTAAACTGGGTACACATTCAAACTGATTGGTTCGGGCCCTGTGACAAACTGCACAGGGCCCTAGGCTGAATGGCCAGTAGGGCATTGTCTTAACTATCTCAGGAATCTGGGTGTAACAGAGGAACTTAATAATACCTAATCTTTTACATTTTAATTCAAGCTTTCCAGCTTAGAAACTTTACCCTTTCATTCCCCACTCCTTTTTCTGACTATTTTTAATCTTAAAAGTAATGAATCATAATTATTGGGGAGTCTCATTTTTCATCTCTGTCAGTGGAGCATATTGCCTTCTGATTACCATGGGTTGTCCTGTGTTTCCTGGAATCATTTTTAGCATGGCCTCCATTTTAGATTTCACTCGGTATTAGACCCCGATTTATCTAACTACACTGACTACCTAACTTTAAATCTGGCTTCATTCCCCCCTCTAATTTGGGAACTCCTTACTGCTGTGAGGAAGGGGGACGAAGAGGATCTCTCTGGCTTCTTCAGGCTGAAAAGGGATGGTGTGGGGCAAGCAGTTTGGAGTCCCCCTTAAAAATATCGGGTCTATCGAGTGGTCCATGCTAAAAGTCCAATTGAGAAGTAATAGGCTGGAGGGCCATTCGAGTGATAGGTGGTCTATAAGAGAAACAAGAGTTCATTAGTACTGGAACCAGACTGATACAGCAAGAAATGCCACAGCACAGAAATATGTCAATGAGTATAATGGCCAAGACAAAGATCAACAATGTTTTCTATCAGGCAGTACCAGGAACTAGGAGTTAAGATACTGTTTCCACGACAATGAGCATGTAAATCTTTAAGGATATTTGTCACATTGTCAGAAATGTCAGGGATGTCAACACAACATTTAGGGTTACAGATGTCTTTTCCTTTAAGATATAGTCTAATAATTTAATGCCATCTGATCCTGCAAAATCCTTTTACTAGTATGACCTCTGTGTCTAATAGAAAAATCTTTAATTCTGCTACACAGGGCTGGATAACCATACTAGCAAACATCAAGCCTACCTGCATTGGTTAGAAATAAAGGCTTTAAGCTAAAAACTACTCTGGCAGTTCCTTTTGATAATTATCAGGCATTACTGTCTGAGAATCTCTTTTGCAGCCTCCAGTTTACTTATTTATGGAAGTTACATTTAACTATCATTATTATTAAAATGTCCAGGAATAGCTGTGTTTTGGCTTTGACTGTCTTTGCTGAGTGTTTAAGATGAAGCAAGTCAAACTGAATTTTGTTTCTATCTATTGTTAACAGTCAGCTGAGTTACCCTGGGAGTCCTCGGGAACTTCACAGCAGCTTCTCAGTTCTGCTAGTGCCATTTGCGCTAGGATGGGTCCAGGCCTTGCTTGACCATGTGGCTTCCCTCGGAAGCATCAGGGATGTCTCCCTTTTCTGATGACCCTCCTCTTCACAGCGAATGCACTGACTGGCTTCCTGTCCTCCACTGGTCTCATTAATCTCCCTGATCGGGAGGTTATGTGGCCTAGAGTTGCAGAGCCCTTTGAAGAAGTCCCCTATTCCCTGATTCAGACTGACTCAGAGGGCAAGAGCCAAATTTTTAATTTTAAAACTTAATCTTAAACATCTAGCAAATAAGTTAACAGCCTTATACTAAGAGTACTGGACTTTAATGTCTATCTCTCTATCCTGTAGGTGATAATTTCTTGTCTTAAATTAACCCAGGTTGTGAGTTCTTAAATCAGTACCTCTGCAAAACATTAACAGGCAATCTTAAATCATTTATAAGAAAACTACAAGATAAAATTATCAAGAGTAAAAACATTTAGTTCATATAATAGCTACCTTGAATTTTGGTGGAGTATATCCCCTGTTTGAGATCCTGGCAATCGTGACAAAAACCATCTTTTGGACACAACTTTAAATGCACTAAAATCTGGCCTACTTTTTTTCATAGTCATTTTCACATGCAGTGAGATGGGACATAGAGCCTTATCTCAAGTAAGGCGGGGCTCATAAATCTCAAATACTATAGTTCTGAAGCTGATCTTTGCTTTTTAGACATCATCTTACAAAGCCTACATAAATTGTTGCTCAAGTTTACATGAATATTAGCTAACACAACATAATATCATATCTAAAACATGAATTAAAGAAGCTGAAAGCTTTTAACCTCTTGTAGGAAAGTTGCAAAGCACTTTTGTGTTTTACAATAAAACCTTTACCCAGATTAGGTTCTCATTAACTTAAAAATACATTTAAATTGTGTCTCAGTGTAGAAAGCAACATAGAACTTTACATATCTTACTGATAACAAGTCCAGTTATAGAACACAAATGATATAATTGAATCTCCAACATGTTTTTTTTCTTTGAACCTAAAATTACCATACAACTTTAGAACACCAGCTTGTAAAGCTTCTACCTTACAGATTTGTATACCTGGAAGATATGAACACATTAGTAACATCACAATTACATTGATGATTCTATGCTAACCAAGAGTGTTTAGACCATGTGTATTCAACTAGATTTAGTGGTTGAATTCTTAAAATTTCTGCTCAACATTGAATATTTTTATTTCATCTTCAATTCTACAGGAGAGTTCTGCTAGATTTAACAATCTTGATTGTAACCTCTTATCCTTACGGCCTGGTTTACATTATTTCAAGCCCTCCTTGCTTTTTTACACTCAAGGTTGAGAAATCAAAAGAAAGTTTAACTGACTTACATCTAAATATCATTTTTATTTGCAGCTTTAAAAATTCTATGCTTCTGTATATTATCTATTTTAATTGCAATGTGTCTCAGAGAGGACCTTTTCTTATCTTGTTTATTTGGGGTTCCAAATGCATCCTGTGTTTGGATTTACATATCATAACTAAGGTTTGGCATATTTTATGGTATTTCATTGGAAAAGTTCTGCATTCTTTTAATTTGGATTTTGTGTCTTCTTCACCAGTAATTCTTAGACATGGTCTTTTAATGTTATACACCTATGTTGGTTCCTTAGTTTCCCTGTTGTGAATTTATTGAATAGTCTGACTTATTTCAAGATTTATTGAAAAGTCAAAGTCTTTTTCTCTTTTGTTTTGGCACCTGAATCGGTATTTAATTAAACAGTTTTATCACCCAGTCAGTACAAAAACCTTAGTTTCCAAAATCAAAGTAGACCATGTAAACCTTGTTCTTTAAGAGGAAGAAAAAAGAGGAAGATAAACAGCTTAGACTCAATGCAAGAGGTTATTTTTTAAAACTATTTTTATTTGTTTTTAGATACACATTACATTAGAGTGTATTTTGAAATATTATTCATACTTCGGAGTACAACCCATTCCAAGGATCCCATTCTTGTAGTTGTACATGATGAGGAGTTATACTAGTCATGTATTCATATACGAACAAAGCAAAGTTACGTCCAATTCATTCTACTGTCTTTCCTATTCCCATCCCTCCTCTCTTCCTTTAATTTCCATTTGTCTAATCCAGTGAATTTCTACTTCCCCTCCCTACCCTCCCTTGTTGTGGGTTAGGATCCACATGTCAGACAGAACATTTGGCCTTTGCTTTTATGGGATAGCTTATTTTATTTAGCATGATATTCTCCCGTTCCATCCATTTACCAGAAATTGCCATAATTTCATTCCTCTTTATTTCTATGTAATATTCCATTGTGTATATATACCACATTTTCTTTATCCACTCATCTTTTCAAGGGCACCTAGGTTGGTTCCTTAGTTTCCGTATTGTGAATTAAGCTACTATAAATATTGGTGTGGCTTCCTCCTGTATTATAGAGATTTTAAGGCCCTCCAGTACAAATGGAAGAGTGGGATTACTGGGTCAAATGGTTCCATTCCAAGTTATCTAAGGAATCTCTACACTGCTTTCCATATGTTTGCACCAATTTGCAGTCCCACTAGCAATGTATGAGTGAGCCTTTTCTCCCCACATTCTCACCCACATTTATTGTTATTGTATTCTTGATAATTGCCATTCTGACTAGAGTGAGATAGAATATCAGTGTAGTTTTAATTTGCATTTCTCTAACTGCTAGATATGTTGAACATTTTTCCATATATTTGTTGACTATTCATATTTCTTGTATGAAGTGCCTGTTCAATTCCTTTGCCAAATTATTCATTGGGGATTTCTTGTTTTGTTTTTTGGTGTTTAGTTTTTTAGGTCTTTGTACATCCTGGATATTAATGCTCTAGCTGAGGTGCAGATAGCAAAGATTTTCTTCCATTTTTTAGGCTCTCTGTTCATGTTTTGATTGTTTCTTCTGCCATGAAGAAGCTTTTTAGTTTAACACTATCCCATTTATCAATTCTTGATTTTACTTCCTGTGCTTTAGAAGTCTACAGAGGAAGTCCTGAGCCAATATGAGGGAGAGTGTACCCTAATTTTTCTTCTAGTAGGTGCACGGTCTCTAGTCTAATCCCAGTCCTTCATCCACTTTGAAAAAATAGTTCAATTTAAATCGACTACGTATAGATTTCCAGTTTATCTCGCACCATTTGTTGAAGAAGCTATTTTTCCTCTGATGTATGTTTATGGCATCTTTGTCCAGTGCAAGATGACTATATTTATGTGGGTTTGTCTCTGTGTCTTCTGTTCTATTGGTTTTCATGTTTACTTTGGTGCCCATACCATGCCATTTTTGTTGCTATAACACTGTTGTATAATTTAAGATCTGGTATTGTGATGCCTCTTTCTTCACTTTTCTTGCTAATGATTGTTTTGGCTATTCTGGGCTTCTTATTTCTCCAAATGAATTGTATGACTGCTTTTTCAATTTCTATGAAGAATGCCATTGGGATTTTAATAGGAATTGCTTTAAATCCAAATAGCACTTTTGGTAGTATGGCCATTTTGACAATATTAATTTTTACCTGTACAAGAACATGAGGGATTTTTTCCATTTTCTGAGTTCTTCTTCAATTTCTTCCTTTAGTGTTCTGAAGTTTTCTTTGTAGAGTTGTTTCACCTCTTTTCTTAGATTGATTCCAGTATTTTTTGAGGTTATTGTAAATGGGATAGTTTTCCTGATTTTTCTTTCAGCTGATTCATCCTTGGTATGTAGAAATGCTATTTGAGTATTAATTTTACATCGTTTTACTTTCCTGATTTCATTTCAGGTCAAGATGATTTCTTGTGGAGATATTGCAGCTAATAGGGAGAGTTTGAGCTCTTCTCTATCTACATCCCTTTATTTTTGTTCTTTTATCTAATTTCTCTGACTAGGGTTTCAAGGACTATATTGAATTGGAATGGTAAAAGAGACCATCCCTGTCTTGTTCTAGTTTTTTGAGGGAATGTATTAAATTTTTCTCCATTTAGAATGATGTTGGCCTTGGATTTAGCATATATAGCTTTTACAATGTTGAGATATGTTCTTATTATCCCTAGGTTTTCTAATGTTTTGAGCATAAATGTGTGTTGAATTTTGGTTTTGTTTTTTTCTAAATCTACTGAGATCATTATTTAGTTCTTTAAGTCTACTGATCTGATAAATTATATTTATTCATTTCTGAATGTTGAACCAATATTGCATCCCTGGGATGAAATTCACTTGATCATGGTGGACTATTTTTTAGTGTTTCTGGATGCAATTTGTCTTATTAAGAATTTTGCATCTATGTTCATCAGGGATATTGGTCTGAAGTTTACTTTCCTTGGTGTGTCTTTGTCTGGTTTTGCTGTCAGGTTGATACTAGCTTCATTGAATGAATTTGGAAGCATCATTAAATAATTTTAGGAGTATTGGTATAAGTTGTTCTTTGAAGGTCTGGTAGAACTTGGCTGAGATCCATCAGGTCCTGGGCTTTTTGTTGTTGTTGTTGGTAGGCTTTTGATGGTGTCTTTAATTTCATTTCTTAAAATTGATCTCTTTAAATTTTCTATGTTCTTCTGATGCAATTTGGGTAGATCATATATTTCTAGAAATTTGTCAATGTCTTCATGATTTTCTGTTTTATTGGAGTATAGATTTTCAAAGTAGTTTCTGAATATCATCTCTATTTCAGTAGTACCCATGTTGATATTTCCTTTTTCATTACAAATTTTAGTGAATAGACTTCTGTCTTTTTTTCTTTGTTATCTTGGCTAAGGGTTTATAATTTTATTTATTTTGTTAAAGAGTAAAATTGTTGTTTTGTTTATTTTAATTGTTTTTGTTGTTGTTGCTATTTTCAATTTCATTGATTTTGACTCTGATTTTAACTATTTCCTGTCTTGTACTGCTTTTTGGTGTTGATTTGTTCTTTTTCTAGGACTGTGAAATGTAATGTTATTACTTTTGAGACTTTCTATTCTTTTAACTAATGTATTCAATCCAATGAACTCTCTTAGAACTGCCTTCATAGTGTCCCAAAGATTTAATTATTGCTATTCTCATTTACCTCTAAGTATATTTTTATTTTATCCCTGATTTCTTCAAATATCCATTAGTTTTCAATAGTGTATTATTTAGTCTCCAGGTAGCTTGTGTTTTTTAATGTTATAGTTGATTTCAAATTTCATTCCATTATGATCTGATACAATGCAAGATATTGTGTCTATTTTTTTTTTTTTTGTATTTGCTAAGAGTTGCTTTGTGGCCTAAGATATGGTATATTTTAGAGAAGGATCTTTTTGCTGCTGAGAAGAAAGTTTATTCAGTCATAGATGGATTAAATATTGTATATATGTCTGTTAAGTCTAAATTATTAATTGTATGTTTTAGTTATATAGCCTTTTTTTTTTTTTTTGAGGATCTATCCAGTGATGAGAGAGGCATGTTAAAGTCTCCCAGTATTACTGTGTTGTGTTCTATTTGATTCTTGAAATTGAGAAGGGTTTGTTTGATGTAAGTAGGTGCTCCACTAGGCATAAATATTTATGATTATTATGTCTTGTTGATGTGTAATTCCCTTAAGCAGTATGCAATGACCTTCTTGGTCCCTTCTGATTAATTTTAACTTCAAATACACTTTATCTGAAAAGAAGATAGAAACCCCTGCTTGTTTATGAAATGCATGTGAGTGATATGCTTTTTTTTTATCCTTTTACCTTCAGCCTGTGAATTTCTTTGTTTATGTGGTGGTGTCTTGGAAAGAGCATAATATTGGATCTTGTTTTCTAATCCAATCGGCTAGCCCATATTTTTGATTAAGGAATTTAGGCCATTTATATTCAAAGTTATTATTGACATGACTTTCATTCACTGTCATTTTGATTCATTTCTGGTTTTTAATTTGAATTAGTTTCTCATTGATTGACTGTTATTCTAGTGTAGTTTCCCTTTGCCTATTTTCACTGTTGTCTGTCATTTTTCATGAAATATCTTATTGAGTAGGTTTTGTAGTGTTTTAGTCAGCTATTTTGCTGCTGTGATTAAAAACCTGAAAACCTGTAGAGAAGGAAAAGTTTATTTGAAGGCTCACAGTTTCAGAAGTCTCAGTCCACAGAAATCCAGTGTCATTCCTTAGGGCTCCAGATGAGGCTGAACATCACAGGGGAAGGGTGTGGTGGAGGGAAGTAGCTTTCATAATCATCAGGAAGCAGACAGAGAGAGGTCTCCACTTGCCAGATACACATATATACCCCAAAGCCATGCCCCAAATTCTCAACTTCTTTACCCACACCCCACCACTTCAGTGGTAACTATCAGGGGATTAATTCACAGATTGAGTTAAAAATATCACAAACCAATAATTTCTTTTCTGAACCTTTTTTCATTATCTTACATTTGAGCTTTCGGGAGACATCTCACATCCAAACCATAACAGGCACTCCAAGTTTCTAACTGTGAATTCTTTTAACTTGTGTTTATTGTAGGACATTTTCACTTCATCATCAATTCTGAAGCTTAATTTTTCTGGGTATACTAGGCTGGCAACCAGTTTATTTCAGGGCTTGGTATATATTCTTCTAAGACCTCCTGTCTTTGAGCGTTTGTACTGAGAAATCAGCTGAGATCCAGATTGGTTTCTCCAAAAAGTTGACTGGCCAGCTTTCTCTGGTAGAAGTTAAAATCCTTATTCTATGTGTTAGGCATGTTCATAATAATGTGCCTTGGTGTGGGTCTGTTGTAATTTTCTATAATTGGAGTCCTATAAGCCTCCTGTACTTAGTTTTCTATTTTATTCTTAAAGTTTGGGAAGTTTTCTGATTTCAACTGCAAAGATTATACATTCTTTTGATCTGTATCTTTTAGTTTTCATCTGTCCTGATAAATCTTATGTTTGGTCTAGTCATGTTATTTCATATTTCTTGAAAGTTCTGTTCATATTCTCTTAATATTTTTCTCTATTGTCAGCTTTCTTTTCTTTTAATTTTTAATTTTTTTGTTTGCTTTAGTTATACATGACAGTAGAATGCATTTAGGCACTTTGAACTACCATTTGACCTAGCTATCCTACTCCTCAGTCTACACCCAAATAATGTAAAATCAGCATACTACAGTGATTTGACCACATCAATGTTTATAGCAACTCAATTCACAATAGCTAATCTATGGAACCAACCTAGGTACCCTTCAATAGACAAATTATAAAGAAAATATGGTCTATATAATTAATGGAACATTACTCGGCTTTAAAGGAGAATGAAATTAGGGCATTTGTTGGTAAATGGATAGAGTTGGAGCATATCATGCTAAGTGAGATAACCCAGTTTCCCCCAAAACATGCTAATTCACAATAAGGGGGGGACAGGGGAGGGAAGAATAGGGTCAACTTTATTTTCAAAAGTATATATTTTGTCTTCACTGCCTGAAACTCTGTCTTCCAAGTGTTCTATTATGCTGGTGATGCTTTCCAATGAAGTTTTAATTTGGTTTATTGATTCCTTCATGTCAAGGATTTCCAAATGATTCTTATTCAGGATCTCTATCTCCTTATTGAAATGATCTATCACTTCTTGTATTTTCTCTGATTTCATTTTTTACAACATCTTTTATTTTGTACATAAGTTTAACCATGAAATTCCTAAATTCCATCTCTGACATTTTCTAGACTGTGGTGTTAATGAAGTCTATTCTTGAGGTATTCTGTGTTGTTTGCAATGGTTTGTTTCATTGCTTTTTCATATTATTATATCTACCCTTCTATCTGGTTGGATCTGATGTTGTAGAGTTTTTTCTACCTTACGAGTTTATACTGTCCCTCTATGTCACCAGTACTTCACAGATTGGGGGGAAGGCCAATGATAGCAGCATTCTATGCAAACAATATAAAGCAGTAGATTGATTCTTAGTTCTTATTTTGATATCTAGTGTTAATTGGTAAAGTATGTAAAAATAGTAGGATCAGCAATTTCCATCAGTAAAACCAATAAATAATCATGCATTATGTCTGGATTAAAACCAAATAAGTGTTGTCTATGACTTCAACCATATAAATTATTGCTATGACATTGGTGGAAGAAGCAGATGTTATATACATCAATTAGTTTAAGAGTTGTTAAGGATAGAGTTGAGTATGAGGAAAGAAGTAGAGAGATGAGGGTAGAAAAGTATTTGCAATTTCATTGTTTGAATAGGGCAGAAGGAGTCATAACTTAGAATATATTGTTAATGTGAAAGGGGAAGAAAAATAGAATATAAAGAAGAAGAGAGAATAAAATTTGAATGTCAATAATAGAAAAGATAAAGGGAGATAGAGTAGTGGCAAGGATGATACAAAACAATATCAAAATATGTCAATCAAAAATTCTAACTCTCAAAATCCGGGGAATGCAAAAATAATACCTTAAAGAAAGAAAAGGAATTTTTTTAAAAGTCTCTTGCAATGAAATCTATAGAAAGCAGTATGGAGATTCATTAGAAAACATGGAATGGAACCATCACTTGACCCAGTTATCCAATTCCTCAGTCTATACACAAAGGAATTAAAAACAGCATACTGCACTGACCAAGCCACATCCATATTTATAGGAGCTTAACTCACAATATCCAAGCTATAGAAACAATCTAGGTAAACTTCAGCTGATGAATGGATAAAGAAAATGTGGCACATATACACAATGGAATATTATTCATCCATAAATAGCAAAATTATGACATTTTCTGGTAAATGGATGGAACTGGAGAATATCATGCTAAGTGAAATAAGCCAATCCCAAAAAAACAATGTCTCGATGTTCTCTCTGATTTGTGGATGCTAAACCACAACAAGGGAGTGTGGGGAGGGGAAGAATAAGTCCATTTATTAGACAAAGGGAAGAAAGAGGGAAAGGGAATAGGAAAGACATTAGAATTAATTGGCCATAGTCATAACTTTTCTAGCCTTGTATTGATATACATGACCAGGTAACTCCACATCACACATAACTAAAAAAGTGGGAAACAGAATAGAATAAGGTATACTCTATATACACATATTCTGCCAAAATACATTCTACTGTCATGTATAACTAAAAAATTAAAAATTAGAAAATAATATTATAAATGTTAATTAGGAGAAAAGGCTAGAAATTAGAGAAAAACAAATATGTATATGTGTAGCAGTCCTTGAATCAATCAGTACCTGTTCAAATAAAATAAAAACCCAATATAGAAAAACAAAAACAAAAAGCAATACAGAACAACAGCAATCAAAATCTTGGTGAAATGCTAAGATATTTCATAGTTGTTCCCACTATGGTGGACAAATTTTACCTCTCACACATCAGATAGAATACTAATCTCTAGGGTATATAAAGAACTCAAAAAGCTAAGCACCAAAAAAACAAATAACCCAGTCAACAAATGGGCCAAGGACCTGAACAGACACTTCTCAGAAGAGGATATACAATCAATCAACAAATATATGAAAAAAGTGTTCATCATCACTAGCAATTATAAAAATGCAAATCAAAACTACTCTAATATATCATCTCACTCCAGTCAGAATGGCAGCTATTATAAAGACAAACAACAATAAGTGTTGGTAAGGATGTGGGGGAAAAGGTACACTCATACATTGCTGGTGGACTGCAAATTGGTGTTTCCAATATGGAAAGCAGTATGGAGATTCCTTGGAAATCTGGGACTGGAACCCCCATTTGACTCAGCTATCCCTCTCCTTGGTCTATACCCAAAGGACTTAAAAACAGCATACTAGAGGGACACAGCCACATCAATGTTTATAGCAGCACAATTCACAATAGCTAAACTGTGGAACCAACCTAGATGCCCTTCAGAGGATGAATGGATTAAAAAATGTGGCTTATATACACAATGGAATATTACTAAGCAATAAAAGAGAATAAAATCATGGTATTTGCAGGTAAATGGATGGCATTGGAGAAGATAATGCTAAGTGAAGTAAGCCAACTCCCCCTAAAAAAAAAAACAAAAAACAAATACCGAATGTCTTCTCTGATATAAGGAGGCTGACTCATAGTTGGGTAAAGGGGAGGGAGCATGGGAGGAATAGATGAATTCTAGATAAGGCAGAGAGATGGGAGGAAAAGGGACGGGGCAGGGGATTACCAAGGATGATGGAATGGGATAGACATCATTATCCAAAGTATATGTATGAAGACATGAATTGGTGTCAACATACTATATATACATACAGAGATATGAAAAATTGTGCTGTGTAAGTACAAGAAGAATTGTAATGCATTCCACTGTCATTTATTTTTTTAAAAATCAATAAAAAATAGACAGTATACATATTCACAGTCTGTGCCCAACTGATTTTATTTCTTTTTGAAGTATGAACTAAGCATGGAACTATGGGCCGTGGGCTGTTGGGTACTTCTTTTTTATTGTGTGGCTCACTGAGATGAAGGTTGGGTTTTAAGATAGCCCAATTTCCCTTCTTTAGAGATTAGTGTGGGTGGGCCAGTCTGCAGGCCAGGTATGAAGCAGCAGGCTGGGCCAGGCGGGCCTGGCAGTGAAGTGGCATACTAGGAAAGCTGGGTTGTGGGCAGACAGCAGAGCCACAGGCCTAATAGGTGGAGCAGTGGGCCAGGTCAGGGTCCAGGGGGTCGGTATACTGGGATCTGGGGTCCTGGAGGGCCCTTGCAGGAGTTGGACTAGTGCTGAACTTGGTGGGCTTTAGGGACCTGGGGACTTGTGGATACTGGACTGGGGAGGGAGCTAGGGACCCACCAAGTGCTGGCCCTGGGGCCCCCCAGGAACCCAGTGGGTGCTGGACCACCTGCCTGGACAAGTGGAGAGCCAAATGCCCTCACACCCACACTTCCAACCTCCCAA
Organism: Spermophilus citellus; assembly: GCF_964194105.1. NCBI lineage: Eukaryota > Metazoa > Chordata > Mammalia > Rodentia > Sciuridae > Spermophilus > Spermophilus citellus. Next base: position 60,241,246 of record NC_138185.1, read on the forward strand.
CCCACTCTAGCCAGCCCTGACAGCCCCCATGAGCTGCAGAACTCCAGCCTCTCTAACCTGAGGGTGATGCTTTCCCAGTTTCTGACTTTCCACAGGTGTGTTGTTAGGCTCAGCCAAGTCCTAGCTAGGTCCTGGGATGGGTCCTAGATCAGCTCTGTGCTGGTCGTATTCTCTTAACATCTTTTCTGTATTGCTGATTTTATTTTCAAGATTATATACTTTGAAGCCTGAGAATCTGTCTTCCATGTGGCTTAATCTATTGGTGATTCTTTCAAGTGAATTATTTTAATTTATTGAGTCTTTCGTTTCCTGGATTTATATTTGGTTCCTTTTCATTGAAATGATATTTCTCTTTCTGTATTTTCTCTTAGTTCATTCCTTATATCTTTCAGTTCATTTTAGGATCTGTTCTGAAAGATCAAAGAAAGTCTTATTGACTTACCTCTAAATGTGTCCTGCCATTTTTGCAAAGAACTTCAGTCCTCATTTTCTGCTACATTATCCAAATTTCAAGTCCCTTCAAGTCTCAAACTGTCCAGTATTAAGTTTGAGTGTTTACTGTGTTACCCATTTTTCTGGTGAGCTGTTACTTCACCACCTTTTTTTGGACTGTGGAGGAGTTGAGGGTTCCTACTTAGATCCACTCTGCCATCCTTCAAATCTCTACATCTGTATCTTTTAATTGGAAAATGTATTATATTTACATTCAAGATTATTTCCAGGTAAGGACCTTTTCCTTGACATTAATTTTATTCTGGTCATTTTGAAAATTCTTTATTCTTCCTCTCTTGTTCATCTTTGTGCTGTCCTGATTTATTATACTGATGTTGTTTTTTACTATATCATTTATGTATGTTTTCCTCTGGTGGGATTTATACTTTCAAATGCTTTCAGGGTGGTAGTTCTTTATCTTTTACTTCTGAATGTAGTTCTCCCGTGAGCACATATTGTAAGCCTGGTCTGGTGGTCAGGAATTCTCTCCATTTTTGTTTGTCTCAGAAGTACTTTATATCCCCGTTTATAAAGGATATCCTTGCTGGATGTGGTATACTTGTTTGGCAGTTAGTGTTTCAGAAATTGGACTATGTCATTCTATTGTCTCTATAGGGTTTTTGCTGTGAAGTCTGCTATTAGTTTATAGAGATACCCATAAATGTCATTTGGCTCTTTTTTTCTCACAGATTTTAGAATTTTTTTTCTTATGCTTTTGAAAGTTTGACTATTTATGACACAGTGAAGATCTTTTCTAGTCTTTTCTATTTGAGGTCCTTTAAGCCTCCTATATATGAGTGTCCACATTATTGCCATGATTGAGGGAATATTTTGTTGAATAGGATTTCCATTCAATTAACTTTTTTCTCCTCACCTTTGTCTATTCCAAACATATGGATATTTATTTTGATAGGTGATTCCAATATCTTAAATGCTGTCTTCTTCTTATTTTTCTTTCTTATTTTTTCTTTTGTTTGAGATATTTCAAAAGATCTGTCTTCAACCTCAGATATTTCTTCTTCTGATTGATGTAGAGGATTATTGATGCTTTCAACTGTTTTTTTGTTTGTTTTGTTTTGTTTTGTTTTTTAATTTGACTTGTTGAGCTCTTCCTTTCCAAGAAATCTATTTGTTTCCTTTTCAAAATCTCTATCTCTTTTAATGGATTTCTAACCAAATCCTGCATTACTAAATAATCACTCTGTTGGACCATGTTGAATTCACAATTTTATTTAACTGTTTATCCATATTTTTATAATTAATTAATTTAAATTATTTGTCAGCCTTTCAACCATATCAATTTCTTTGGGATTTTTGCCAAAGAGTTACTGTGTTGTCTTGGAAGCATCATATATTCTTTTTTATGTTTCTTGTGCTCCTATGTTGAGAATTGGGTTTATGGTAGATAAAGTATTTCCAGTACTGTTATGGGGTGATCTTAATAGTATAAAACTCTCTCTAGAAGTTGTGTCTTGGGGTGTCATTCAAGAGTTGGATAATTCTAGCAACTCAAGCAGGTATGGTACAAACAGCAGTAGGTGTGGGGACTCACTGTGTTGTCATTCTTTTATTGGGACTGATGGCCTTTGTCAGATGATGGAGTTAACTTGGGCATTGTTAATGCTCACTCTCCTACTACAAAGGGCCTCTGGCGCTGGGTATCACAGCATTTGTGAGAGGCCTGAAACATTTGTCCTCTGAACAGTGAATGTATGCTGTTGGCTCTGATACTGATACTGCATGGGGCGAGGTAGTGGTGAGAATTGCAGCATGCACTCTTTGATGCACACACCCATCTTGACAGGTATGCATGGTCAGACAAGGTGTGGGTGTGGCCCCAGAACTGCATAGACAAGGTAGTAGCAGGAACTATAGTGTACTCCTCTGCTAGTAATAATGCATACCTAAGAGTAGAACTCCAGCTAGCACCAGATAAGTTTTTCCTGGACTTCTTTGGCCTTGTGTACCTGAGTCAGGCCATGAGCTAGAGTTTAGTTTTTCCCACCCCACCCCAACTCCTTTATTAGCTATAGCACGTTCTCAGGGACAGAACAATAGCTAGATATATGGAGTTTCTGGGTGTCCCTCAGAAACCCCTATGGGCAAGGAGGGAGCAGGATCCATGGTTTCCTATGCACACCCTCTCAGTAACAGGTGCTAGAGCATGGTGCAAAGGTAGGAGTAGCAGGAACAGCAAGGGCACTTGCCTATATTCCTGACATTGGCACAAGTCCACACACAGTGGGCCACATACTTTGTCTCAGAATCAAGTGCCCTGATCTGGTTCTCAAGAGTGGCATGCTCTGCTATCCTCCACCTAGCACTATCCCCTATAGTGCTCAGTACCCAGTGGGATTACTGAATAGTTGAATTCACAAGGCAGCTACTTCCCAAGCCAGTATATCAGGGTATCTAGAAATGAGAATATACAGGGATTTCTGATCCATTTATCTGTCCAAGCTCAATGGATCATTTCCCAAGACGGCTCTTGGCTACAGCACCCTGGGAGGTCACTGGAAGGTGATGTGAGATCTATTTCCAAATCAAGAACACTGGGCAGATTTCAGGTTACTCTTCTAGGTGGACTGCAAGCCTGTGATAATTGTGATACTTTTCGGTAGCTATGCTTGCCAATATCTGTGCTGATGAAATTTTCCAGGACACTCTCATTAACCCTTATACCTCACTCTCCCTTTGTTATGGAGAAGATGCTAGGTAATTTTGTTTCTTTGAATGCTGTTGCCCCAGGTCTCTGAATCTTACAAGGTTTGTCTCATTGATTTCTAATGTTCTCCCACGGTAGCCTCAAAATGCAGTTATACACTAATTATAGCTCAGTGTATGAGTGCTGGACACTTCTGTTATACTATGTTGGATCCAGATCCCTTCTTATCAATTCTCTACTCAATAGAAATGTTAAAGATTTACATTTTAGGTATCCAAAAGAAAAATGTTGGAGAAATGAGAGGAAAAAAGTGAAGTAAACATTTTGAAATCAGTTCTAGAGAAATTCATGAATAATATTCCAATAAAATTAAGAGTTCACATTGCCTTACCTTCAAATCACTGAAATAAAAAACAATTGCTTCAGATGGACCTATACATTTGTTGCTAGTATTGGCACAGCAATACAGCAGGACCCCATTGGTTTACCTGTAACATGTTATAACTCAGAATATGTAACAGAAATCCTGAGTTAACTTTGCCTGAAACTTTGAGTCATACATGTTACGACTAAACAGAAGTACTAAAGAAGAGTAGGGAAGAATACAGAGAACTGAGAATGGTTTGACCTCCCGACATTCTCCCAAATTGCCATCTTTCTGGCAATGAAAAGTGCAATCAGGGTATGGTCATTTCAACCTCCTCACTCAAAAGGAAGAGTGAGTCAAACAGTAGCAAAATGGTTCCAATATGGTAATGATATTCTACATGAAGAGTCTCAAACAAGGACTCATTTGTCACAAGTCAAATTTAGAGAAGACTAAACCTTTTATTTTCTTTTTTTATTGATGACAACAGTTCCTTCTTCCTGAAGGCTCTGATTTAAGTTCTGTCTCTGCTTTCCACAGAAAGACCTTGTGTAGAGAATTTTCCCTTAAAAAGTAAAGGAAAAATCGAAGCCATATAACTTAATTTCCTCCCAATAAATTTTCAATATTTGAAAATCAAAACAAAAGAAAAGAGTGAATTTTAAAAATAAGAAAGGAAAAAAAAAGGCTGCCTTTTAAAACTTCTAGTATTTATATCACTTTGTTTTTCATTCACACAAGGGAAATAACAAGAGGTCCTCTGATGAATGTTGCAGATCGCCATGGTTACGGTTCAGAGATGCAGCAAAAAGCAATTATGGTGGAACAGAAGAAAGAAATGCACCTCTTTGTCAGAATTTCATAACAGCTGTAATAACACTAGCGCACCCAAATGAATGTAAAATAACTGAAATATTGTGGCATGTTAAATGCCAGCACATTAAAAAATTGTATTTCAATGTCACATTATTTAAAACGACAGGAAGCATTAATTCCAGCTGCACCAAGGAGCTTGTTAGGAGATACAGGGTGGGGGTGGATGTAAACCAGCATGCACACAGGGAGAGGACTTCAACGAAAATATGAAAATACAATACTTTTAGAAGAGGAAAAGGAATGTACAGGACCAAATTTAACCTTATACTCTGAATTAGTTCCATTATGTATAATAGAGCTTAGATTTCCTACATCCTGACAAAGCTACTTTAACATTGGGACAATCTCCTAACCCTTTCCTTACACTGCAAGCTCCAAATATTTAATTAAAAGTTCTCCTAATGAGGAATGTTATCCCACTTTACAATAGAACCAAACTGGGAAATGATGATCAGATTATGGTGTGTACTTCATTCTTATGAGCTGAATTTGAACATGGTCAGGTAAGTTTAGAGATGCTATTAGTTATGCAGTGAGAAAATTTTCTCATTCAGCTTGGATAGTTCAAATATTCTAGCTTTGAAATGTTGGTGACAGAAGATAGAATTTCTAATAATCATGAAATGCCATTTGTCTATTCAATGTCCTACGAATACAATTTCCCCTGGAGTAAAAATATGAAACAGACAAGAGCTCTGTCAAACACAAAGAAGGTGCCTTTATTCCTCTACCTTTCAGTTTTCTGCTTCCTCAAACCACAACTTATGCTCATTTTGTGGCTCTAATTCTAAGAAAACAGACTCAAAATGGACAATGAACAGTGACTTACAGGTTTATGGCCAATATGATGGTAGCTCTCAAAAGGCCAATCATTCCAGATATTCCTGTGGTTGCTTACACTTAACTGGGCTAGAAGATGAACAATTGTTAATATCAGCATGAAATACTGTTCACCAAGGAGAAAACATATCTCTTAACAGCTACTGTTTCCATAATGATTTATAATTTAGAAGGCACCTGTATACGCTTTACCAAGGTACTTATAACAACTATGAGATGATGCTAGGGAAAGTGTCAGAAGTCCTCTCCTAGCAAATGACATAACTAAGGCTCAGACTCAACCATCATATGTGTCATCAGGACCCATGACTCCCCACTGCCAATATCCTATGACTTCATTTTACATTCCAGGGGGCCACAGCTCACTGTTGCACATACAAAGAAAGTCCCATTCCTTCATCAGAATGACACCTAAGTCAATCGAACTTTCAAATTTCCTTATGCTCTTCTTTGGATAAGTTGCTGCTTAATAAGCAAGAATTACTGACTTAAAATAACCATTCTATTTGGCAAAGGGATTCTGTAGGCCAGAAATTCCATGAGGACACAATGGCAGTAACTACTTTTTGTTCCTTGGTGTGTGGAGCCCTACCTTTGAGGACTTCAGTGTAGGACTTGAATTTTCAGAAGCTGCTTAATTTGTATGACTGACATTTGGGCTGCAATGACAAAAAACATGATTCTTTATGTACTATGGTTTCTTCACAGCATGATAGTCTTAATTTCTCTATATAGCAGCTCAGGACCCCAAGCCCAAGCATTTCAATAAATTAGAAATTGTCCCACATCTTATGATTCAGCCTCTCAACTCACACCGTACTGTACTGATCCAAGGATAATCACTCATAGTTATTGTATAGGAAAATATCCTTAACTTCTCAGTGGGAAGAAACTACAATTCAATACAGTACCTACAGCACTACACCTCTGTGATTTTGCTTATTTTGTCTTGAGAAACCAAATTTTAAAGCTACTATATCCATTAGTCAAAATCCACTTACTCATCTTTAGCTATATGGCTTGAACAACAACAACGACAATAAAAATGATAAAGAGAAATACAAGATAAGAATCAGATTGTATTTGCTAATTCAAGATAATTACACTTGTTTCAAACACAAGTAGAATTATTTCTTAAGGGCCTATAGATATATGGAGAAATTATAGAGCATGCCAGTTAGTATTAATGCTACTATAGGTACACAGGGCTGAAGACGAGCAGATGTTACTCTAAGTTGGTTACTTTTATTCACCACTAAATGTCTCCTTACCCATTTTAATGGGGAAGACTTCAACAGGCCTTCCATACATCCACTAAACTTCAAGGAAGTAAATGTCTTATTATCTACTTTTCATAGATAATGACCAATGGGAGTCACCTGAATCAAGGCATTAAACTGCTTTTTTTAGTTCTTCCAAGACAACTTTTTGCCTTGGCCCTAGAGTCAACTTTGAAGACTACACATTAATACTCAACCACCTTACTTTTGAAATTCAGGCAAAGATTATCTCCTAGGGAACAAAAAAATATGTAAATGTTGCATTGAAACACAGAGAAAGACACAACTGATAAGAGTTTGATGCTTTTTCACAGAGAATACATATGTGGAACCAGCTCAGATCTAAAAAAAATGGAACTTGATAATATTCTGTGCTCTGGTCACTCCTATTCTCCAAGTGCTCACATATCATGTACTTTTAAGTTTGTCTTCTTTACAGACTATTATGAGTATAAGAATCATCTAAATTGTCACTACAATTCCTTGGCATCCTTGAAATTTGATGTGTCTTACTTTTCACACCTTATCAAAATGGAGTGATTACTGAACATGGGTCCAAGGCTGGCTTTACAATTCAATACAGTACCTACAGCACTATACCTTTGTGATTTTATTGTTTTGTCTTTTAAATCCGCATGCTATCAACATATTTAAAAATCAATGTAGTGGTAGGAACAAAATTGCAGAGCTGAGGTGCTTGTCCCATGAAAATTCTAATTGTCTGTATGCCCTTGAGGTTAAGATAATTTTAAGAGACTTTTTGTCTCTTAAAATTCTCTTCAGTAAAGTTGGCATAATCCGCAGGCTTATTTCTACCACCCAAATCCTCTGCTTTTAAGCCATTCATACTGATTTTATGTTACCATACTTCTGGGTCATTCTTTAAAAAGAAAGAGCTAAACCTCCTATAAGCCCACTCTAGTCAAAAAAGACTATCATCCTGGAAAAGCAAACCCAAAAGGAAAGTTAGGATATTTATAATGTGATAGTTTTCCTATTTACTAAGTAGACAAGTGTCAGTCTTCTTCAGGTTGATTACAATTTTTTTTTTAAATCCTATTAATGTAAGCCAACATGGCAGTGTCAAAATAATGCTGAATGGGTTACTCCTTGGGGTAGTTTCCCTCCTGCTTGTAGCAGAATAGATTGGGGAGAGGAAGCAATTTGAGCAACCACTACTGTGGCATCTGCTGGGGCCAGAGATGCGATTGTCAAGGTTTCCTTTGTGTGACAGGCAGTGGAGTTTCAACAGGGACAAGTAAAAGACTGGATTTCAAAACAAAGGTTGCATTTCAGAGTGGGGGTGCCTCATCACTTCATCATTGGCTGTGTGCTCATGTCAGATAAGTGGGCTTGCAAAGCACCTTAATTAGAATTGAGGATTAGGCTGGGCAAGAATCCACTGGACAGCAGGCCTCTCTGTGGGGACAGAAAGCACAGCCTCAATAAATACTGGGCAGACATGAGGATTTTTACTGAGAAAATGAACTTTAAGTAGCACAGGCTTCTCCTGAGTCTTCTGCATACTTTCACAGTCTATTAATAATTTTCTCTTATTGAATATCTGAAAGGAAAAGAATATTTTCCCCCAAATATTTCAAAGATCTCAGAAGACTGACAGCACAAGTATCCATGTATCTTGTGACTTCAGAGATAATAAGTTAAAGCCATGATAAAAAAAAAAAAATTTTGTTAGCTAGCTGCAAATATGGGGGTTGCCAGTATCTAAGGTTCTTATTTGAAATTTCCTACAAATCTTGATTCATCTCCCTCTTTAGCACTGTAGTTAATTATTAATGGATTTTTTTCTGCCATTTCCCTCTGCCTCACCAAAATATACTCTCTACAAATGAAAGACCATGCCTCTCTAGTTGTCTAACATATTTCCAGCACCCAGAACATTTTTCATCTTTGAGAATTGTTCTTTATGTTTTTAAATTTTTATTCTAATTTGTTATATATGACAGCAGAATGCATTACAATTCACATTACATATAGAGCACAATTTTTCATATCTTTGCTTGTATACAAAATATATTCATACCATTCATGTCTTTTTCATACATGTACTTAGGGTGGTGATGATGTCCATCTTATTCCATCATCTTTTTTTTCACCCTCTTTCCCCCTCCCTTACCCTCCAACCCCTCTGCCCTATCTAGAGTTCGTCTATTTCTCCCATGCTCTCCCTCCCAGCCCCACTATGAATCATCCTCCTTATATCAGAGAAAACATTCGGCATTTGTTTTTTGGGGGATTGGCTAACTTCACTTAGCATTATCTTCTCCAATGCCATCCATTTACCTACAAATGTCATTGTTCTTTTTACAGAAAAAGAGAACCAGAGCTACTCCATATTTCAATAACTAAGACTTTATTTATACTAGTTGGTACCTTCCCTACAGGTGTAAAGTCCTTATTTACTTGTGTTGTGGTTAACTGGGCAAAAAACGTATTTATAGGGACAATGCCTGCAGATGTTCTATTGAGGGAATTTCCTGAATGAACTAGAATAGGCAGTTGACTCCTTGTTTTAGGACTACTCCCAAAAATACCTTTATAAACTTACTACTAGATTCCAAACACGTTACAAATGTGTTTGGAAGCCTCACTCTGGAATTGATCCATAAAACTTTCCAAGGTCTTCATTTATGGGTTTGTTGTTGCTTTGGGGTAACAATTACTGAATGAAGTGAAAGTTGGGAAAGAAACCATAAATTAAGTAGGATTCTCAACACCAGTGATGGTTTGATGAATAATATTGAGTCCCAACTCTGGGGTGCCTGGTCCTGACTTACTCTAAGTTTGAGAAGAGAAGAGAGCTGGAAGTGGATGATGGTGTGCTGCTCCATGTCACAGGGCTCCTCCCTGCTCTGGCTTGGTGTAGGTAATCCTGAGAGGGGAAGGGCCCCTTAGAGAAGCATCAGAGAATGTCTGAGGCTAGTGGGTTTGCACATTCTGCCCCCTCCTCCTCCCATTTTATAACTTATAATCATTATTTCCCTTGCTTATACCTAAGGCTGGACATAAAGGCTGTGCAGGGCAATACCATTCTGTAAGGAGCTCTAGGGCCCACAGCAGACCCTGGTATGAAAGAGCTCTCAGTGACATTTGGTGGGTAGGTGAATTCCATAGGAAGCAGGGGCCTGATCACTCTTATAGAGAGAAGCTAAATCTCAGAGGGAAAGGTCACTTCATCTTAGGATAAAAATAAATTCTATTTATAATAGGTATCCTCAAAATATATAAGCTTGTCTAAAATCTAAAAAATTTTGGCAAGTTTGTCTGTTTTCTCCATTCTTAGAATGAACCACATTACCACCCCTTAGAGTATATAACCATCTCACTTGAGGGGTGGAGAGAGCTATGACCTTCATGGCTATGGGTCACTATGGCTTCTTACTTCCAAGGAAAAGTAAAAACAAAAACAAACAAACAAAAAAATAGGCTATGACTCAAGTCCTTATGCAAATAACTGAGTTGGAAAAAAACTCTTCTTGCCTCAGGCTTGCAATATTTAACTGCCTGGCCAAGGTTTACTGTTTAAGCAAAGATAATTATTTACTTATCACTGAACTTCAAGTCTCCTTCCAAAAGCAGTTTAACAAAGCACATTGAAATCTGCCACCTCAGGTCCATAATCCCCCTTTTGAAAAGGGCTGGTGTAAGAACTGAAGGGGGAGGTCCCTGAAAACCACTCCTATTGATTTTACAAGGTCAACTTGGTGGGCTTTTAGCCAAAGGGCATTATGGACATCTGCATCAAACTCTTCCAAAAATGTTCCTCATTCTTATCTAACACTACCTTAGCCTTCTTTGGCTAAAAAGATGAAGAATTTGGGTAATGTTAATTGGCTGGTAAACTTAAGTTTTTATTTCTGGGTAAAATAATGTCGCTATAAAACATTTTTAAACTATGCTAATATTTTGCTAATACTACAATGTTAATATTGTGAGGCTTAAAACACCAGAGAACATCCACATCTCATCATATCTAATTGTTCCAGAGTTTTAAAAATAACATTCATAATTATCATTTTTGACCATCTTCAATGCACAGCTCTTATTGTATTTCTTACAAAGAAAATTTCAGTTCTGTGCCTGAAGCCATGTGATGGTGTCCATTTAAACACTTACTATAAACAGCAATTATGTATGTTCATCCCTCACCAGTAGTCTTGAAAGGAAAATGGGGCAGAGTATGTCAGACAAAATCAAATTTATTTAAAATAAAAAGAGGGAGGATACTAAAATCATCCTGGCTATTCACTTTCTCGATGAGAAAATGGATTTGCTCCTGTAACCAACAGAAAGTCATTTTTTAAACTACTAACCATACATATAATCCAAATCCCACCTAACCCTATAGGTAACTCGGTATCCCAGGGAGCCAGGAAGTATGTGATTGTTATAAAACTTTCTTCTTTAAACTTTCAAGAAATACAAAATTTTGTTAAACTCTGAAGAAGGAGAGGGGAAGTATAGGGAGAGAGAGATTAATGTGAAAATAAGAAATTGACAAATAGACAAGTATTGATAACTGACATGACATAGAGATTATCTTCCTTCCCAGCCATCTAGGGGGCTTGGTGTAACTAAGCCAGTGGAGGACATCTTGCTCATGAGGTTTTTGTTTGGATCCTTTACTGATGACAGAACTGAAACAGATGCTACAGAGCTATGCCCCACCCATAACCTCAGCTCTCTCCAATGTAGAATATACCAGTGTTACTCTACCCCAAACATCTACACCATGCTTCTTCCCAAGAGTTTTGTTAAGCAAGTAAGTGAGGTAGACCAGAAGTTCTGGAAATTTAACATCACCTGCAGAACTCCTATTCAATGAGGGATAAAAATTGGATTACAAATACCTCAGCTTGCTGACTCCTCTGCCAGATTCTTTATCAAGATGGATCTCCAGTTACTTGCAAGTGTAACATGCTCATTAATGCATTTTGTCATCTTCCTTCTCTGTTTCCTGTTCTCATTTCCCCATTACCCTATTGGTGCTCTTGGGAAACTACTTGTTCCTGGTCTCAGGATCTATTTGTGGGAGAACTGAGTTTAAGAGAATGAACCTAGCCAAAAATAACTACCATAGATCACATTCAGATTCTTTTATAAAACCTCACTTTCTAGGTGAGTTATTTAAGTCTACTTAAGTAGCTAAGGCAATGATAACAGATTGATTTCACTTCCTCTACTATCAGCTCTTTAGCCAACTTTTAAGATATAATGATATAAATCATTCTATGGTGTTGATCTCTTATGCTCTCCTACTCTCTGATGGTTAATTGAGGGCTAGGAAATATAGCCAAATATTTATATATTTATTTGCATTAGAATATGCATGGGTTTGTAAAAATATGATATCTGAATTCAAAGAAATGGCAAGACTTGTAAGAATTACTTAAAAAAAAAAAAAACAAGAAAAACCAGAACATCCCTGTCTTTGATCCAAAAATCTTAAAGGCAAGAAAAAATCCTAATGGATAGCATACAAATAGACTAAGGAACTCACTACCTTGCTGACTCTAAGATGTGATCCCACAAGTCACTTTTGATCCCTAGGATGGCAAAAATTGCTGTCAAACATGACCTTCTTTTTTTACTAATTCATAGAAAAAAAATGTTATTGGATAGCATTTTATAAGTTTCACATCCTTTATTTTTTAAAATATCTTTGGCACCTTCTATTATCCATCCTAGACTTGAGAATAGCATGTATTCTTTTTTAGCATGTTTATGTAACCAATAAGTTTTATACATTTCTTTCTTGAAAGAAAAATGTTTGATACATGTGAGCCACTATTTGACATTGAACTATAATGGAAAAAAGAAGGCTGCTTATCATATGGAGTATTTGTATTGGTGATGTGATGCAAAATATTAAATAGGAAAATTTATAAATGAGAAAGGCTATATTAAATAATAATAACACCTGGAGAATATAAGTTAGGATAACATAGAGAATGACTAAAATTGTAAGTAATTTAAATTGGGTCATCAGGAAATGCAATGAAGACACAATGTTGAAATTAACAACTGAACTATTAGAAAAAGACCAGACCTTTTATATACAGATGATAGAATAATTGAAAAAGAACTAAAGTGTTACTGAAATTGATGTGTTCTATTAATGTCACAAAAATTTCAATTTCTGAAGCATGATGTGCAATGGTGTCAGTCCAAGTGGTGTGTGTTTACTGAGCCATGGTATTTTAAAAATTAGACAAATTATAAGGATTTAGACTTTTTTGAAAGAAAATATCCTGTTTATTGACTCTAATTCCATAGTTCCAGAGCTATGTGCTAACAAGGCTGTGGTGGGAGTAAGGGACAATAAATCACATGGGAAATTTCAAAATTTCAAGGAAAATAACCATACTCAACAATGCTTCGGAATCATGCAAGTTCCTGATCAAGATAGTTCACCATTTCAAAATGGAATCAAGCTACTTTAATTTTGGTGGGGAGAGTCCCCCATAAATGGAACTGTTGTAGAACCCAGGAAAACCACTCCTGGGTATATACCCAAAGGAAATGCAATTAGCATGTAGAAGTGACACCTGTGTTTACTGCAGCAGTATTCACAATCATCAAAATATGGACTCAAACTAAGTGCCCACTAGTGGACAATTAGAGAAAGAAAATGTAGTATATACACACTAGAATATTATTCAGTCATGGGGAAGCATGAACTCCTGTCATTTGTGCAAAATATGGCTGGACTGGAGAATGTTAAGTAAAATTAGCCTTGAGGAAAAAATACTGCCTGATCTCATTCATTGTTGAATCTATAAAAGTTGATCTAATAGAATTTTAGAGTAGACTAGTGGTTACCAGCGACTGGAAAGAGAAAGAGGTAAAGTGGCGGGGAAAGGTTGATCAATAGATGTAAGATCACAGTTTACATTGGGGTAAGTTCTGGTATACCATTGCATAGAAGGGTGAACAGTTATTATTGTGCTATATAAGTCAGAGTATTTTAAAAAAATTTTTTGTACCAGGGATTGAAACCAGGGGTGCTTAAACACTGAGCCACATTCCCAGCCCTTTTTAGTTTTATTTTGAGACAGGGCCTTGCTAAATTGCTTGAGACCTAGCTAAATTGCTGAGGCTGGCGTTGAACTTGCAACCCTCAGAGGAAGATTTTTAATGTAATCACTATAAGGAAATGATAGAATTTTAAGGAAATGAATATGTTAATTATCCTGATTCAATTATTAGCCAATGTATACATAAATCAAAACGTCACATTGAACCTTATAAACATGTACAAATACTGTCAGTCAAAAATTAGGAAAATGATTTGAAGGCTTGATACATAAAAAAGAACTAGTGCCTGCTGATGAGTAGAAAAGTTATCTCCTGCACTGCTCCTTACAGTCTGTCTCCTTCTCCCACTTTGGAACCCTGCTTTGTTCTCTTGTGACCTCTCCATGGTATTTAAATACTTCAAGATTTCGCACCTGATCTTCAACACATTCTCTTGACCTCACTTTCCTTGCAGTTTTCCCTGTTCCTCACATCCCCTTTGCCGCAGTCTTGGCTGGGCACAGAATCACGAGCCACTCAAGCAGGAACAAAACTTTATTTTGAAAAAGCCGCCAATACTCTGTAGGCGCCGGCAAGCCAAACCCGGTCCTCCCATGCGGGCGTCTACCAGAACCTCCCGTCTCCCTGAACCGGGGGTCCCCCGGACCTCCCCCGGAATTTCCTCCTACTATCCTTCCCAACCAATGGGAACTCTCCATGAGTCCCGTAACATGAGTCCGGTAGCAGGCCAGGGTGAACAGCGGGAGTCCAATTTCCATATGAATGTAAATCTTAACATAATCATATCTCAGTGGCTAGCTGGCGTCACTTTACAACCAAAGGTGCCATACATCCTATATTTGCTTGTGGCTCCTAGCACCCCTTCTTAAAGCCTTACAGTTGTCCCTTATCATTCTCTGTACTCACTCCTCAGCCCCATGGCTCCCACCCAACCAACCCATCACCCCCCTGCAATCTCCAGGTCACAGAAACATACTTGATTTCTTAGGGATTCCTTCATTCTTGACTACTCTGTCCTTTTTAAGAAACTCTTCTACTCTCATATTTCATGACTTTAAATACCTATGTCTCTGTTCTAATTTCATTTTTTCCCACAATATATTCCTCTGAGGCCCATCCATGAAGGATGGTGTTCTCTAGGTTACACACCTGGTCATCCATCCTTCTCATCTCATTTTCTGCCTTCTTGTCTATGCTAGTTGTTATTTTATGTCCCCAGCCAGGACCTTATCCCTGCCAGGTATAGGGTTCTATTTACTTGTTGCACTGTACTCCCAATCAATGGGTCCACAGTTAAATTCACTTTCTTTTCCCATCTCCTATACCCCAAATCCAGCCTACTTCCTATGTCCTCCACGTTAGTAAAAGTTGTCACTATGCATCTAGTGCCCCATCCCTCTGAGGCTCCCCCAGGCAGAAGGCTACTGCTAAAATGAAAATAGCATCATGCGTTCCTATATTCTTCATTACACAGGAGGAGGTTCTGAATCCCTAACCTGTTTCCAAGGCCAATTGTGACCTGGCCTGTTTGGATTCATGCTGAGCCTTCACCCTTGCGCTAATCAGCTTTGTATCCTCATCACCAGATCACTGACAATAACAACTCAGAGAAGGAAAGTTTACTTTGGCTCATGGTTTCAGAGGTTTAGTCTATGGTGGCAGACTCCATTGCTCTTGGTCTTAGATGAGGCACAATATCACAGCATGGCAGAAGGGAATGGTAGGGGAGCAGTCCTCCATTCATTATGGTCAGGAAACAGAGAGAGGGAGGGAAAGGGGGAACAGGAAAGAGGAATCATTTCGGGGCTTGCCTTCAGTAACCCACCTCCTCAAACAATGCCCCAAGTGCCTACAGTTACCACTACATCCAAATGAATGTGGACTAATTAGGTTCTGACCACCATATCCTAATCATTTCACCTCTGAATATTCCTGGACTTACACAGGAGCTTTTGGAGGATACTTCATATCCAAATCATAATACTCCTTTATAACTTGTCCAAAAACATTTTGATCTCTCCCACTTCCCTTTCTTCTTTCCCTTTCTCTCCTCCCTACCTCTCCCTCCTCCTCTCTCACCCCTCCTTCCTCTCCTTGTCAACCCCTTCTCCTCCTCACCTGCTTTAACTCCCCTCTCCTTCCCCCACTTTCTTTCCTACTCTCCCCTCCTATTTGCATATATTCTTCATTTCTACTGGTAATATTTTTCTTTTTCTTTTTTCTTTCTTTCTTTTTTTTTTTTTTGTTTTTAATTCCTATCCACCTGCCATGTCTCAGCTTAAAGTCACTGCTTTTCATAAGCCTTCTCTGGCCAATCAAAACTTCTTTGATATTGCAGTTTCCACATTAAACTATTTTCATTAGAGCTGTACAGTATTTGGGTTCATTCCAACAAACACATACATGCATGGAAACCCATTTCAGCTCATGATTCCCCCCTTTTCCCTTCCCCTTTTCTTCCTGTCCTCTCTCCCTCCCCCATTCGCCCTCTTCTACTTTACTAGACTTTCTTTAGATCATCTGTTAATTTGTATTTGATTGGCTCTTTGTTATTCTATCCTTGCCACCAGCTCTTCTGTATTTTACTTTAGCTTCTGCGTATGAGAGAGAACATTCAAAGTTTGAGTTTGACTTTCACAAAACCCCTTTTGTTGTTTGTTTTCATGTAGGCAGAGACTCTTGCTTGCTCTTTCATCTAATCACCCCGCAGAGCATGGCACACAGCAGTGACATATTATTTAATCAAGAGGAAATGCTTACCATGTGCCTGACATACTCCTAAAACTCTAACAGCAAGCCCTTGCTAAAGTTACTGGTGTTGTCTCCATTTACAGAAGGACAAACTGAGGCAGGGAGTATAGTG
This sequence comes from Spermophilus citellus, assembly GCF_964194105.1. Classification (NCBI taxonomy): domain Eukaryota; kingdom Metazoa; phylum Chordata; class Mammalia; order Rodentia; family Sciuridae; genus Spermophilus; species Spermophilus citellus. The sequence goes on from NC_138185.1 coordinate 60,257,688, forward strand.
AGTAAGCAAGAAATCAAGGATCAAATCTAGAGAGTCCAGAGACCATACTCTTCCCATTATTGGTTGACCGGAGAAAGAGAATAAATGAAAATATAGGGGACTGGATCCAATGTAGAACATCTAACTTGATTTCTTTGTGGCACGTAGCTTTGAAGTGCTAGAGCTAGGGATTCAGCCTGAGTCTTCAGACTCCAAATTTTATGCATTTAGTGACTGATCCACCCAGCCTCTTATATTTTTAATTGTTTTAAAAGCAAATGCATTTTGCTCTCTGTGGGCACAGTTTTAATAAGCCTGTTTAAATATTCATAATTCAAGTGCAAATTCCCCTGCTGCAGCCTTCTGTGATTCGCAGACTTCAGTGCATGGCCTCTGCTCTTGGTGGTGAGGACCCAGTGAACTGACCCGCCCGGTGCTTATCCCACTTCCTGTATGATCAGACGCTCAGAACAGACTGCTGAGCCAAGAGGTTAGCATAATCTGTCATAGCTTCCAAAATATTAATTGGATAGTAATATTTTTGCTCTATAGGCAGCTGGTTCATAACCTCACTGGGAAAGTACTAAATGGTGATAAAAAGTGTCTCAATTCTAGGAAAAATAATGTTTTAGAAGTGTCTCAGGAGTTAACTGAGCTGGCCATTTTTACTTTATTTTTTCCTTAATTCTCCCAAATTCACATTCACTGAGCATCATTAAACCTACGATAAGATGTTCATATCCAAACCTGTGATTCTCTGACATTTCTGACTTCCATATCCCCATCAAATTCAAAAGCTAAATTCAGGTTTTGTGTGTGTGTGTGTGTGTGTGTGTGTGTGTGTGTATGTGTGTGTATGTGTGTGTGTGTGTGTGTGTGTATGTGTGTGTGTATTTTTTTAACCAAAATCTTCCTTAATTATCTGATGTTTAGAAAGAAATTATATTAAAGTTTATATTCTTTGTGCCCGAATTAATGTCACTTATATAATTGTTTTCTGAATGAATGCACAATTTCTTCTAAAGTATTTGGCTAATTTATATGTGTATGCATTCAACAAAAGAAGAAATACTCATCACTTTTAAGGTTCTCATTTCTGCCACCAGTCACATGGGCACAGAGGCATTCACAACTACCCTTTTCCATTATCCATTCTACATTCCCTTTGTGTTCAGTAAAAGCCTCTCAGATAATCCTGGTTCTTTGTCTGATGGGGTGACCTGCATATTGTCACCCCTTCATTGTATTCTCCTTTCTTTGAAGCACATATCAAATATTTGGTTTGGAGCACAAACTTTTCCAACATGATTTCCATATCTGTTTGCATAGCAGACAAGCAGAAAGCATGCTCCTCTTTGTGAAAAACAAATGAAATTCAAAATACTTGTGTAATCAAGCATATACATTTTATTGTGTTCCCACATCTTGGATAAGCTCTTCTTTTCCTTGGCTAGTTTGTTTTTCTTTGCTGCACCCCATTTCAATTATAAAAGTTTCTGTATTACCTTCTTTTTCTTTTTTTCATCCAGTCCTGTGGTTCAAACGCCCTTTGCATATTGATTTACACATTTTTATCTACATTCCTTATGTGTCCACATAGCACAAACTCATTTATATAACTGACTACAAACTATCTCTCTTCTATATTCATCATCTTAGCAAGTGAATATTCCTTGGAGACACAATCCCAGAAATTAGGTAACCAAATGAAACACAAGACAGCACATATTCTGTGATTCCTCAGAGGGATTTTGACAAGAGCAAGCAGGGAAGGCAAATCCATCCCCAGCCTAAGTGCTTATCCTATTAAGAGCAGAGAGCTGTGCCTTCCATTATTGGAGCTGCCCAGTATAACCCATCTGTCCCCACACCACTCATACTTCTAGATCAACAGGCAGAGAAGGGGTTCACTGAACCCTCCAGGGTGATTGATCCTGGTTATCAACTGTAAATCAAGCTGATACTACACAGTGAATGTGAGAGGAGGCTGACTGGCGTTAAAGAGATACCCGAAGAGCATGACGAAAATCAGTTGAAAATTACAACAACCCAAATCAGGCAGGATTAGTAATAGTTCAGACATTTCAGGAAGCGAAATGCAGGGCACCCCATCAGTAAAAGAACCAAGAGTATCAGAGAGGCTTTTACTGAGCACAAAGAAAATGTAGAATGGATAAAGAAGAAGGTAGTTATAAATATCTGCTTCGACCATAGTATTCATAGCTACCAGAATACTGGTGGTTATATTATTTTATTTAATATGCTTGCAAAAAGTCAAGTATTTTTGCTTTCTCCCCTCATTTCCTTATCTAACATAAGATGTATTAATTATAATTAACTATGATATCCTGTAACTTAGATATTTTAATACAAAGGAGAAACATGACCATTCCCAGCTGTGCTGCATTCTCCAGGGAGAGCAGCAGCATGCTTTCCATTGGAGGCAGGATAGTAGCAGTATTGGCTGGAAGCATAGCTTTGCTATAGTCACTGTTGGAGAATAAGTACGGTTTCAAGTTTTTATGGATTCCAGGTGAACAAGAAGTGAACTATGTGTTTTTTATGTCTTAATTTGGCATTGCAACAATTTCCAGTTATTCCAACATTAATCTTATGTTGCTGTGAAGCTATTTTGTGAATGTGATTGAACTTCATAATCAGTTGACTCAAAAGCAGGAGAGAGTATCCTTAGGAATCTGTCTCTTAGGAATCTGTCTCTGTTTCAGTTATATGAAAGGTTTTCAAATGCAGAGCTGAGGCTCCCTGGAGAGAAGTACTCCTGTCCACTGAGGAGACTGAGGAGAGGTTCTGAACTTGCCAGTCTTGTCAATCTGCTGCTCCTGATGGCCTGCCCAGTGAACTCTACACTCTCCTAGCCAGCGCCCCCTGGCAATACATTTCTTAATATAGATCTTCTCACTGTAGTTTAAATAAAATTCTTACTTCTTACTATAGTAAGAAGTAGTAGTAATCTAGATCAAATATTTGGTCCCAGGGCCAGGTTTTTACCTTCTTAAAAACTGAGAACCCTCAACAGCTCTTGTCTATGTACAATATATTAATAAATAAACCCTACTGGAAATGAAAGTATTTAAAATGTACATGTTAAATAGCTCAATCAATAAATGGGCAAAGGAACTGAACTTCATAGAAGAAGAAATATGATCAGTCAACAAATATATGAAAAAATGTTCATCAGCTCTAGCAATTAGAGAAATGCAAATCAAAACTACTCTAATATATCATCTCACTCCAGTCAGAATGGCAGCTATTATGAAGACAAACAACAATAAATGTTGTCGAGGATGTGGGGGGAAAAGTACACTCCTACATTGCTAGTGTCTGTGCAAATTGGTGCAACCACTATGGAAAACTGTATGGAGATTCCTCAGAAAACTTGGAATGGAACCAGCATTTGACCTAGTTATCCTACTCCTCGGTTAATACCCAAGGACTTAAAATTAGCATACTATAGTTACACAACCAGATCATATTTTTATTGATTTTTTTAAAAAGTAAATGACAGCAGATTGCATTACAATTCTTCTTACACATATACAGCATAATTTCTCATATGTCTGGTTGAAATATAAAGTATGTTGACACCAATTCATACCTTTATACATGTACTTTGGATAATGATGTCTATCACAGCCCAATGCACAATAATTAATAATCTATGGAATCAACCTAGATGCCCTTCAACAGATGGATAAAGAAAATGTGGTATATATGCTCAATGTAATATTACTCAGTCATAAAGAAGACTGAAATTATCATATTTGCTGGTAAAAATGGAACTGGAGAATATCTTGCTAAGTGAAATAAGCCAATCTGAAAAAACCAAAAGGCCAAATGTTTTCTCTGATATATAGATCTAACTCACAATGCAGGGGGTGGGGGTGTGTTGGGAAGATTAGAAGTACTTCGGATTAGACAAAAGGGAATGAAGGGAAGTGAGGGGGGATGGGAAGAGGAAAGATAGTAGAATGAATCAGCTATTACTATCCTATGTGCCTATAAAATTACACAACCAATGTTATTCTATATCATGTACAATCAGAGAAATGAGAAGTTCTACTCCAAATATATATAATATGTCAAAATACATTTTACTATCATGTAAAATTAATAAGAACAAATAAAAATTTATTAAAAATAAAATACACATGTTAAAATAGCATGTATAATGATGATTCCTATATTTTTCAGGTAATTGGTACAGAATGTAATATTACAATTTTTGTAGACCTTTAACATCTAAGTAGAATATAGGCATGTCTTCTCTCTGTTTTTAAAATGTTATACGGCTTTTGTTCAAGTGTATAGAAATTTAACCTTACCAAGAAATGTAGTTCAGAAAGGGAGAAATATTTTAATATCCTGTTTGAAATATTGGTACCAAAACTCAACAAATGATAGTTTAATTTAATTTAATTTAATTTTATATTTTTATTGGTTGTTCAAAACATTACATAGTTCTTGATATATCATATTTCACACTTTGATTCAAGTGGGTTATGAACTCCCATTTTTACCCCGTATACAGATTGCAGAGTCACATCAGTTACACTTCCACTGATTTACATATTGCCATACTAGTGTCTGTTGTATTCTGCTGCCTTTCCTATCCTCTACTATCCCCCCTCCCCTCCCCTCCCCTCCCCTCTTCTCTCTCTACCCCCCTCTACTGTAATTCATTTCTCCCCCTTGTATTATTTTTCCCTTTCCCCTCACTTCCTCTTGTATATAATTTTGTATAACCCTGAGGGTCTCCTTCCATTTCCAAGCAATTTCCCTTCTCTCTCCCTGTCCCTCCCACCTCTCATCCCTGTTTAATGTTATTCATCTTCTCATGCTCTTCTTCCCTACTCTGTTCTTAGTTACTCTCCTTATATCAAAGAGGACATTTGGCATTTGTTTTTTAGGGATTGGCTAGCTTCACTTAGCATAATCTGCTCTAATGCCATCCATTTCCCTCCAAATTCTATAATTTTGTCATTTTTTAATGCAGAGTAATACTCCATTGTGTATAAATGCCACATTTTTTTTATCCATTCGTCTATTGAAGGGCATCTAGGTTGCTTCCACAGTCTTGCTATTGTGAATTGTACTGCTATGAACATCGATGTAGCAGTGTCCCTGTAGCATGCTGTTTTTAGGTCTTTAGGGAATAGACCCAGAAGGGGAATAGCTGGATCAAATGGTGGTTCCATTCCCAGCTTTCCAAGTAATCTCCATACTGCTTTCCAAATTGGTTGCACCAATTTGCAGTCCCACCAACAATGTACAAGTGTACCCTTTTCCCCACATCCTCGCCAGCACTTGTTGTTGTTTGACTTCTTAATGGCTGCCAATCTTACTGGAGTGAGATGATATCTTAGGGTGGTTTTGATTTGCATTTCTCTGACTGCTAGCGATGGTGAGCATTTTTTCATGTACTTGTTGATTGATTGTATGTCCTCCTCTGAGAAGTGTCTGTTTAGGTCCTTGGCCCATTTGTTGATTGGGTTATTTGTTATCTTATTGTCTAATTTTTTGAGTTCTTTATATACTCTGGATATTAGGGCTCTATCTGAAGTGTGAGGAGTAAAGATTTGTTCCCATGATGTAGGCTCCCTATTTACCTCTCTCATTGTTCCTTTTGCTGAGAAAAAACTTTTTAGTTTGAGTGAGTCCCATTTGTTGATTCTAGATATTAATTCTTGTGCTATGGGTGTCCTATTGAGGAATTTGGAGCCTGACCCAACAGTATGTAGGTCGTAGCCAACTTTTTCTTCTATCAGATGCCTTGTCTCTGTTTTGATATCAAGCTCCTTGATCCATTTTGAGTTAACTTTTGTGCATGGCGAGAGAAAGGGATTCAGTTTCATTTTGTTGCATATGGATTTCCAGTTTTCCCAGCACCATTTGTTGAAGATGCTATCCTTCCTCCATTGCATGCTTTTAGCCCCTTTATCAAATATAAGAAAGTTGTAGTTTTGTGGGTTGGTTTCTGTCTCCTCTATTCTGTACCATTGGTCCACTCGCCTGTTTTGGTACCAATACCATGCTGTTTTTGATACTATTGCTCTGTAGAATAGTTTGAAGTCTGGTATCGCTATACCACCTGATTCACACTTCCTGCTTAGCGTTGTTTTTGCTATTCTGGGTCTTTTATTTTTCCATATGAATTTCATGATTACTTTCTCTATTTCTACAAGAAATGCCATTGGGATTTTGATTGGCATTGCATTAAACCTATAGAGAACTTTTGGTAATATTGCCATTTTGATGATGTTAGTTCTGCCTATCCTAGGGTATATTTTTCCAACTTCTAAGATCTTCTTCAATTTCTCTCTTTAGGGTTCTGTAGTTTTCATTGTATAAGTATTTTACCTCTTTTGTTAGGTTGATTCCCAAGTATTTTATTGTTTTTGAGGATATTGTGAATGTAGTGGTTGTCCTCATTTCCATTTCAGAGGGTTTGTCGCTGATATACAGGAATGCCTTTGATTTACGCATGTTGATTTTATATCCTGCCACTTTGCTGAATTCATTTATTAGCTCTAATAGTTTCTTTGTAGACCCTTTTGGGTCTGCTAGGTATAGAATCATGTCATCTGCAAATATTGATAATTTAAGTTCTTCTTTTCCTATTTTTATGCCTTTAATTTCTTTCGTCTGTCTAATTGCTCTGGCCAGTGTTTCGAGAACTATGTTGAACAGAAGTGGTGAGAGAGGGCATCCCTGTCTTGTTCCAGAATTTAGAGGGAATGCCTTCAATTTTTCTCCATTCAGAATGATGCTAGCCTGGGGCTTAGCATAGATTGCTTTTACAATGTTGAGGTATATTCCTGTTATCCCTATTTTTTTCGAGAGTTTTGAACAAAAAGGAATGCTGTACTTTGTCGAATGCTTTTTCCGCATCTATCGAGATGATCATATGGTTCTTATTTTTAAGTCTATTGATGTGGTGGATAACATTTATTTATTTCTGTATATTGAACCAGCCTTGCATCCCAGGGATGAATCCTACTTGATCATGGTGTACATTTTTTTTTGATATGATTTTGTATCCGATTCGCCAGAATTTTATTGAGGATTTTTGCGTCTAGGTTCATTAGAGATATAGGTCTGTAGTTTTCTTTCTTTGAAGTATCTTTGTCTGTTTTAGGAATCAGTGTGATGTTGGCCTCGTAGAATGAATTTGGAAGTTCTCCCTCTTTTTCTATTTCCTGAAATAGCTTGAAAAGTATTGGTATTAGTTCCTCTTTAAAGGTTTTGTAAATCTCTGCTGTATACCCATCCGGTCCTGGGCTTTTCTTAGTTGGTAATCTTTTGATGGTTTCTTCTATTTCCTCAATTGATATTGGTCTGTTTAGGTTGTCTATATCCTCCTGTCTCAATCTGGGCAAATCATATGACTTAAGAAATTTATCGATGCCTTCACTATCTTCTATTTTATTGGAGTATAAGGATTCAAAATAATTTCTGATTATCTTCTGTATTTCTGAAGTGTCTGTTGTGATATTGCCTTTTTCATCCTGTATGCTAGTAATTTGAGTTATCTCTCTTCTTCTCTTCGTTAGCATGGCTAAGGGTCTGTCGATCTTATTTATTTTTTCAAAGAACCAACTTTTAGTTTTATCAATTTTTTCAATTGTTTCTTTAGTTTCGATTTCATTAATTTCAGCTCTGATTTTAATTATTTCTTGCCTTCTACTTCTTTTGCTGTTATTTTTCTCCTCTTTTTCTAGGATTTTGTGATGAAGTATGAGATCATTTATTTGTTGTTTTTTTTTCTTTTTTTAAGGAATGAACTCCATGCAATGAATTTTCCTCTTAGAACTGCTTTCAATGTGTCCCATAGATTCCGATATGTTGTGTCTGTGTTTTCATTTATCTCTAAGAATTTTTTAATTTCCTCCTTAATGTCTTCTATAACCCATTGATCATTCAGTAACCTGTTGTTCATTCTCCAAGTGATGCATGATTTTTCCTTCCTTCTTTTATCGTTGATTTTCAGTTTCATTCCATTATGGTCAGATAAGCTGCATGTTATTATCTCTACTCCTTTATATTGTCTAAGAGTTGCCCTGTGACATAATATATGATCTATTTTTGAGAAGGATCCATGTGCTGCTGAGAAAAAAGTGTAACTGCTTGATGTTGGGTGGTATATTCTATATATGTCAATTAAGTCTAGGTTGTTAATTGTGTTATTGAGTTCTATAGTTTCCTTATTCAACTTTTGTTTGGAAGATCTGTCCAGTGGTGAGAGAGGTGTGTTGAAGTCTCCCATGATTATTGTATGGTGGTCTATTAGACTCTTGAACTTGAGAAGAGTTTGTTTGATGAACATAGCTGCACCATTGTTTGGGGCATATATATTTATGATTTTTATGTCTTGGTGGTGTATGGTTCCCTTGAGCAGTATGTAGTGTCCCTCTTTATCCCTTTTGATTAACTTTGGCTTGAAATCTATTTTATTTGATATGAGTATGGACACTCCTGCTTGTTTCCGCAGTCCATATGAGTGGAATGATTTTTCCCAACCTTTCACCTTCAGTCTATGTATGTCTTTTTCTATCAAATGCGTCTCCTGTAGGCAGCATATTGTTGGGTCATGTTTTGTGATCCATTCTACTAGCCTGTGTCTCTTAATTGGTGAGTTTAAGCCATTAACATTTAGGGTTATTATTGAGATATGGGTTATCCTTCCAGCCATATTTGTTTATTTATGTTACTGAATATGTTTTGTTTTCCTCTTTGATTATTTTCCCCCCTTTACTGTCCTACCTCCCACTGTTGGTTTTCATTGTTATTTTCCATCTCCTCTTCCTGTAATGTTTTGCTGAGGATTTTTTGGAGAGATGGTTTTCTAGCTGCAAATTCTTTTAACTTTTGTTTATTGTGGAAGGTTTTAATTTCATCTTCCATCTTGAAGCTCAATTTTGCTGGATACACAATTCTTGGTTGGAACCCATTTTCTTTCAGTGTTTGAAATATGTTATTCCAGGATCTTCTAGCTTTCAAAGTCTGTGTTGAGAGATCAGCTGTTATCCTGATTGGTTTACCCCTAAACGTAATCTGTTCCCTTTCTCTTGTAGCTTTTAAAATTCTCTCCTTATTCTGTATGTTGGGCATCTTCATTATAATGTGTCTAGGTGTGGATCTCTTATGATTATGCACATTCGGCGTCCTGTAGGCTTCTAGGATTTGGGATTCTGTCTCATTCTTCAAGTCTGGGAAGTTTTCTCGTATTATTTCATTGAATAGGTTGTTTATTCCTTTGGTATGGACCTCCATGCCTTCCTGTATCCCAATGACTCTTAAGTTTGGTCTCTTTATGTTATCCCATATCTCTTGGATGTTCTGCTCATGGTTTCTTAACTGTCTTGCTGAGCTATCTATGTTCTTTTCAAGTTGAAATACTTTGTCTTCATTGTCTGATGTTCTATCTTCTAAGTGTTCTACTCTGTTGGTAGTATTCTCAATTGAGTTTTTAAGTTGGTTTATTGCTTCCTGCCTTTCTAGGATATCTGTTTGTTTGTTTTTTATAACTTCTATCTCCCTGTATTGATCTTTTGCTTCCTGGATTTGTTTGTGTATTTCATTGTTGAAGAGATCTTTCATTGTCTGATTTTGCTGTCTAATGTCTTCCTTGAGACTCCAGATCATCTGAAGCATGTATCTCCTGAATTCTTTATCTGACATTCCATCTGCTGCAGAAATTACTTCTTCTAACATTGAGTTGACCTGCATTGCTTGTGGTCTTTTCTTTCCTTGTCTCTTCATACTGTTCGCGTTTCTTTCTGCTTACTGAGACTGTTGTGTTGTTAAATTTTCCCCTTTTATATTTGTATTACTCTTGTATAGTTGCAAAGTCTCCTGCGCAGGCACGGGCAGGGGCTCTGCTCCTCCTCCAATTGGGGCGCTGTGCCTACCACATCGGCAGGCCGCTGGGCCTGTTCTGCTGGTTGGTAGCAGGTCCGCCTACCTTGCAGGCACGTGGGGCGGCTCTGCCACTTCCAGGTTGCTGGGCCTGACCTGCTGGTGGGTTGCAGGTCCGGCTACCTTGCAGGCGCGGGGGAAGGGCGCACACCTATTTGTATTTAGACAGTTACACGAAATGGAGGACGTAATGCTTGGGATGAAAGTTGGGGGGAAGGGGAAGGTAGGTGCTCTTGAAAAGAAAGAAGGAGAGGGAGATAGATAGCATAGAGGAGAATGGAAAGAGCAGTAAAACTTGGAAGGGGAGAGAGAGAGGGAAAAGGGAGAGAAAAAATTAAAATGAAATAGGAAATAAAATTAGGTCTTAGAGATCCATTTTCTTCTCTTCCCGTAGGCAAAGCTGTGCCCTCCGGGCTGAGTTTTGCCCTCAATGTGTCAACAGCAATCCCTGTAAGGCGGTTCCTGGGAGTCTCTCAATCCTGTTGGTCCAGAGCCGTTGCACTTCTACGGCCCCTCCTCCCCTTCCTCCTGCCAGCCAGCCAGGTCCTGCTCACCGGAGGCAGTTCCCCAAGGATTTGGTTATACTTTCAGCCCCACCGAGTGCTCTATTTCCCTAACTACTGAGCACTCTCGCTGTCATTCATCTAATCCCCAGTGCTGTGGAGCTGTAGTCTGGGAGTCAATTGTTTAATTTTTCAGGACCCCTTTGGTGGGCACACTTTTGGAATCTGGCAGCTAAGACCATTGGTGTCACTGCTGGTGGTAATAGGAATTGGGGGTCTAGGATCCCCTCTACTTCCCTCAGCCCCTACAGTCACAACCACACTGCTGGCGGTAGGAGGAGTTGGGGGTCTGGAGTGTCCTCTGTTTCCCTCCGCCCCTACCGTCACACCCTCTCAGTTCTCGGTTGGGGGATTTGGGGGTGGGGAGTCTTCTCTGCTTCCCTCTTCCCCTATAGTCACGCCCTCGTCACTGGCAGTAGGGGGAGTTGGGGGTCGAGAGTCCTTTGGCCCTTACGGTCACGCCCACGGAGAGATTTTGAAGTTTCCCGGTTGTTTGTATCTGGTGTGGGTGGGAGTCACACACCTGCTAAAGTAGATTCCGCTGGGAAGGAATCTCTTTGGCCAAACTTTGATGACTTCCCCTCTCTGCTATGGCGGGCCCCTGGCTCCTTGCCGGAGTGTCCGAAGGGAGGGGTGGAACTGGCTTGTCTCTGGTCTGACACAATCTCTGGTTTTAGTTCCCAGTTCGCTATTTCGTAAAGGGTTGGTTAGATTCCCTTAACGCTGTCTGGGTGGGGGGGGGAGCCATTCGCCGGGTGGGCGGGGCTGTTAGTAGAACACGGGCTATCTGCTGGGCCAGGCGGGGACACTTCTCGCTGCGCCGGGCTGCCGGTAGAGCCAGGCAGCTGCGGCCGGGTGGCTAAGATCCGGGCGGGTGGAGTGGCCGTTCGCTGAGTGAGAGCGGGGCCTCTCGGGACGGCGAGGTGGGAGGTGCCGTCTGCGGGTTCGGGCGGGCCGCGCCGCTCGGGGCCTCCGGCCGCTTTCTGAAGCGGCTGATGGCTGCGGGACTGTACCTCCGCGCCCACATGGCCGGCCAAGATCCACTTGTCTGGGACAAACTGACACTTCTAATAAACCTACCAATTCCCGGCAGGTCCCCTCTTCACGGAATTTTGCTAGAAGTTCCTCAGTAGGTAGACTGCCGCTGTTCCAATGGGTCTTTCTGATCCCGTTAATGTGGAGACATTGGAATCGCTGCTTCCTCGCAGCTGGCCATGTTGGATCCTCATTTTCCCAAGGCCCGGCCAGCGGAGGTGTTGGGGTGCACACGGGCCGGGCACCCGAGGCGACAGCAGCAGCGGCAGGAGGAGAAAGAGGAGGCTGATCGGCTGAGCGGTGCCTCCCTCCCAGCCCGCAGTGCGCACCGGCTCCTGGGGGACCCCCGGCAAAGCACTGAGACCGGAGGCGAGGCAGCTACGGGAGCAACAGCTGCGGCGTGGGGCTGGGCTAAATCTGGCTCTTGGGGGGCCGGGATAGGAGAGAGCCGATAGTTTAATTTTAAAGGTGAGTCACAATGTGGTATCTGAAACTACATAAATTAACAGTAAAATCCATTACTTTGGCTTTCAGTTTAAATTGATTTTTACCAATCCATGAATTTATAATACCTTGCTTTGGTCTTTTTGGGAAAAATATTAGTTTGACATATTAGATAAGCATTTCAAATCTTGATACATTTTATGTATAATTAAAACTCATCTTCATTTAATAGTTCCACAGATCTCTTCAGAGATGCATTCCATTCACAATGGAAGATACAAGTTTTCTAAAATTCCAATTGCCTCTTAAATGTTTATATTTCACTTTTACAAAAAAAATACTGTCAGCTGTTTACCTTTAAGTGACAGGCTAATTTTGTTTTTCTTTCATGAAAATGTAGGCCAAAGAGCCAAAGCTGAATAGTTTTATTTAGTCAGCTGTTCTTTCAAGTAAACATGGTTTTATAGGAAAAATTGGATAGTTCAGCTAGCAACAGAAATAATTATATAAGTGGGTTTTTGTTGTTGTTGCAATATCACTATTATCTTCTAAAATGAAACAGAAGTGCTTCATGTGAACTTCCCAGTTTGCTAAAAGGAGTCATATTTGATAAGATTAATAATTATCATTGCTCTCTCAAGGGCATTAGTAATTGAAATTGCTTTTTATTTCCCTGCTGGTATGTGGAAGTAAGGAAACAATGTTTGGGGCTATTGTATTGATTCCTATTAAAACTGATGTGCCTTATCTCTCATTGCTTTTATGCAATCAATATAAATATCAACACAATGCAATAGACAAGGAATATCTTAGCATCATTATGACAATAAATGTGACATTAGGGATGCCCTAAAAGGGTCTCAGGGGGCCTCACAGCATTCAAAGTCTATACTTTGAAAAATAGATATGCCTGTTTATAGTCCTCCACCCCCAGCCACTGTATATTTTTTAGAGTATTATAGTTATACATAGTTGTATTCATTTTTTTTGAAGAGAGAGTGAGAGAGGAGAGAGAGAGAGAGAGAGAGAGAGAGAGAGAGAGAGAGAGAATTTTTAATATTTATTTTTTAGTTCTCGGCGGACACAACATCTTTGTTGGTATGTGGTGCTGAGGATTGAACCCAGGCCGCACGCATGCCAGGCGAGCGCGCTACCACTTGAGCCACATCCCCAGCCCTAGTTGTATTCATTTTGACAAAAATCATATGTGCCTGGAATTTGACACATTTCAGTTTCCTTTCCCCACCTCTTTCCCTCCCATTCTTCATCTATTTTCCTTTTTCTATTATTCTATTTTTTGCTCATTTATTTTTGATTGATGCCTTGTGCATATACATAAATGTCCCAGTGGCATATTTATATATGCACATAGCATGATCCTTTCTCTGTACCACGAAATCTCCTTCTACTACACTAATCTTCCTATTGTCTTTACAGTACTCAATATCACCCCTTTTCCTCCTGATCTTACTCTGGCTTCTGCATATGAGAGAAAACATTTCACCAGATTCTGGCTTATTTCACTTAGTATGACATTCTTCATTTTCATTCATTTGCTGACAAATGCCATAATTTCATTCTTCTTGAAAAATTCATTCATTCTTAATCTATTAAGATATTTATGGCCATCTGGACTGGTTTCATAATTTGGCTATTGTGAATGGTGTTGCTATAAACATTAATGTGACTGCATCAATGTAGTGTGCTGATTTTAGTTCTTTTGGATAAATACCAAGGAGTGGGCTAGTTGAGTCATATAGTGTTTCCATTCCTAGTTTTCTGAGGAATTTCCATTCTTCTTTCCAATTTGGTTGAACTAATTTCCAGTTCCACCAACAATGTGTGAGTGTACCTTTCCCCACATCCTCACCAGCATTTATTATTATTCATATTCCTGTTAATTGCCTTTCTGACCAAAGTGAGATGAGATCTCAATGTAATTTTTATTTACATTTATCTGTTTGGTAGAGATGCTGAACATTTTATTTTCATATATTTGTTGGCCATTTGTGTTCTTTCTTTCTTAGAAATGTCTGTTTAATTATTTTTCCCATTTATTGATTGGGTTCAGTTTTCTGAGTCTATATATTTTGGATATTAATCCCCTGTTAGAGTACCTGGCAAAGATTTTCTCCCATTCTGTATGCTCTTTCTTCATACTCTGTTAGATAATTTTCTTTGCTGTGCCATGGATTTTTAATTTGATGCTATCCCATCTATGGATTTTTGGTTTTATTTCTTGAGCTTTAGGGGTCCTGTTAAGGAAATCAGTGCCTAAACCAATAGACAGTTGCATAGTTTCTGGTCTAATTTTTAAGTCTGATCCACTTTGATTTGACTCTCCTGCACATTGAGAGATAGGGATCCAATTTCATTCTTCTACATACAGATATTCAGTTTTCCCAGCAAAATTTGTTAAAAGGCTATCTTTTTTCCAACATAGTTTTGGTGATTTTGTCAAATGTCAAATGACTGTATTTGAGTTTGTCTCTGTGTATTCTGTTCCATTATCTTCATGTCTATTTTTATGTCAATACCATGCTGATTTTGTTACTTATAACTCCGTAGTATAATTTGAGATCAAGCATTGTGATGTTTCCCTTATTGCTCTTTCTTTTTTTTTAATTTTTTAATTGTAGTTGTATACAATACCTTTATTTTATTTGTTTATTTTTATGTGGTGCTGAGGATCGAACCCGGGGCCTCGAAAATGCTCGGCTAGCGCTCTACCGCTGAGCCAGGACCCCAGCCCCTCCCTTATTGCTCTTTCTGCTCAGGATTGCTTTGGCTATTGTGGGTTTCTTACTCTTTCAAAAGAATTTAACAATATGGGTTTTTTTTCTAGTTCTATGAAAAATTTTATTGGTATTGTCATGGAGATTCCCTGTGGTAGTAGGGCCATTTTGACAATATTCTGCCTTTGTAAACAAATGGGGGTCTTTTCATCTTCTAAGGTAGTCTTTAATTTCTTTCTTTAGTGTTCTATAATTTTCATTGCACAGATCTTTCACCTTTCTGGCTAGATTTATTTCCAAGCTTCATTTGTTTGTTTGTTTTTGAGATTATTGTGGTTGGGAAGGTTTCCCTGATTTCTTTCTCAGCAGAATCACTGTTGGAGTATAGGAAAGTTATTGACTTATGAATGTTGATCTTCTCCATGTTCCTTTATTGAATTCATTTATCAGCTCTAGAAGTTCTTCTGTTGGAATTTTTTGAAGTTTTCTGAATGGAGGAACAGGTCATCAACAGAGATAATTTAACTTCTTCCTCTCGTATTTATATCCCTTTAGTTTTCTTCTCTTGCCTTATTTCTTTGACTAGAATTCTAAGAGTTATATTGAAGGAAAGTGGTAAACGTGCACATCCTTGTCTCTTTCCTGATTTTTGGAAGAAATGTTATCAGTTTTTCTCTGTTTAGTATGATATTGGCTTGGGTTTGCTGTATATAGCCTTTATAATGTTGAGGTAAGTTCATTCTGTTCCTAGTTTCTACAGTGTTTTTACATGAATGTCATCCACTTTAATTTGAATTCCAGGGAAAATTGAGCCATTCAGAATCATGGTAAGCAGTAACATGTCATGCTGTTTACATTCTCTAATGTACAGAAATCTGGGTGTCTATCAACTGTCTCTCCATTATTGATCATAAATAATGTATTCTATGGAATAGTTTTGATAGGTTTCATCTGTGTACTTGTGCTGGATTAGATAGTGTATTTGTCAGCTTTCTGATGCTAATAACATACCATACAGAGGGGAGGTTACAAAGACGGGAAATTTTGACTTGTGGCGGTGGAGGTGAAGGTTGAGGGCTGTTTCTTTGTGATACCCTTCTTGCTGGCAGAGTCTCACAGCAAAGGAAAGCATCTGATGACAGGGAATGTGGATGTGTGTGTCTTATTGTTTCTTTCCCCCATATCCTTATAAAGTCATTGGGATTTTATCATAGTCCTAATCACCTCTAAAAGCCCCACCTCTAAATACCATAGAGTAAATTTCCCCATCTTAATACCTTGCAATGGGGATTAAATTTGAACACATGAAACCTGGGAGACAGAGTCAAATTTCATCCAAATCATAGAAGATACTATATTAGTCAGGGTTTGTCAGAGAATAGGGTTTTATGTATATGTGAGAGAGATTGTTAATGGTTTAGAGGTGGTATCCCCCAAGAGCTCATGTGTGAGACAATGTAAGGAGGTTTAGAAGATAAATGATTGATTTTTAGCCTTAACCTGATCAGTGATTAACTGAATGGTAACTGGAGGCAGATAGGGTTTGGAGAAAGTGGTTCATGGGGACATAGCTCTGAGGTATATATTTTGTATCTGAAGAGTGGAGTCTCTCTCTGCTTCCTTATGACTGTGTGAGCTGCTTCTCCCTGCCACACTCTCCCACCATGATGTTCAGCCTCACCTAGAGCCTAAAGGAAGGGAGCCGACCTTCTATGGACTAAGACCTGTGAAACCATGAGCCCACAAATAATCTTTTCCTCCTAAAATTGTTCTGGTCAGATCTTTAAGTCACTGCAATGAAATAGCTGACGAAAACAGAGGCAGAACAAGAGAGAGGTTGTTTTTTCTTTGTTTGTTTGTTTGTTTTTAAATAAATGGTTCACATGATCATGGAGTCTGGCATACCCAATATTTGCATGTAGAGCCATCATACTATAGATCAGAAAGAGCTAAAGTTCAAGTGTGAAGGCCCTTTGCTGGCCTTCTCATTCCAAAGAAGGAAGTCTTTTTTTTTCTAGTGAGGCCTTCAACTGATTAGATAAGGTCCACCTACATAGTGTAGTCAATCTGTTTTTATCAAAGTCCACCAATTTAAATGTTAATTTTATCCAAAAACATTCTCAAAGAAATATCCAGAAGAATATTTGACTGTATATCAGGGGACTGTGGCCTAATAAAATTTACATAAGATTAACCATCACAAATTGATCTTTGTCAGAACCACTGAATGTGATCCTAGTTGGAAATAGAGTCTTTGAACATATACTTAGTTAAACTAAAGTCATACTGGAGTCGAGTAGGCCTTTTGTAAAATACAACTAGTGTCCTTATAGGAAAAGAAGGGACCCAGAGAATAGATACAGAGGGAATATCCTGTGTTGAAGGAGGCAGTGATGTGTCTATAAGCCAAGGAATGCCCAAGGTTGCCAACATACCAGAAGCTAAGTGAAAAACAGAAGAGATTCCTCCAGAGAGCCCTCAGAAAGAGAATGACTCTTCCAGTGTCTTGATTTCAGACCTCAAACCTGCAGATCTGTGAGGGAATGAACTTTCGCTGTTTTACACCACCTAGTTTGAAGTGATTCACTGTGGCAGCCCTCGGAAATGAATACGCTTGCCCTTTTACCATATGCTATAAATTGTGTAAGGTATGAGCAAAAAAATCTCTTTTTGGGTGACAATTCATAAAGAATCAGGATTTCTCTGAAAAGGGTGGAGGGACAGGGATAAGACCCCTGATCCGAACGTGCTCAGTGACCTGGGGTGTGAAGAGAGAGAGAAAAGCTGGGGATTGAGCACAGAGCCTGGCAGAAGAGAGAAGACAGCCCCATGGTATTGAATGGAACCAGCTGGAGATAGCCACAAAATGAAGGACGCCAATCAAGGGCACAGGGTGGAAGGTCAGGCGTGTTTCAGTCAGTCTCCTTTTTGATACAGGTATCTACCCTGGAGAGCTTTTCAGAAAGATATCTAAGAGTCACTCAGAGGGTCCCAATGTTGCCTCCTGCAAAATTAGGAGTAAGAAAGGGAAGAGAAAAGAGAGCCCGAGGGGTTGAGGGAAGAGCCAGACCTGCTGTCGCTCGGGAAGGGAAAAGAAAGTGTCAGATCGCAGCTGGTAAATAAGATGTTACAGTGAAACTTGAAAAGCCGGGTTCTTTCTCCTTTATAAAGGCTCTACCTGCATAACATGAAGGGGCTCAGTGACAGACACATTAAAACACCATTAA
The DNA here is from genome assembly GCF_964194105.1 of Spermophilus citellus. Taxonomy (NCBI): domain Eukaryota; kingdom Metazoa; phylum Chordata; class Mammalia; order Rodentia; family Sciuridae; genus Spermophilus; species Spermophilus citellus. The sequence continues at coordinate 60,275,607 of NC_138185.1, forward strand.
ACTGTGAAATAGAACACAGTGTGAAAATAGATTTAACCTTCACAGCGTATCGATCTCTACCCCGCGCCGTGCCCAAGTTCTTGGACAACTGTTTTATAATAGGTTTTACTTATTTTCCTGTTGCTATTCTGACTTCCTCAGAGGAGGGTGTTATTTCTAAAAGCTCCTGACAGCTGAGAGAAACAGGCTTGCCTCTCAGGGAGTGCCTGGCCTTGGAATGCTCCTGCCAGCTGCTCCATAAACAGAAATCCGTTTTGTGAAAGTGAGGGATGATTGTGTGGTGGCCGTAGGGATGACAGACGCCCACGCACGAGGAGGAGAGCATTGCCAGGTTTGGGGGGGGGGGAGTGGGATGAGCTCCATACCACTGCAGATAACCGCAGGCGTTGGGTGTCTAAGCCTCTTGTGACTTCATCTGAGCACCCAGGGACACGGCCACACTGCTACCCCATAAGATGGCTCTTAGGCTTTATTTTGTTTCTCTCAATGTGTGCATATACACAATCAAATCTTTTTTATTCCAAGGCATTGGAGATTCAGATCTCTATCACAAAAAGGTCAAGGAGCTGTGATTCTCCAAATGATTTTCTGAAGACGTTTTTAACCCACATAGCATACTCACAAAAAGGAACAAAGATGGCCTAATCACTTACTTTTTAGGGAAGCATTTATAATTAATTCTGCAGTGTCTTAGAGGATGAAGCAAATTTGAAGATGCATTTGTACATCAGAGCAAATGAGAGCTCAAGCCTCCATTGTAAGTGAGAATTTTATTACTTTCTTTTTAACCATCTTATTTACAAAATGAGCACATAAGGAACAGCCCCTTCCTACATTACAGTGGAATCAGAGAAAAATCATAATAATGGAAACAGTGTTTAGAGGAAGCATTCAGTAAACCAGAGGACTTGCAGTGTTCGCTGTGAAAAGCCAAAGAGGCCCAGACTCTTTGGTGTTTTGTGCAGCTCAGAAGGCTGCACAGGAGTATGCCATCAAAGGCAGACAAGGTGCCCACGTGGACGCTCACATTGCAGCTCACAAGGATGTTCCCCTAGTCATATTTCTTATAATTCATCTTTTTTAATGTTTATTTTTTTAGTAATAGTTGGACACAATACCTTTATTTTACTTATTTATTAATATGTGGTACTGAAAATCAAACCCAGGGTTTTGCATGTGCAAGGTAAGCACTCTACCACTGAGCTACAATCCAGCACCATCTTATAATTCATCGTATTAGGGGTTCAAATATGTTTGATAAACTGGCTGCGGTAGGCACACGTGTAATCCAGCTGCTCAGAACCTGATGCAGGAAGATTACAAGTTTGAGGCCAGCATCAGCCACTTAAGTAGACCCTAAACAGCTTAGTGAGATTGTCTCAAAATATGAAATGGGTCAGTAGTAAAGTGCTTCTAGCTTCAGTCCTTAGTTTGTTCCCCCTCCTAACCCCCTTCTCCCTCTCATATATATATATGTTCCCCCTCCTAACCCCCTTCTCCCTCTCATATATATATGATCACTTTCCATATGAAAACTCTTTTAGAGGGAATGTAAATTAGTATAGCCATCCTGAAAAACATGGAGATTCCTCAAAAAACTAAAAGTAGAGCTACCATGTGATCCAGCAGTTTTACTATTGTGATCTGAAAGAAATGAAATCACAATATCTGCACTCTTGTTCATTGTGGCACAATAGCAAAGAAATGGAACTAACTAAGGTGTTCGTCAATAGACAAATGCATAAGGAAAATACTATGTATGTATATGTGTATGTATGCATGCATGTATATATACAAACACACATATGAAGGAATATGATTCAGCTGTAAATAGTATGAAACCCTATTATTTGCAGCAACATGGATGAAACTGGAGGTCATTATGTTAAGTGAACTAAGCCAGGCACAGAAAAACCAATGACATATTACCACTCATTTGTGAAACTTAAAACAGATCACATAGAATAATGGAGTGGAAGAGTGGTTACCAGAGACCAAAGAGGAGGGTAGGGGAAGGGAAAGGTGTTAGAGAAACCAAAACAAAGAAGGAATAGTTCTGTATTTCTATGGCTCAATAGAGTTACTGCCATCTGTGATGTATTTCAAAATAACTGTAGGAGTATGAAATGTCCTAACTCATGGCATCATTAGGATGTTTGAGGAGTTGGAAGTGCTTATTACCTTGAGTTGATCATTACACATTATACATATATCAAATTAGTCTGTGCCTAATAAAAGTATACAAATATTTTGTCTTAATAAAAATCAAGATAAAACAAAATCCTCTTTGTAAAAGGGGATAAAAATTTTCATTTTAGCTTGTCAAAAAAATCTGTCCTAGACTAGGACCTGCCACACGTTGAATGGTGAAAAACTAAATTCACTTTAAGTTAGAAACATGATAGAGTTACTCTATTCAGTTATTTAGATTTTTTTGTGTAAATAACAACTAATGAAATTAAAAATGTAATAATAGCTCTAATAAGGAAAGGGAGAAAAAGTGGCTTTTTTAGAGCTTGATTGCATAACTAGAAAATTCAGTATGATCTAATACTAAGCGATTAAAATAACTTAAGTTTGTATTCTTGCTGGCTAAAAATATGTAGTGCTGGGCACAGTGGCCTATGCCTGTAATCCCAGTGGTTCGGGAGGCAGAGGCAGGAGAATTTCAAGTTTGAGGACAGTTCAGCAACTTAGTGAGACACTGTCACAAAAAAACAAAAAGAACTAGGGATGTAGCTCAGTAACAAAGCACCTGTAGGTTGAATCCCCAGTGCCCACTCCCCCCCCCAAAAAAAAAACCCAGAAGTAAAGTACCAGTAACTTCCTATGTTACAAATATACATATTAATATAGGTGTAATATATATGGACATATATACATATTACAAATATGTCTACTTCTAAAGTATAACAAGAAAATAAATCCTGCCCCTCCCAAGAGGTTGCATCCAGTTGCAACCAAAAATGTAAATGGGATTGAACCCCACAGAAAACAGGTAGAATCTTCCTGAATAAAACAATAAAGTATTGTATCATGTCATATGTTGAGAGAACTGATATTGTGAAAATAGCAAATTGTCTCCAAGTAAGTTCCATTTAGATGTTTTAGAGTGTGAAAAGAATCTTACCAAAGCTTACATAAAAGAAAAAACTTGGATTGTGTAGAGGGGAGTGAGGGGAGGGTTGGGGCAGTGGGAATGGGAAGGACAGTAGAATATGACAGACATTGTTACCCTATATACATGTATGATTCCACTACTGGTGTGACTTTAGCACCATACAGCCAGAGGAATGAGAAGTTTTTTTAGCTTTCAGATCTGTGTAAGCTGCACTGGGATTGTAGCTCAGTGGTGGAACGCTTGTCTAGAATGTGTGAGGCACTGGATTTGAACCTCAGCACCACATAAAATAAGTAAATAGTAAATAAATAAATAAATAAATAAAGGTACTGTGTCCACCTACAACTGAAAATATTTTTAAAAAACTATATAAGCTAAATGAACTTCTTATATTTATATTTTACAATGCATTAGATATTTTGTTACAGCAACAGGAAACAAACTAACACACAGGGGAGGGTCTTTAGAAAACAACCATCATTCTGTAATCTCAGTGTATATTAAGCAGTATTCAGTTTATTGTTGAATTGTTTCATCAAATAATATACCACTTGGGCTGGGGATGTGGCTCAAGCGGTAGCGCGCTTGCCTGGCATGCGTGTGGCCCGGGTTCGATCCTCAGCACCACATACCAACAAAGATGTTGTGTCCGCCGAGAACTAAAAAAAAAAAAAAATATTAAAAATTCTCTCTCTCTCTCTCTCTCTCTCTCTCTCTCTCTCTCTCTCTCTCCTCTCTCACTCTCTCTTTAAAAAAAAAATATACCACTTAATTTTTCCCCAGACTTTTAAAAACTTTTCTATGTGTGTGTGTGTGTGTGTGTGTGTGTGTGTGTGTGTTGTGTGTGTGCATTATAATGATACAGAACAGTGGGATTCATTGTTCCATAATTGTACATGCACATCCCCATTGTGTGTATATACCACCTTTTCTTTACCCATTTTTCCACTGACTGACATCTGGGTTGGTTCCATAGATTGACTTTTGTGAATTGTGCTGCTGTAAGCATGGGTATGATGACTTTAATTCTCCAGGATAGTTATTGAAGAGTGGTGTAACTGGGTCATATCCTGGTCACATACCTAGTCTTTTGAGGAACCTCTATATGTGTTTCTGTAGTGGTTATACTAATTTACAATCCTACCAACAGTATAAAACTGTTCCTTCTTTTCCACATCCTCATCAGCATTTATTATTATTGTTTATATTCTTGATGACTGAAATTCTGATTGGTGTGAGATAAATTTCAATGTAGTTTTGACTTGCATTTTCCTAAGTTCTAATTATGTTGAATGTTTTCATATACTGCAAGCCATTTTTTCTTCTTTTGGTAAGTATCCATTTAGTTCATTTGCCCATTTATTAATTGCAGGATTTGGATTTGGGGTGAGAAGTTTTTTGAGTTTTTTAATATATTCTGCATATTAATCTGCCACAAGACTATCTAGCAAAATTTTTCTTTCGATCTGTTCTCCCTTCACATTCTTAATGGTTTGATATTATTTACTGAGCTTTAAGGTTTCTACTGAGAAGTTTGTTGCTTATGTTTATGAGTTGGAGTGTTGACCCTATGGTTTCTTCTAGCATTTGCAAAGTTTCTAGTCTAATTCCTAGGTCTGTGATCCATTTGAGGTTGAAATATCTGCAGGGTGAGAGATAAGGATCTAGTCTCATCATTCTACAAATGAATAATCAGTTTTCCTAGCACCATTTGTTAAAAGGGCTCTCTTTTCTCTAACATGTATATTTTTGGGTGCCAGTATGATACTTTATCTAATACATTTTCCTTAGGTCCTTTAATTCAATTTTTTTTCTCCAAAAATGTGAGTGTTCATTGTTAAATTAAAATCTAGTTACTCTACAGCTTTTATTGTTCTTTTAAAAGTAATATTCTTTCTATTTACTTTTCTGAATGATTTTCCCCAGTGTGAAAGATTGCTTTTCATTTTTAAACTTTATTTTAAGTGGAGAATATTAAATATTGGATCAGGGAGTACTTTTTAAAGCATAATGCCAAAGCAGGATGCATAAGGAACATATTCATTTGCCAAGCACACCTGTCAAAGTCAAAAGATAAATGACAATTTGGGAAAAAATATTTGCTTACATATATGACATAAAAAGGGCTAGCAATCTAAATATATAAAACATTATTACAAAGCAAAAAGAAAATTATTCAAATACGGGAAATACCAGCAAAAAATAACTAAAAAGAAGAAATAGAAATACCCAGGGAACACGAATATTAAGTGTTTTATGCTAAGACCTGCAAATGAGATCTAAGCACGTTAGTATTATCAAATGTGTTCACTGGGATTCTTGCTTTAGTGACAGAGACCCAAACAATGTAAACTGTTTGAAAAGAAAACCTTTGGATCAGTTAACTGGTATAGCTAGAAGTGGCTCTTGTTTCAGCATGGTGATTAACAATCCCAACCCCACCGGACCTCATAGAGATTTCCTTTTAACAGGGTAACTTAAACACATATGATTTTACACTCTTGGTTATTTGGTGGAAACAACCAGTGCATGTGTGAAGAGGAGCACCACAAAAGAAATCGGCTGAGAGTGTGTTTTTAAACTTTCCCACATTTTCTAAAATCACAAATCATTATAAACAAACAAAACCTGTAAACAGAGAGGATCTGGTACAAATTCAAACGTTTCCAAGGATATACTTGGTCTCCTTGTAATTTTCTTTAGGACCCCAGTGGAAACAAGACCTCATTACACTGAAAGTCACCTCCCAAACCACTCATGGGAACTTGTGGGCGAGAGTGGCTTGTTGTAGACATTATATCATGGTCCTTGGAGAGAGAGAGAGCAGGCGGGTGAGCGAGCGCACTTGCACAAAGAAGAAACAATTCCATTTGGAGGGGAAATGTGAGCCTTGGAGAGGTGTAAGATGGAGAAGAGAAAGGGACAGCTGATCTCAACTCTGCCAGAACTAGGCTCTCAGTGAACAATGTGGTGTGTGCTGAAGGTTAGTCACAAACATAATCTCAAGCATCTGTGAGGCGCATGAACTTTTATTTTTCCCCCCCCTCTCTAAATTGATAGGTTGGCAGGTTTTGAGTCCTGTGTCCTTTAGAAATCCCAGTGCATAGCTCAGATATTTCATATAGCCAGAGAGAGGCAATAAATAGCACAAAGTTCATGATAGCCTCTATGAAGCGAAAATGTTTTATTTTATGAAAAACACAAAATGCAAAGAAAATTGAGCCTACAAAAAGATATGAAGACTGCAGAGAGCCCATAATGAAATTCTGAATTCCCACAGAATTTTTCAGAAAAGTCAAATTCCTTTGATGGCAGGTCTGCCATCTTCCAGACTTAAATGCCTTCAAATGGTAAATGGCACTTGAGTTCTACATGGAGAAATGAGGCCACTCCAGGGTTCAGGAAAGTTGCCCTGGTCATATGATTACATAGCTCCTTCTCTGGATTCAGGGACATATGAGCACAGAGAGAAATGTATGGATAAGGAACTGCTCAGAGCCTGTCATGTCATGAAATGACAGGATCCCTGCAAACATCTTTTCCACATTTGTTTTGCTCTGGACTCAGTGTTTCATAGAAGGTGTCCCTACTGCATCCATATCAAGAAATTTAATACTAAATGACAGCACCAGATAAGTTAGGAAGTACTGAATATTACTTTTAATTGTCCTATTTAAAAGGCAGAACTAGATTATACTTGCTTTCTGTTTTCATTCATGCCTAGCAACATGACTTGGCACACAGCCACCTGTCATAAGTCTTGACTAGTTTATTGAATACATTTTAATGAATGAAATAGACTAGGCAATGCTTGCGTTTGGGGATGTTTCTTTCCATTCAACCTAACATTCTTACCATATGGCCATCTACAAGCCTCCACATTTAAACATATTTAGAGAAGAGGAGGCCACAGTCCAAGAAGGGCTAGAGTGGGCAAACACATTCCTCTGATGGAGTGGAGGAGGATACCAGTACCACCAGAAAGGTTCTAAAAGATACACAAACTTGAAAGCAGTAAAGATCATGCATGGTAGTGGGGATAAAAAAATGTTTTGTAAAGAGGTATGATAACAAGAAAAGCATTAGAAAATGGATCAGATAGCCACTATGAGAGAAAGAAGAGAATAGACTTTTCCAGATTGAGGCAGGGATTACGTACTTAGAATTAAAGAGCAGTGGACTTTGTAGGAGATCAGCTATATTTGGAAACTAGTATTATACAGGACTGGAAAGTTAGATTGGGATCAACTACTTCCCATATAGTCTAGCATGCTCCACTCACTGGAAAAAGTTGCTCATGTATATTGTTATTGTTTACATATTGCTATAATTCCTGACTGGCAAGAATCTGTGTGTCCATTTGTCTGTCTCAATCTCCTATTAGGAAGGGTCCCTTGCCCTATGCCTCTACCAGAGACAAAACTATGAAGGGGATGGTGGTGGAGGGGATTAGAATAATAACTCTAGTTCTTCTGGCTGACTTCGGGGGGGAAAGAGATCTAGTTTCTATGATACACGTTGGGGAAGAGGACTATAACTCACTTCAAGGGAGAAAAAGAAGCAGGTCAGAGAATCCTTGATTCTGGACCCTTGATATGTCCTTTAGTTCACCATACTCTGTATGCAAAATCATCATCCTTTAGTATATTTTTCCCTGAGCCTTAGAACATGGGCCCCCATGGTACAAGGACATACTTCTTAAGTATAATGTTTGCACTTAGATCCTGATTTCATGCCCCACTCCTCTCACGGGGTCATCCACCCTGAGGATATTGTCCAGTCGATTGAAGAACAAGAAGTTTTGATTTTTTTTAAACATCAATGTTTGATTTGGATTTTGTTTCCTTTTTGTATATACTGAAACCTCTAGAAACTTCACATTTTGTCAGGAGCATACCAATGGAAACAAGAAATCCACTTGCAGTTGAAAGCTTGTATTTTAATGTTCAAATGGCTGCCTGGAATTAGATGGTCATCCCTAGATCTAAAGAGTCTTTGAAAATAATGAAAGCCTGAGATCACCAATACTTAAAAAGTTGGAGTTTGGGGATGTGATGGAAAACAGTGAAAGGCATTGTGAGTTTACTTCCTACAGATCTCTGGACAGGAATGCATGAACATCAGTGTAGAATTAAAAAGAAAAAGAAAAAAAAGGTGGGGAGTAGAGCCCATTGAAAATGGAAAAACAATTAAAAATATATTGAAAGTGGAAAGAAAAAGAGAAATCATTCCTAATTAATTCTGGTGCCCTACTCAACCCCAGTCTCTTTGTAATCCTACTGGGAACATCTTTATTGATCTGGGGGTCCTGAAGCAGGCTTCTGATGCTTATCTCAGCATAAAAACAGGCTCTCGTGATGAGCAGTGATTTAATTACATGACAATCACCGTTAACAATGCATGGCGAATACCAAGAAATATGCAGAGCAAGACTGGCAGTGATAAATGTAAAGAGGTGGCATTGACTTTCAGTAAAGTTTCTGGCTAAAACTCAACTGACTTCTCTCTCATAGGAAACAATATTCAGTGACCTATGATGTCTGAGAACTGACTTCATTGGCTCATGTTTAGGTAATAAGTTTAATTTTTTAAAAAAATTAATATATTAGGACCCTTTCTAAAACCTGGGAAATATATCTAGCACTAAGCTATTCCACAAAATTGTGAGATTTCTAAAAGGCAAGAACTTCTTGTCAACTGTTCAAGATTTCGGGGCTGGGGATGTGGCTCAAGCGGTAGTGCGCTCGCCTGGCGTGCGTGCGACCCAGGTTCGATCCTCAGCACCACATACCAACAAAGATGTTGTGTCCGTTGTGTCCGCCGAGAACTAAAAAATAAATATTAAAAATTCCCTCTCTCTCTCTCTCTCTCTCTCTCTCTCTCTCTCCACTCTCTCTCTAAAAAAAAAAAAAAAAAAAATGTTCAAGATTTCACTCAAGGCTAATGCTATAATCAGTCCTGAAAAATTAAGAAAGAAACTCACAGAAATTGGATGTATTCTCATGATCAGACCTTTTTAGAATAAAATTCCAAATGACATCAGAAGTGTTATAATACCTTGACTTTTTCATAGGATGAAGTACATATTTAAGTCTAGGCATATTGAAAATAAATTTCTCTCTTTATCACTAGATGATTAAGATTAGTAAATTGATTCCTGCCTTAGAAGGATTATGCCATGTTAATTGACATTTTTTAAAAACATTTGAGCAGATAAATATGTGAGCAAGGACCACAGATTGTGCTTAATTTGTGTCACTTAAAACCTAGTCTACTGAACATGGTAGAGTGAACTTTGTTACAAGGACAGAAGTTGAGAACGTAGTATACAAGAGAATACATTCATACTAAGAGTAAGGAAAGAGCCATCTCAGACAAGAGCTATGTGGATGTTCGTGGATGACTGAAAAATGCTGGGGTTCCATGGATAGCACTGAACTAGAGGTCCCCCTATTGCCATCAGCAGTCCTTGAAAGGCTTCAGCTTAGAGATGGTGGGATTTAAAAAGTGTCTGGATGAGAACAGGGATATTCACAAGTATTTAATGGAGGTACACAACCAATGTGGTCCCAGCTGATAAAGCTGGAGGTCCCTTGAAAATATCAATGAGATTAATGAAGAGAGTCAAGGCCTTAGGTGGAAGGGTCAATAGCACAAGGCCAGTCTTGTGATTCAAAGCCCAGGTCCTTGACTTACCAGTGTGTGGCCTTGAACAATGTCCCTAACCTATTTCTTGGTTTCCCCATCTGTATAATAGAGAATAATTGGGCTCAATAATGATATTTCAGCTTCATTGAAGTATAATTGACAAAGGTTGTATCTACTGAAAGTAAACAAGATGATATTTTGGTGTTGATGTACAAATGCACTACAGTCATTACCAAATCTGGCTAATTGGTTTCTTCATAACCTCACTTAATTGGTGTTGTATTTGCAGTGATGAAATATTTAAGATCTACTTTCTTAACAAATTTTAAATATATATCATTATTAACTACAGGCACCAATGCTGCCCATTGTCTCCATAACTGACTCATATTATAACTGACCCACCTCTAAAGCCCCACTAACCACACACACCCACCACCTCCATCTCTCTACACTGTTTCTATGAGATTTTTTGTTTGGTTGGTGTTGGAATAACTTTCATTTGCAGCTAACAGCTATGAGCAGCTTGGAGTGCTTGAAGAATCTACACTCCTTCAGTCCTGATAGGAATGCCTCTTGGATAGGGTGCTCTGTTCTAGTGAGCCATTAGTGAAACCACATCATTAGCACTTGTGGTTAGCATTGCCAAGCTACCAGGCCAGGAAACCAATAGCCAGGAGCTTCAGAGCATGAAACCCCTAACTTAGAAAGCCCCCTTCCCTAGGGACAAAGACCCTTCCTGATGATACCAATACTCAGAGCATCCTCATAGTGCAATTACATTAGGCATAAGATGATTGGTTTATTGATATTATCTTGCTTATGTATGATTGATGGGCACGCCCCACCTGAACCCTATAACAGTTGTATACATTCCAAAAATAAATGGGCTGCTGGATGTTGACTGCCTGCCATTGTCACCAGCCAGCTTCTCACCAACCCCACCCCACCCCCACCCCCACCCCCATGTCTTGTGTTGACTCTGTGTCTCTGCCTTCCACGATTGAGGTAGCCGAGTGACTAATTGACCACATCAGGTTGGTTTTTTTGTTTTTGTTTTTGTTTGTTTAGATTCTGCCTATTTAAAAAATAATGCAGTATTTTGTGTCCTGCTTGTTTCACTTAGCTTAATGTTCTCAAGGCTGATTCATGTTATGATTAATGACAGGATTTCGTTCTTTTATGGATGAATAGTATTCCATTTCTTTATCTGTTTATCTGACAGAATGTATATAGATTGTTTCCATATCTCCCCCAGCCCTTGGTTCTAGGGATTGAACCCAGGACTTTGAACATGCCAAAGATGAACCTACCTAAATTTTCAAATAAAATTTAACTTCTTCCTTTTCAATTTATATCTGTTTAATTTATTCCCTTTTCTTATCTAATTGATTTGCTAGAAACTTTCAGTTATAATTTGCATAGATTGGCAGAAAGGACATCCTTGTTTTCCACTGAAGGCTTTTTTAAGTATAAGGTTAGCCGAGTATTATATTTTGCCTGCATTGTTTTGAAATACATTCCTTGTCCTCTTATATCTAGTTTACTGAAAGTTTTTAAGTTCAGTTTACTCAATTTCCTTATCTCTTAAAATAATATTTTATTTTTTATTATTTTAATGGGATGTACCAGATTTTTAAATTCATATATGTCAAACCATCCTTGCATACCAGGAACAATTTTTCTCCCACCAATTTTTCATAGTGTTTCAACATTTTTATGTGCTGCTGAACTCAGTTTTTCAGTACTTCTTTTGAGGTTTTTTTGAATTTCTGTTATTCAGGAATATTGGCATATAACTTTTCTTATCTGGATTTAATTGGAATAATGCTGGCCTCACAAGATGAATTTGGAAGTATTCTCATTTTTTTTCAATTCTTTGGAAGAGTTTGGTAAGCATTTCTTTAAGTGTTCCATTGATTTCTGCAGTAAAGCACTTAGATCCTGGACTTTTCTTATATCATTGATTCAACCTCTTGTTTTACTGTGTACATATTCAGATTTTCTATTTCTTCCTAAAGGAATATTGATAGGTTGTAGGTTTCTAGGAATTGATTTCTTCTGGGATATCCAGTTTGTTAGTATATAATAGCTCATACTAGTATTTGTGAGTCTTTGTATTTCTATCTGTTTTAATGTCTCCTCTATCATATCTGAAGTTTTTTGGAGATTTCTGTATTTTGTTCTGAATTAGTGTAGGTAAATTTGTCAATTATTTTAGTTATATTCATAATATTTGTTTCATCAATCTTTTTTTCTTTTTGCACTTATTTCATTGATTTCTTTTCTGATCTTTACTCATTCCTTCCCTCTAACCGTGGTCTTTTTTCCTTTTTGCTTTTCTTTCCCTAATTCTTTAGCTATAATTTTAGGTTGTTCCTTTAAAATATTTGTTCTCTTTAAATGTAGATATTTTTTGTTATAAATTTGACTTTTAGAACAGCTTTTTCTACATCCCTTAAGTTTTGGCATGTTTGTTTCCATTTAAGTTGTCACTAAATATTTAATTACCCCTTCGAACTTTTTCTATGACCCTGTTGCTCAGGAGTATCTTGTTTAATTTTCATGTATTTGTGTTTTATTTTTTTCAGTTTTTTCTCCTGTTATTAAAAATACAGTGACTAGAGAAGATATGTGATATGATTTAATATTCTCAAATTTAAAGATTTTGTGGCCTACATGGATCTTGGAGAATTCCAGGTATGCTTGAAAGCAATGTGTTATTATTAGATAATATGTTCCTTATATGTCTGTTAGATCTTTGTTGTCTGAAGTATGGTTCAAGTTCAGTGTTTGTTAATCTGTTTTTAAGAGTGAAGTGTTGATTTCCTCAAATATTATTTTGTTGTCTATAGTCCCTTTGGATTTACTAATATTTGCTTTATGGGCTCCGATGTTTGGAACATATATATTTACAACTGTTGTATCCTTGTAATGAATTGACTCCTATGTCATTCTATAACAATCTATCTTCTTATTAGTTTTTATTTGAAGTTATATATTTGTCTTATATGTGTACAGCTACTCTTGCAGTCTTTTGGCTATTTTTTTTTAATGGAATGCATTTTCCTTTTCTTCATATCACACTGTGTGCTCTTAAAGCTGAAGTGACTCTCTTGTAGGCAGCTTGTAGTTGTTGTTGTTTTTTTTGTTTGTTTGTTTGTTTGTTTGTTTGCTTTTTTTTTAATCTATTGAGCCTGACTTTGGCTATAAATTCTACTTCATATTTACATTCAAAGTTCATTGTTAATAGGTAAGGACTTTTCTGTTTTTCCTTTCTGCTAATTGTTTTCTGGATCTTTTGTATATCTTTGGTGCTTTCTTCCTCACTTCATATATTCCTTTGACATTTTATGGTTTAATATATGCTTTGGTTCCTTTCTCTTTATTATTTGTGTGTTAACCTTATATTTTTGCTTTATGAATGTCATTTAGTTTATCTGAAATATCCTACAGTTATAACTACCTTATGATGCTGACAGCTTTACTTGTATACACTCTAATTATTCCCCTACCCACATATTCTATTTTTGATAACATAATGTACATATTTTCTATGATGTACCTCAACTTATTGATGAAAGTCTCATTGTATGCAGGAAGTCTTTGCCGCTTTAAAGGTTATCACTGTCTTTGATTTTGATAATTTGATTATAGTAGGTCTTGGTAAAGTTGTATTTGAGTTGAACCTGATGAAAATTTGTAAAATTCACAGAGGTAAATGCTCACATCTGTCTAAGATACAGGAAATTTTTCAGTCATTTTCAGTCATTTGAGCATCCTGTCCTTTTTTTTCCTCATTCTTCTGAAACTTCTGTGTGAGTGTTAAGTTTTATGGATTGTGTCCCATAAATCCCTTGAGATTCTGTATAATTTTACTTTTTCCCCCCTTGTTTTAATCATCTGAGTAGTTCTTTTCTTAATTCCTTAGGATAATTTTATTAATTCAGTTGAAATATGATAATGACACAGAATAGTGAATTTTATTGTGTTATATTCCAACATTCATATAACATAGTTTGATCAAATTTCATCCCACATTACCTCTACTTACCATTCCCTCCTTCCTCCCCATGATACCTTCCTTTACCCTGGTAGTCTTCCTCCTGCTTTCATTATGTACTTTTTAAATATATATATAAATATATATATTAGTTTTAGGTGGACACAATATCTTTATTTTTTTAATTTTTATGTGGTGCTGAGAATCGAACCAGTACCTCACACATGCTAGGTGAGTGAGCTACCACTTAAGCCACATCCCCAACCCTGTACTTTTTATTTCTTTTCATCCTAACTTTTATGTATGAGGGCAAACATTTGATACTTGTCCTTGTGAGTCTGGCTTATTTTATTAAACACAATACTCTGCAGATCCATCTATTTTCCTGCAAAAATGTAATTTTATTGTTCTTTATGGAAAAATAAAACTTCAGTGGATATATGAACCACATTTTCTTTATCTAGTCATCTGTTGATGACTAGGCTGATTCCATAACTAGCTTATTGTGAATTATGCTGTAATTAACATGGGTATGTAGGTATTAACATATGCCGATTTTAATTTTTTAGATAAATACCAAGAAGTTATATATCTGGGTCATAGGTAGTGTCCCATTTTTGTGTCTTTTGAGGAATCTCCATACTGATTGCCACAGTGGCTGTACTAACTTACATTTCTATCAACATTTTAAAGTCCTTTTTCTCCACATCACTGCCAGCATTTATTGTTTGTATATTTGATGATTGCTATGCTGACCAGAATTAAATGAAATCTCAATGTATTTTGATTTGCAATTCCATAATGACTAAAATTGTTGAACATTTTTTCTTTCTTTCTTTCTTTCTTTCTTTCTTTCTTTCTTTCTTTCTTTTTTTAAGAGAGAGAGAGAAATAATTTTTTTAATACTTATTGTTTAGTTTTCAGCAGACACAATATCTTTATTTTTTTATTTGTATGTGGTGCTGAGGATCCAACTCAGAGCCCCTCGCTTGCCAGGCGAGCGAGCTACAGCTTGAGCCACATCCCCAGCCCCGTTGAACATTTTTTCATATCATTTTTTTGCCATTTGTAATTCTTTGGAGCAGAGTCTGTTTATTTGTTCATTTTGAGTTATTTGCGTTATTTGCTCATTTGTGTGTGTGTGCATGTGTGTGTGGTGAGTTTTTAGAGTTCTTTATATATTCTAGATATTAACTGTTGGAAAAGTAGCAGAAAACATTTTCTTCTATTTTGTAGGTGATTCCTTTATATTGTTGTTTGCTTTGTAGAAGGTTTTTTTTTTTTAAATATACTATTCCCTTTATCAATTCTCATTTTTTTTCCCTAAGAAATAGGGATCCTACCAGTAAATCATCACCTGTGCCCTTACCTACTGGTTATTTCAAAATGACCTGTCCTCAAGCACACTGAGTTTCTTCTGCTATTGATGCTTCTGATTATGTTTTTCATTTCGTTTTTTTTCAGCCCTTGAGTTTGCTTGGTTCTTTATGCATCTGTTTCTCTGTTGAATTTCTAATTTTGCTCGTGTGTTTTCCTTATTTCATTGAATCTCCTAGCTACACTATCTTGGAGTTCTTTGACCTCCCTTAAAATAATTAAAAACAGGCCATTTGCAGATCTCCATTTCTTTGGGACCAATTACTAGAAAATTGTTTTATTTGATGCTGTCTTGATTTTGTGTGTTTTCATTTGCTGTTGTTTTCACATTTTTCACTGCAGTGCTTTAGTGTCTGTACATATGATGAAGCAGTCACCTCTGCGCAATTTCACAGACTGGATTTGGAAATATTTTTGTTTTACATCTGTGGAATGAGAGGGCCGCAGCTGGGTAAGTTGCAGAAATCTCAGGTCAGATGAGGGTACAGCACTGTGGTGGACACTGTGAAGCCCTGCCCAAAGCAGCTGGTGTTGGCAAAGATTAAAGGCATATGAAAAACATGAGTTTAGGTTTCTGTGGTGATGGTGAGGGCTGTCAGGGTTTTAGGTTGTGAAGAACCTTACTGATACATTTTACCTCTTATAGGGGAAGCCATCACTAGATCTATCCCTTTTTGTGTCAGATTCACCTGACGGGCACACTGGCAGTGACAGTGACAATATTGTGATGTACAGTGCCTGTGAAGCAGCTAAGTAACCAGGTTTATACATGGAAGAACCACAACTCTGGAGTCGTGTTGTTGCCTTAGAGAAATCAAGAAAGAAAAACATCTGTGGCCCCAAAGACCGTAGGTATTACCCAAGACCTAAACATACAAGGTATCAAAATAATTTGTACTTTTTCAATGTGCTTAAACAGCTTAACTCAATACCCCAATACACTTTTTATCTGCATGAAAATGTTAAATTTTATATACATGAAAATACCAGTTCGGCAGATCAGAAAACCAAGGCCCAGAGAAATTAATTGAGTTAAGATTACCCAGCTAAGAAGTAAACTTTTCTCTCTTCATTCAGCATTAAAAATCCTCTACAAATGTGAGTCCAGTTAAATTTATGTCCTAAATGATACTAAGTAGGATAAGTAGTTTCCTACACTGGAACTTTTGTTCATTGAGTGCTACAATGCAAAACTGATTTCCATGTGGGCACTCACCTTTAAGACCAATAATAACTACAAATGGTCCTTCATGACAATAAGATAAACATATTAAAACATGAAGAATTCCTCAGGCGAACATTTCTCATTAGCCTGACCTGTTGTCTATTTGTTGAAAAGCATATGTGCATTCCCAAATGTACACACACAATGTCTCCTTAGAAGAGTTCTGTGTAGCTTGTGTAGCTTGCTGATATCACTAGAGTCCAGAGTCAGAAAGAAATCCTGCTAGTCAGTTTAAGCGAAGACTCAGGTCTGTAACTCAGTTTAATTGGCATTTATATTATGCAATTTCTAGCTTTGTGGTTTCTAGTTCCAACATAAATATTTCCTAGTGAGTTAAAGTAATGCAACTTCGTGTTTAACATGTAAGTTTACTATTAAGATGATCAATGACTTCAATCCACTCATGGCCCGAATCCAGAAAGAAAATTCTCTAAACCAATCTATTTAAATTACTTGAATATTTAATTTTTAGCCCCCCAAACAGCTTGTTCAGAAAGAATGATGTAATTATGGTTGCCAACTTGTGATTTCCTGAAATAGCAGGAGATAGCGTATAACATGGATAGTTGAAGTCCAGAATTGGAAAAAATATAAACTGAAACTGTATCTAATGGTCAATTTGAACATCTACTTTTATTGAACAGTGAGAGAGCATTGTTACACAATAAAATGGACTAATCCAATGCTAAGATCTCTGTAGATGCCAATATTTTGTGCACCATGCCAATATTAATGGCTTCATTCTAAATATATCATCCTAGTAGTTAGTGGAGAAACTGAGGGTAAGGTGTCTTAGAAGTTTGGATTCAATGCCTCAATAATGAATTGTAACATCAGGAGTGAGAGCTTTGGAGTCTGGCTTTTCTTCAGCTGAGATGAGCCTCCTGACCAGGACCAACTATGTAAAACTATTTCCCTCTCTGTTACATTTGCACTTGGATTATCCTCCTTCCAACCTTCACCCAGACTGATCTTGAGACTCTCTAATGGACTTTAAATATGGTGACTATCTTTGAGATAAATAAATGCCCATGACTCTACCAAGGTCTTTCAAGTACTACCCCTACAAATGTTTTAAATTTGAGTTTAACAAGGGCTAATACATATTGAGAACCTGGAATATTTGATTCCTAATTGGATATTCTTTCCATCATCATATGCTGCATTTCATCCTCCAATAAGGATATTTACCATAATAATAGATAATAATTCATCACATAATTGTTTTTTGCAGTTGTGCTTATAAACTAGGAGTATGTTTGTGTTACATGTACTGTTATAACCCACAAAAGTATGAAACATTCTGCTTTGAAAAATAATGAAAAAATCTGCCAAGGAAGATACACATAAGTGTGTTTCTGTGGACACTCATCAACTTTTAGCTTAGATAAGCCCTGGTGGGTATTGTACATAGAGTAATGACCCACCAAAGATGTCTATATCCTAATCTCCAGAACATGTTAGGCTACATGGTAAATGGGAATCCGGGTTGCAGGTGGAGTTGATGTGGTTAATTAGATGTCCTTAAAACAGGGAGAGTATCCTGGGGTATCCAGGTGGAGCCAATAGAATTGCAAGTGTCTTTAAAAGTGGAAGGAAGAATTGGAAAAGACAATCAGAGAAATGTCCAAGTGAGAAGGACCCTGCCCAACCTTGCTTGCTTTGAAGTTGCAGGAAGTGAACCATGAGTCAATACCTGGGTGGACTCTAGAAGGTAAAAAATTCAAGGAAACAATGATCTCCTGTGGACTCACAGGGAGCATAGCCCTGACACCTTAATTA
Source organism: Spermophilus citellus (assembly GCF_964194105.1). Taxonomy (NCBI): domain Eukaryota; kingdom Metazoa; phylum Chordata; class Mammalia; order Rodentia; family Sciuridae; genus Spermophilus; species Spermophilus citellus. Next base: position 60,293,763 of record NC_138185.1, read on the forward strand.
TAGCCAAGCAAGATCTGTCTGAGCCCTGACTTCCAGGGCTGCAATGTACATCTGCATGTTTTAATCCATTAATGTTATGGTCAACTTTCACAGCAATAATAGAAACAAATAGGACTCTCTTCAATGACACCTGTCATTTTTGACCAAAAGAGAAGAAACTGCATCAGAATTAAACCTCAAAGATTGTGACTGTTTATAAATTTGTCTTTTATCTTTTAATGATTGTAGTGGACTTTGCACTTTCAGATAGTTTCATTGTAGTTCTTTATTAAGCTTTTGCTCAGTGGTAAAGAAATGGAGAAACATCATCTGCTATGTAGTGTTTAGCCAATTTCCATCAAATGTTGCTTTCTAAATAGTTGTTGTTTTTCCAATTCAGTTAATGTGATATGAAACTTCAGTAATTTGTATTTTCTGTTGCATATGAAATTCAGATATCTACAGCAGCGGAATACACAATGTGAGAACAAGTTGTTTATAATTTCTCATGTATTCTGATTGTCTTCCCTTATATTATAGCAACTGGCTATTATAAAGAAGATGAAAATGATTGTTTGCTAAGATTCTTATTTTTTTATTATAACTAGTACTCAAACATCTTACTTTCACATAATTTAATGCACAGTGATTATGTTACTGTAGCTTTGTGTTTTTAAACACTGTGAATATTGAGAAAAGTGTTGTGAAAAGCTCTCAATAATTACAGATTTTGTTAATTCATAAATGATAAACATGCAAGTCTATTAAGGTATTTTGTACATTGTGAAATTTTCCAATGGAGGAATTTTTTGAAGAAAATTAGATAAAACAAATATAAATATACTATAAAATATCATAAGTAAACCAGCTATTATAGACTCTATTTCCCCAAAATTGACATGCTGAAACCTCACCTGAATGTGATGCTATTAGGAGGTAAGGCCTTTCAGAGACAATTAGGTCATGAGGGCAGAGTCCCTGTGGCGGGTTTAATGTCCTTATAGAGAAGCCAGAGACCTCCCTTCTGGATCTGCAGGTACCTTGATCTTAGACTTCTCATCCTCCAAAACTGTAAAAATAGCCACTCAGCTTATTGTATTTTATTAGAGCTGCTCATGTAAATTAATTCAAAATTTATCAAATTTTTTGGAATTTGTAGAGATGAGTTTGGATTATCTTCCACCCATCATCATTATATGGATTTGACCAAGACATTCCCAGGTCTCAGTTTTGCCTATGTAAAATGATGATAGAAATAACTAAAATAAAATTCAGGGACGATGATGAAAATGATTTAAAAATTGTCTCATAAACCCTGAGAGGGAATTTATGACATCATAACCAGAAACGTGACTACAATGTAAGCCACCCACAAAAAGTGTCATCACATTCCCACGAACCCCAAAATGCAAATTGTTGGTGACAAACTACTGGTACCTTCAAATACTACAGGGATGCCTCAGAGGAAACATGGATCACTGATAATGAATCTGTTATTTAAAAAAAAAAGTCTTCAGATTTCTAACAGGTACTCAGAGAAGTATGGCAGGAAAACCGAAATTGAAAAGATCTCTAGGTTTCAGGTAAGTGCCTGATAAGCTCAGAGGGCTGGAGCTGTCTTTGCACTAGAAACTCACAGACCAAAGTTTATTCTCTTCCACGACCAAGTTTCACAATGGGGAAGAACTCTGAGAAGGAACTGGAATTGAATAGGAAAGCAAAAACAATAGGGCACAGTAAAAGAAGGGTTAGATAGCAGTGGTAGAGAAGGGAAGCAGAGTGAGAATTCAAAGTGCAAGGCTATGTTTTTAAATCAATTTGCAAAGAAAATAGCAAAAGCTGTGTTGAATCAGGTCACCACCCTAAAATATCAGAAGAGATAATTTTGTGTAAAATCAATTATAAAATGTTCACTGGATAACCACTTGGAAAAAACAGGTCTGAGCATTATTTCATACAGCAAACCAAACAAAATTCTGGGTTGATTTTAGATGTAAATGTAAATGTAATAGAACAAAGCTTTCAGAGACAAGCAAAGAACTTCTCCCCTGACCTTCTGACCTTGGACTGAACAGAATTGTCTTAAGATATATATATATAAAAAAAAATCACAGACCATAAAAAATGACAAATTGTACCGTGTTAAAATTTAGAACTTCTTTTCATTAACATACCATAGTAGCAAGATGTACAAATTTAAGTTGAAGTCATATAATAAAAAATGTAAAACTTACTCTTAATGAAAGATTCACAAATAGGTAGAAAAGTTCTAAAAACCAGTGAAATAAATTCAGAGACATTCACGTTGCAAAAGGTGACAAGTGTCTATGCATTCTCTTATCAAAAGGGCATATTGAAATAGGAAACGCTTTAAAAAATTACCCAAACTTCTTTAGCCATTGGGAAAATGCAAATTAAAACCTATGCAATGAATTCTACTACACACTAAATGAAATACTACTGCACACGTATCTAAATGATTGAAATGAAACACATGGGTATATCAAATGTTGGAGAGGATATGGGATCATCAAAAATCTCCCACCTTGCCTGTTGAAATGCAGATGGATACAACCACTTTAGAAAACTTGATCACTTATAAAAGTTTTGATGCCAACCTGTGACTCAGCAAGTGTCCTGCTAGGAAATAACCAGAAAAAAATTGCATATTGATGTGAAACTGCATTTTGAAAGTACTTGGAATAAATTGAGTTAAATTAACCCTGAGATATTTTTCTCTGGAAACTTGGACTTCCAAGGAAAATAATTCATTAATTATAATTAATAATTAATAGAAAATCAGACTGATTTCAGACATTCTGACAGCACTCTCCTTGCCAGGAAAGTATACCAACAACAACAAAAGGCAAAGATTTAAATATTTAAATGAAAATCAAATATTAAAAAGCAAAAAATAAATAAAAATAAAAATCATGGGTGTGTTCCTCTGCCTATGAATGACAAAACTTCCTTAACGATTAATCAAAATCCAGGACAATATGAAACACTATAGAAAAAAAATGTCTTCATAAATCACACACAAATATAAAAATTACAATTTTTGCAAAAGTACTATAAGTGAAATTTTTAAATAACCAAGTTGGAAAAAAATTTACAATGTATTTCCCAAAGGGTTAAACTGACCAAGTAATTAGTTTTTTTAAAATACAGACTGTACAAATATGGGTCACAAAAATTGATTAGACAACTAATTGAAAAGAAATGCAAAGAGATTTTTCATATGTCTAAAGCATTTATTCAAAAGAAGAACAACACAAACTACACAAAGTAGCACAGTGTGTGTATATATACACACATATATATAGCACACTGTGTATATATTCCACCATGTATATATACCACATATTCTTTGTGTTCATCCACTGATGGGCTTCCCCACTGATTCCATGTTTTAGCTATTATGAATAGTGCTGCCTTAAACATGAGAGCACAAGCTTGTTTGGGGTATAATCATTTCATCTCCTTTGGATATGTATTGAGTAGTGAAATTGTGGGATTATGTTGTCTAATTTTAGTATTTTTGAGAAATTTTCATGTGGTTTTTCTATAATGAATGTATTAATTTATATTCCCACCAACAATGAATAACAGTTCCCTTTTACCGACATCCTCACCAGCATTTTTTTTTCTTCTCTTTTTGATGATAGCCATTCTAACAGGAGTGAGATGATATCTCATTGTAGTTATGATTTGTATTTTCCTAATGATTGGTGAGATTGATCTTTTTTTCTTTCATATACTTGGCCACTTGTACATCTTTTTAAGACAGTCAATTCAGTTCTTTAACCCGGTTTTTACTTGCTTCTTTGCTTTCAACTTCTAGAGTTCCCCCTAAAATTTTCTGACATGAATGTTCCTTCTTTTCTCAGGTCTTGAGGCACCTTATTTGATTGTTTATTTGAGATTTTTCTATTTTTTTGGTGTATGCATTTATTGCTATAAACTTCTCAGTGCTAATTTTGCTGAATCCCACAGATTCTGATATGCTGTTATCATTTGCTGTTTTTGATTTGTAGTTTTATTCTGCTCTGGTCTAGAAGATATATGATATGATTTCAGGTTTTTAAAATTTATTGAGATTCCATTCATGGCCTAACATATAGTCTAGAGAATATCCCATGTGCTCATAAGTAAACCTTGAATTATACTTTGGTTGGATAAAATTTTCTATAAATATGTTAGGTCCATTTGCTTTATAGTGTAAACTTAGATGCAATTTTGTTGGATTTCTGGCCAGGTGATCTGTTCATTTATGAAAGTGTGTTTTTAATTCCACAGTTGTTAATATATTAGAGTCTCTCTAATCTTTGATCTAATACTATTCATTTTGTATATTAGGGTGGTCCCATGTGGGTTAGATATATTATTAACAGTTGTCTCAATTTCTTGCTTTTATTGATCCTTTCTTTCATTATATGATGATATTCTTTGTTTCTTTTTACAGTTTGTTTTAAATTCTGCTTAATCAGTTATGAATAGATAGCTACTCCTGTTCCCTTGTGGTTTTCATGTGTATGTCTTCCTAAACCTTCTCTTTTAGGCCATGTGTATCTTTATCAATGAAGTGAGTTTCTCCATGATGGTATATAGATGGGTCATGGGATTTCCCCCACTTCCTTCATTAAACCAGTCTGTCTTATGACAAGGTTATTACTGATAGGTATGACTTATTTCCTGTCATATTTATTCTGCTTGTTTTGTATATTTTTTGGTCCTTGCCACCTCTCCTATTTATTTTTTGTGATTTGTTGGTTTTTGTCATGTAATGATTTGATTCGCCTTTTCTTTCCTGTATTGGTTCTAGTGATTTTTGTATATTCAAGTTTTCATGATGGTACTTATCTTCCCTTAGTGTAGGACTCTGTTAAGAATTTTGAGTAAGGCTCCTCTGGAGGTGATGAGTGCCTTTTCAGCTTTCTGGGAAAGACTACATTTCTACTTGGTTTCTGAAGGTTAATTTTGTAAGGTATAGTATTCCAGGTTGGTGAGGTTTTTGTTATTGTTGTTATTGTTTCAGTATTTTGAATATAACATTCCAATTCTCTTCTGACCTTTGTGGTTTCTGCTGAGAAATATAAATTTCCATTGGGCATTACATTATATGTGTTTGACACTTTTCTATTACTTTGTTATGGATTCTCTTTTTCTTGTACTATTGACATTTTGATTATAATGTCTTCATTTAATTTGGTTGAGTCTAGTTGGGATCCTTCATGCTCTTTTTATCTGGATATACAGATTTCCATGAGGGTTTGAAAAGTTTGGGGCTATTATTTCATGAAATAGGTTTTCAATGTTTTCTTCCCTGTGCATCATTTTCTGGAATTGCTATAATGCATAGTTTGAATATTTGTTTGCTTATTTGTGGTATCCATATGCCTTGTAGGCACTTATTCTTTTTATTTTTTATTTATTCATTTATTTATTTTGATTTTGTATTAGTTCAAACAACCTATTATCAAGTTCAGAAATTCTTTTACTTGTTCTTATGTATTTTGTAAGCTCTCTATGTTTTTATTCATTTAAGTTTGAAGCTCTACAATATCTTATTGATTTTTTACGATTTCTTTTTTTGGTGAATTTCTCATTCAAATCCTGAATTGCTTTTCTCATTTCTTCTTATTATTTATCAGTATTGTCTTTCATCTTAATACATTTCTTTGGGATCATTACTTTGAATTTTTTCATGCTTTTCATAGATTTTCTTCAATTTGGGACTTATTTAAGGAGAATTATTACTCTCCTTTGTAGTTATCATGTTTCCTTTCACATTTCTTCTGTCCTTAAGTTTATACTTGCATATCTGCTATAATGTTTGCATCTTCCAGTTTTAGGAATTGTGTTTTATAGTAAAAGATTGGGAAATAAGATATCACTTGGGTTAGTATTTGAGGTTACATTATAGGGAAACTCAAAAGCATATCCCATGTGACTTCTTTGTCTTTGATTCACATCAGCAGTGTCTGATACCTCAATAGCTTGATGGCAGCAGTTCATGGGGGTAGTTGGATGACTTTGTAGTTGACTCAATCTTCAAAATTTATATGCCTCAGGCTCCACAGAATTGAGCACTGATGGCACTGGGTTTCAGCAGGGAGCTGCAACAGACTCTGTGGTGCAGGGTGTGGAGAAAAGTGTCCCCAGGTCTCATGGGACAAGTACAGGTGATGTTAAGCATTGTAGAACTGGCAGCCAGTCACAGAATATGAAGGAGATCTTCTCCGTGACTCTTAGAATAAATGCAGAAGGTATCTGTGATTATAGCATCAGTAGCCATACTTCAGCAGACACAATATTAAATGGGATCTTCCCTGGGTCTTATGGGCTGGCCTCAGGTGGTCTGTGTTATCAGGCATTTATGATCTCAAGGTTGTAGAAAAAAGGAGGACCTTACCTACATTTTGTGGAACAATTGTGATCATTTATAGGACTTCTAAATCGGATAGCTGCTTTTGTGGACTTGTGGGATATGGAATATACCTTTTCCAGGTCTCTGGGAAAAAGAACAAGGGGTACCAGACCTTTTGGCACTAGCATCAGTCGTCCCAAGACCTTGGGCTGTGGAGGAGATCTTCCCTCGTCCTTCAGTGCATGTGTAGGTGATATTTGGGTGTGAGTACTGGTAGCTACAGTTCTGGAGCTGTAGGACATGGATGGGACCTTCTTCTGGCCCATAAGGACAAGCGTGTATTGTGCTATGTCTTTTGGCATTAGTAACTAAAGGCTTTAGGGCATGGATTGGGAAAGGGACCTTCCCTAGTTCCTGCTGAGTGAAATGGGTGCGGTGCTGAGGATTGGGGCCATAGATAGTCATATTGCTGGAGTTGAAGGAAGTGTCTGGGACAGCTCCTGAGAGATAGGCAGGAGTAAAGCCAGGACTTTTAATCAATCAGTAGCTGCAGTCCTAAGGCTGTGGGCTGGGAAGGAGACCCTCCCAAGTGATTGTCAGGGAATAAAACTTGGTCTTATGAATACTGTAGCTTTGATCTTGATGTTGAAAGATCTGTCTTCTTCCCAGTGAGGTGTGCAATGGCCCAAGGATTCTGGCGGTGTCAGGGGCCAGCTGCTGATTCCTAAGGCAAGATAGCACCTAGTAATATCAATGGGAGTAGGTAGGGTTCTTGAGGTTGGGGTAGGTCCAGTGTGGTTTCCTTCTTTGGAGGAGAGCAGTCAGTCAGACCAGCCAGCTCCCTAAACTGGATTGCAGAGCTTATGGGGAGCCTGCATTTCTCTGCAGTTAGGACTGCTGTTCTGCTTCTGTATTAGAGTTGATGTCACCATCCAGCTTAACTTTTCCAGGCAGTGTGGGGTCCCCTGGCCAGGGAACCATGGGTGAGGTTGCAATTTGCTTTTTCCTTTTCTATCGGTTGCCTGTCTTTCCATGCTTGTTAGGATTCCTGCTATCCCTTGCTGATTTCCAGATTCTTCCTGACTCTCGTTGAAGTCAGTTTTTCCCTTGCTGCCCTGCTACTTCTCTGTGGCAGAGTTGTGTGCAAGGCACCCTTATTTAGCCATCGTGGCTGCCTTACTAAAGCTTCTGCTAATGAGTCACAAGAGGAGAGGGAGAAGAGTGAAGGCTCACATAGGAGTTACCCCTGGGCCTCCATAGATCTCAGTTGGGGACAGTTTTGCCTAACACCCTACCTCACTCTATCTCAGGGAATATTGAAGAATAGCTAGATACTTTTTATGCCATTGGTTGGTAGAGGGGTACAACAAGCATCTGGTAGGTGCCAGTGGTGCTGCTAAACATCACTATGATGTTGTGCCCCATTGTTCCACAACAAAGAATCATCAGGCCCACAATGTCAATAGTACCAAGTTTGAGAAACACTGGCATGCATACATGAGAGGTAGTGTCTTGCTCTATTTTGGTTTCTGTAAAAAATATAGACTGGGTAGCTTATAAACAATAACCATTTATCTCTCACAGCTGTGGAGGATGGCAGTTGTAATATCAAGGCACTGAGAGATTCAGTGTCTGATGAGAGCCATCTTCCTCATAGACAGCTTTCTTCTTACTCTAACATAGCAGTAGGGGCAAGGGATCCCTCTTGGTCCTCTTTCATAAGAACATTAATCTCACTTATGAGGGCTCTGATCTCACAAACTCATCACACTAAAAAGGTTTCACATCTTAATATCCTCCTTTTGGAGGTTAGAAGTTTAACATATAAAGTTTGGGACATAGAAACATTCAGATAATAGTAGGTAGTAACTAAAAAGGGACATAAGGGAGACTCCTGGGCTGCTGGAAGTGATATTTCCTGGTTTGAGAACTGGATATTCAACTACTGCAAATTTGCAGTGAGGATATTCAATTTGTGAAAATTTTCCAGGCTGCAAAGTTATGGTGTGTGTGTTTTATATATGTAACATGTGATGCATATATGCATATACACATGTATGCATAAACACATGTGTGTATATATGGATATGTTTGTGTGTATATATATATGTAATGCCACAGCAGGGAACCAATGTACCTGCCAATGTTCTGAATACTTATGTTCTTTATTCAAATCCTTCACAATTTGGATGCTATTCTTTACATTCTTGAAATAAAGAATGAGCTTAAGAAAAGTGAGTTTGCCCAAGACACACAGTAGGTTAATGCCAAATAGCAAATCTTGAACTTGAACCTTTAGCTTTCTGGCTCCCTGCCTTTGTGGTCGTCTAATTCTAAGCCAATTACAACCGGATGCTAATAGCAGGCAGCTGGGAAGAGAAAAATTGTTTTCCATTTCCATATAATCCAAATTTGGGATTGACCAGACAGAGTTTTCTCCCCTTTTAAATTGCCTCTTTTAAGACATGTAAATGTTTCTATCACTGACTTACAGAATGTGCAATGGTTAAAAAAAATAAGTAGATGAAACATGGATAAAATAAAGTTACAATTTTATAGACCATCAGGAGATTGGAAGAGAGATCTGAAATTACTAAAGTCAAAAACATAATGGATAGTTTTAAGACTGCATGAGAATTGAACTTATGATACTCCCATAGAATTAAATCTCGTTTAAAAACTAAGGATTTGAAGAAGAGGGGGCATTAATTAAAGTGAATGAGAGACTATTCATTTTGGAAATCTTTTACAGGAGTAGCCAATATGCATAGTATGTTGAACCAGCCCAATAAATTCTGAAGGAGATGGTGGTAAGAAGGAAAAGTCAGGAAACACTGTGGTTCAAATGTCTCTTTCTAAAGTACTCAAACCTGCCACTCCTCTCTAACCACAACTCTTTTGAAATGGTTCACATAAAATAACAAACTGGAGCACAGATCAACATCTTAAGTCCATACTTACCAGGTTAACTATGCAAAATATTTTTTGTAATTGATTAAAACTGATTTTGAAGTGCTTTAAATATGAATGATCTTCAAAAAATCATAGTGATCAGTGTGACTGAAACTGGTGGTAATGATAAAGCTGAAACTTGGGATAGACAGTGGAGGCAGAAGGTAGGGGAAGCAGTTAACTAGAAATAGCCAAAAGACCTACTATGTATTATTTAAATAGATGATTCAGTGGAGTCTCACAATGCTCCACTTTTAAATTTAATTAAAAAAATAAGACTGATATGTTGTAAATCCCTTATATTTTAAGGTAGTGATCATAATAAATGCTATAGTTCTAGTTAAAGAGAGATTGCCTGACCTTGAGCCAAAGGAATCAAGGTCATATGGTGACCTGTATTAGCATCTTTACTAATTATTTAGAAGAGAGGAATATACAATACAAACATTTAAGGAAATTTAAAAATGCGGGGGGTGAACTAGCATACATTGACAATCTGAAAGAGAAGAAAGAAAAATCATAGACTTTTTCCTTAGTCAGAGCCATATGATAGGTAGAACTTCCAAATTCCAGGAATCAAAAATTTCTATACCAGAGGGTGATAATAAAAACAGCCAAGGACAAAAATTTTAGTCGAAATAACATAGGCCTGTGTCTCTCCCTTTATGGGCTCGACTATGCCCTACATTATGACTTTGTATGAACAGAGGACCTGTTTCAGTTTTTTTTTTTTTTTTTGTCTCTGTGACCAAAGACCTGACAAGAACAATTTAGAGGAGGAAAAGTTGATTTTGGCTCATGGTTTCAGAGGTTCTGTCTATGGTCAGCAAAATCCATAGCTCTGGGCCTTAGGTGAGGCAGAACATCATGGCAGATTGGCATGGCTGGAGAAAGCAGCTCAGAACATGACAGCCAGGAAGCAGAGAGAAGGTTCTGCTCATCACAGACAAAATATATGCTCCAAATGCACAGCTCCAGTGACTACCTCCTCCAGCCACATCCTACCTGCCTATGGTTAAACTCAGTTAATTCCTCTCAGGGCAATTAAAACACTGAGTAAGTCAAGACTCTCATAACCCAATAATTTCTCCTCTAGATGTTCTTGCACTGTCTCCACATGAGCTTTTGTGGGACACCACATATCAAACCATAACATTGTGGTCATTGTTATCTAACTTTATCTCAGTCCACAGAGAAACTGTGTCTTAGACTCCTTATACCAGATTCTAGTTCAGCAAACTCCATTTCTACCCTGGCTGAACCCAACCCAATATACATATAAATGTGATTCATGTTTCAATAAGAAAAAAATTTCTCCTTGAAGTACAATGAATACTGCACTATTTCTGTTAATTTTTTCAGATCTTTTGGGGTTAAAACAAACAAAAACATGTAAAGTGTGCAAAGTATTTAGCACTCTTTGGATCAAAATTTATGTAGTGGACACTTAACTAAAAGAGTTATGTTACCTGTTTATTATGCAGTTACAAAAATGAGTCATGTATTTTTACTTTTCTAACCATTTGTCTTATTAAATGAGAATACATGGAGAAGAGGAACTTGTATTTATTACCATAATGAATTAAAGGAAAGAAAACATGGAAATCTCAGGATTTCTCAATTATAAAGAACATAACAGGATAGGGTTGTAGTTCAGTGGTAGAGCACTTGCGTCATGTAGGTGAGGCACTGGGTTCAATTAGCACCACATATAAATAAATAAAGGTCCATTAACAAGTAAAACAACATATTTTAAAAATGGACATCATAATAAAATATTTCCAGAGAGAAGCTAGATTGAAGAATGTATTACATTCCAACCTTGAGCAGGCTACTGCCATTGGGGTCCCAGCAAAACACTTTCTCTAGCTGGTGGTTGCAAAGGCAGCCAGAGGCAAACATAGAATACTTACCCTGAAAGTTGAAATTCTTGGAATCTTACTCAGTGTCAAGTTACTAAGTTTTGGAAATATATGAAATTAAAATGTGTGTGTGTGTGTGTGTGTGTGTGTGTGTGTATGTGTGTATGTCTGTTCATCTAATCTATTTCTTCCTATGGGAGAAAAACTATATAACTGTCCTCAGATATTCAAAAAGCAGTAGGACCATTTTCTCTACAAATTTTAATGTGTGAAAAAAATAACTTATATGAGAAATGAAGTCCCAGACTGCTGAGCCAAATGAACATATATACAACTTAAAAATATTTTCTGGAACATTTCAGATGCTGAGGTTATATTGGCCAGTTTTCTCACATAAAGCAAATTTTCAATGCTTTTGTGAGTAATAAGCTATTACTCTTGGTAATAAAGATACTTTGAAATGATGATTGATTTGTATGAAGATGAGAATTAAATATTCAACTACGGTCTGCTTTGAGTTTGTTTAAAATGACTCCAAGCCCTTACACAAAATTTAAATGATCATTTTAATTGGTTTATGATAACACATTTAAAATGTTAAAAATGTGACTGGCTCTTTCTTTAAAATACTTAAGTGTTTGGCTTCCATTTCTTTAACCATAAAATAGGAATAAAATTGTAATACTTTAGTTTTTTTCTTCTCAGTGAACATGCAGAAATTACACAGATCCTAAGTTCATAGCTCAACAAATTTTCAGCAGTTGACCAAAGCTCATGTAACTGGAATCTAGACCAAAACAAGACAACATTGGCATCATCCCAGGAGTCTGATTTTGACCTCATTTAGTCACTGCTCCCCAAGCATCCTCAATTCTAGAACTGGAGATAGGGTTTTGTCTGTCTTCGAACTTGATGTCAATGAAATTATACATTGTATCAATTTTTGCTGGAGTATCCAGTTCAGCACTGTTTTTGACACTCATCCCTATTGTTATATGTAGCATTAATCATTCACGTCCTTATTGTATTCCATTTCATAGTAGCAGTTTGTGGATTAACTCAAATATTAATGGAAATAGGAGTTTCAGTTTGAGAATGAGAGGGAGTGTGGCTATGAATATTCATCCATGTCTTTCATTAAACATATATATACACAAGTGTTGTTTATATACTTAAGTGTGAACTTCATATGGAGCAAGGGTATAGGGCACATATGTCAGTTTTAATAGATACTACCAAACTTTTCAAAAAGTGATTCTACCAATTTTCATTCTCAGGCACCTCAATGCAATGCTAAACCTAGCTCACAAATTCCTCCCATGGCTGTTTCTATAGTTTTTTAAGTGAAAGGCAATACCATCTTCCTAGGCTTGGCATCAAAGTCTGTAAAATATCAACATTCTTGCATTCTTGAATGTCCATTGAGTGGCCATCCTTGACTTTCTCTCCCTTTTCTCATAGTCAAGAATAGTCAAGTTCTGCTCATTATATCTCCTAAACTCCTGATTTCATTGTTTTCTGTGCCAGTTTTTGAAAGTTTAGGACATCATTAATTTATCAGGAGCATTACAATTGCCTTATGATGTCTCTGAACATTCATATTTGCTCATAAACCCACTGCACATAAAAGGATTGTTTTCTTGAAACTGGAGTCTGAGCATGTCATGCTGTTGCTTGAAAGTATCAATTTAACATCTGGTTCTACGAGGGGAACATTTTCTGTTTCATTCAGGTGCATTATCAGTGTTTGTTAATCAATGTTTATTAAATGACGGTACAAGGAAACAAAGAATGTAAAGATTGTTTTACTGTCCACAGATATTTCTATTAACATGAAGGTAAGAACTCTGAATATAAGACATAGTTTAATTTAGAAGTTGGTAATTAACATTGCCAGGGATTATAAATAATATTGCACAAAGTAAACTTCCTATTTAAAGCAAGAAATACATTCTCCAGGATAGACTACACTGATCTGTCCAGTTTAGAACTATGTTCTAACAGGAGCACATGAAAGAGAACAATGAAAATTTGTCTGTGAACTGGTCTGTTAGAAATGTTGTTCCTTAGATTGAAATGTTATATCTTAGGTGTCAGGATAGGAGGTCCAGTTGAAGACAGTGGGGGTCAAGCCTTTTGGTAACTCTGACCTCTTGCAGAATCTGGCAAATGCCAGCATAATTTTTCTATGGTTTGGTGCATCCTCCAGAATTTACTTATTGGAGACTTAATCCTCACCTGGTATTGAGATGGGGACTTGGGCAGGTAATTAGGATGTGAAGAGGCCCATCTATGAAGGTGAGGCTCTCATGATGGCAATAATGGTTTCAGAAGAAGAGAGACCCTAGTGGGCATGCTCACTTATTCTAGAATTGTTCTTAAACTTCTGATAGTTCTTCCTTACCCTTAATTTCACTTTCAGTGGTTTCAGTTGCCCCTGGTGAACCATGCTTCAACATTATTAAATAGAAAACTCCAGAAGGAACAAAACTACACATTCAAATGTCAAAGCACTCTGAATAATGTAACAATACCTTATGCCATTGTGCTCCATGCTGCCTATGATGTGAATCATCCTTTTGTCCATGTGCCCATACTGTATATGCTGTCAGTCACTCAGTTCCCATTTCAGTTATCAGACTAAGTACTGCAGTGCTTGTGTTCATGGAACCCTCCAAAGCCCAGGAGTAATAATGCTGGGAATTTGGATGTGCCAGAAAGTACTTCCTTTGAGTGAAAATATGCAAGTTTTCAATTTGATAAGTAAAAAAAATCTTATGCTGAGGTTGCTAAGATCTAGGATAAAAATGAATTTTTATACATGAAATTTTAGAAGAAAAAAATTCATGTTAGTCTTGCTGTCACACATCAATCTGCAAAATTTATGACCACAGGGTATGATAAGTGCTTATTTAAGGCATTAAATTATAGGGACTGGTATTATCTGAGGTGTCAAGCACCCACTAGGGGTCTTAGGAATTCCCCCAAGGATATCAGGGATTCCTGTTATTGCATCAATATTAACATTTCACTTATAACTAACATTGATTTTTTTTTTTAACAATCAGTGTCTATTTAATCAATTAGCAATGTTTTCCATATACAATCTATTAAAGGTTGATTTGGTCCTGATCTTATATCTCAGCTAATGTTTGTGTCCTAAACTTAAGGCTGAGAATTCCAGTCAGGCTACAGAGGAAAAACATCTAACTAATGATGCCTTCTTGTAGGGAAAATTGTTTCATTTTGAAATTGTATAGCAAAAGAACAACAATAAAGCATTGGTTCCACTTTTAAATAAATAAGGGGTTATTTTGCTGCTGAAAGTTTTCATTGAAATGACTGATCAGATCTCACATGTCTGCTTAAAAATGTCTGACTTAGGTCGTTACAAAATGACAGACTATGATAAACTGGATGATAGTTGGGAGCAAGACAATGAGGCATTGTTTACACAGAAGATTGAGTAACCGGTTTAACAAAAGAGGTTCTTGGGTATCTATTGTATGTACAACTAAGAGATTTACTGGGGCTTTTATAATTTCTGCAAGGCTCTTTTCCAGCCAGCTTCATTAACTTGAAGTAAATCAAATCATGCAGAAATCTGGCTCAGCCAGAAAGAAACCCAGGAAGATACAATATGAAGAAAAACAGACACAAGATGATAAGGTTTAGAGTCTTTGGCATTTTTCATAAACATTTTGTTTGAGATTATTAAATTACAATCCAGAAACAAAAAAAATACCATAGTAAACTCACTATTAAATTAGGTCTTTTTACCTCAACTTTACTTTATAATACATATACATATATAAAATTGCACATACAAAGTATGTGTCAATAAAATACATTCTTTAAATATTATTTGAACAGAAAGATTTGCATATATTTTATATATGCACAAAATCAAGATTTTTCAGGGGATTACTGAGGAATTGTGGGGTATGCAGGAATCAAATGCCATCAAAAGAGGACTTTGGGGTGCTACATTCTAGGAATGGGGTTCTAAAATTTTCATGGCCGATAGCTTACTTTTACCAGAAGGGGAACCAAAGATAAATTTGGACCATCAAAATACTCTAACTTTCTGTTCAAAACATTGGAGGAAATGAAATGATTATATTTAGGGAACACCCTGATTGATTAGTTTTTCTCTTCATACCTTTATCTTTCTAAATACTCAGAATTCATTTATTCATCACCTAAACCCCGCCTTTCAGAAGCCAGCTATTGACATTTTATTTGGAAATAAATAAAGTGAGAAGAAATGGCTTTTTAAGGCAGCCAAATACTTTCAGAAAACCCTAATTCTTCCAAAGAGTGGTCCCTTGGGACCTTCTGGGGCATCCATTGCCAGCAATGGACCATAATGTAGGCTGGTATCCAGCACCAAGGGGTTACCAAAAATTTACATATATGTTCATGGTAGTGACTGCTAAAGATTTGGGTGTAACTATGTTAATTATTATAAAATCTTTTTGTAATATACATTATTTGAATAGATAGCTACCATAGACTTAATTCAGATGAAACTTACATGAATGATAATCTGAAAGGAGGGTGGGGGTGGGAAGTAGAAGTAACTGAATCTCAGAATCTGTTGAAGGTGTGAAAATCAGTTTGTCACTCTCAAACCCCAAGTGGTCTCTTGGTTGGTCTTAAGGAGGGACTTCAGATCCATGGGAGCCTTGCTTCAACTCCTATTTCAGAATGGATGTGTCTTTCATAATCTCAGAACTGGTTCCTTTTGCTGGGATGGACAACTATGCAAATGATAGAACACCCCATGTGGAGGGGTGGGCACAGGAGTGTCGGCATCTGTGCACATGAAGAAGAGAAGAGCATATATCATGGTCTCCACCTGGCACACACTTCAGGTCCCAGAGGACCACTGAAATAGCCGTGATATTGGTCTGACCAAGTGCACAATATAGGATGCTAGAGTCAAAAGTCTGTGTGCGTCTTAGAGAGCGCTGCGCTTCTTCCGAAGGGGGCTGCCACTGCCACAGAGTTTCAATTCCGCATACTGCACCTGTGAAAACAAACAGACGTGTTGCTGGCAGTTAGGTAACCCTAGCTCACCACAGAGTGTGTTAATGGCTCCCCAAGGACAAACCAAGGCAAAGGAAGGAAGGTTCAAAGGTAATGAATCATTTTCTAAACACAGGAACATGGAGGGATTAATTGCAGGAAGGATTTGAGAAGTCATGCATCATTTCTTGAAACCAAAATATTAAAAGCAGATTTTTCTAATGAGATGCATGGGTTTCTACCTGCTCTGGGCACTGCTAGATGATCTTAATTTTGTGCGCGTCAGTTCTCAACCATAAGTAAGTTTAATAACTGCCTCTTGGGAATGTTTATCTTAGTATATGATATAGCAACTTAGAATTATTCATTTAAAACTATCTAAAATCTAGGGGAAAAAATCGCAGCCAATTATGGACATTTATTTTGTCTAACAGGGGGAAAATGCTGAAATTGATACTGGGTACCAGATTTTATTATAGATTTCTCTTAAAAATTAATTTCATTTACAATATAATGGCTAAAACATCTGTGATAAATATGAGTGCTTGGTGATTCCCCAGGGGCACTCTGTCAAGGTGTTATTAGACACTGCCCTTGGTGAGATGGGGAGGATCTTACTAGCATGCTGCGTGTCCTTCTCAGATGCTCTTTTGTTGTATATCTCTGTGTTCATGCCAACTCCAACTGGATGACAGCTCAGAGCTGTTGCTTGGACCATGCACAGACAACCCTTGGGGGCTTGATGGAAATTGCTATTCTTCAAGGATAGTGTATGAACTCACACTGCGGCCCAAGTGATGGTACAGTGCAAATGTATTGCTTTGGTGTGTGAGCTTTGATAGGCTGCTGGTGGAATGCCTTTATTTAAGCTATTGTATTACAGACCACATGTGTTCACTATTTTTAGCATTTGTGCTAATCTCCCCAAGGACATGAGGCCCAATCACAGGTTAGTCTATACTTTGCCAAAAACAGATAAAAGAAAAACAAAACAAAACAAAACAAAACAACAACAACAAAAAACAAACAAACAAACAAACAAAAAACCACCGTTTTCTTCCAGTGTTTTGTAAAGTTTTAGTTAGGGGAGCAGAGAATGACATACCTGTCAGTCTTCAGTGCAAAACAGAAGTAAGGTTACTTTTTAATTATATAATTTAAATGTTAAAATACATTCTAGGAAGATGAATTTACTCTTTAACAGTTATAAAGTGAAGGTTAAAGAAAAAAAGTCATTTTTAATCTCCAGAACTTGAAATGAAGGGGAAAGGAGCTCTAAGACCTTAAGCCCTATTTCTCCATGATCCACTCAGATGCTGGGGAACAACTATGTCACAGTGGCCCAATGGTGAAAACTGATACTTGATTTGGGATTCTCTCAGATAACACAATATTGTTATCTTCAATGATATTTCATCCAATGTCTCCCCATCAACCTATTCTTCATTAGTGAAATTGCTGCCTGCCTTCCTTCCTCAGGATTTATACCAGGCTAATCTGCAGGGACCCACATTGAGCTATTCTTTGGGACTTTCTTTTATTGTTGTCTTCATTAATCTCCAAGCATCCACAGAAATGAGACGCTGCTGGATTAAGTGACCATTACCTGTGAATAATACCTGTGACTGATCTCAAATTATCTCATGCCGTCTCTTCCTCTCCATGTAGCAAAGTAAGTGGGGGATTTGCCCTTACCATCTTTAAGTCTTTATAGGAAAGGGGATAGAAGGGAGGCCCAGGAGATAGATAATCAGGGCAAACAAGAATAAAAAGAATAATCCTCTTGTTCCCTATTCCCTATAAATGCCTGCCATCCGGAAAAAGGAAGAAAATAAGTATCACTCCTCAGGTTTGGAACTCCTGCAATTGCACTTACTGAGCCCATCTTGTCCTCTTTAGGGAGGTAAGCAATCAAAAAGAGCCAAGCATCAGCACACTGCAGCTGCACGGTATGAGTTCCAGATCATTCTTTAGTAGCTCTTTTTCAGGATAATTTCCCCCAATCATCTCATGCTTTGGACAAAGCTGCCTTTTTTTTTTTTTTTTAAATACCACCTACCTGTAAGCCAGGCCTCTTTAGGGCTTTTCAGATTCCTTATCTCAATTACTCACATAAGCGGAGTCTTGTGGTCCTTACCTCTGCGGCTGCCTAGAACTCAGTGTTGGAGCCCCTGTTGTTGGTGAGCACTCATTACATACCTTTTGAACGTCTGAAGGAACCCTGGAGAGGAAGTCTAGTAGCTCATTATTGTCAATGGCAAAGGGATTTCGGAGCTTCTTGGTAAATTTATTTATGCCTGAAAAATAGAAACACCAGAGAGCTTTTTGTCTTTCTGTCTACCTACATCCCTATTTTTAAAAATCTTGCCTGACTTGGGTGTGTGTGGAGGGGTATTCACAAGTAAAAATTAGTGTGAAAACAATTACTAGACTTCAAGTCATGCACATGTTGCTGTCATGTGGAATCATTCACAAATGCCTTTTCCTGGAAGAAGGTGGAGGGGGCGGGGGAAGAGTGGCTCTGCCTTCTTCAGCTGTGAAAATCCCATTACCGTCCTAGCAGCAGGGCAGCAGAAACAAGCACTAAAACTGGAGAGCTCATTGGCTTTTTTGGAATATACTGATTAACAGCCTCCTTTGCTATGAAAACAAATGTCCCAGATGGGAAAAGGCCTTCATTAGCCAAAACAAGCCCCTACTTGGAGGCTCAGGACCCCGTGTAGCTGTGGGAGGTGGAGGGCGGGACTTTCTTGTTGTTAGAAAGAAACTGCAGCAATCTCCCTCTCCCCACCTCCAAGTCATTTTCACAGGATTCTCTTCTCTCACAGCAGAACAGAACTTGACATGTTGATTGTACTTTGATGCTGCAGGAAACTGTGAAAAGTTATTATTGGAAAATTATCTTACTATGGTTGCTAACTTAATTTGGGGACTGCAACACTGGAGAGTGGGTTTGTCTGGACAAGGGAGTATGTGCTAATTTAGGATGGGGACGATGGTTATTACAGAGGGGTTCAACACTTAAGATGTGAGTCTACTGTAGAGCACCCATCTTTGGTGGCTGCACTTTGGGTTCCTGTATCTGCCCAGGACACACTCTGCCCATGGTTTCCTCTTTAGTGAAGAGGTCCTCTCCACCACCTTTTGTCTTCCACTGTGCTCCTTGGGGCTACTTTGCATGTACCCAGAGCTCACAATCTGTAGTCTTTTCACCAAAATGTCAACTCTTTTTTTCATGTTGAGTGTTAGAAGCAGAAAGACTAGGTGGCCTTCTGAAGTTTTGCCACAGGGTGCTTGTTTAACAAGGATCATATCTGAAGGCCTGTCAGTCCCAATGACCGCTGAATGGATTCTTAGCTTAGTTGTGCTCTGAATGGTTCCTACTCAGAAGCCAAGTTCAACAGTCCCCCAACACATAAAAGGTTTGATGTTTTTCTTTGTTCATTAAATATTACTTTGCTTTCATCTCGGGACTGGACTTCCTGCATGGCATTATACCTGACACAATGCCAACCTCCAGTCCATTCTTTGGGGGGTCAGATTTACATCTGCTTTGCAAATGGGGGCCAGCCATTGTTCATGAGTAAATGGTAGCTTGGTGGCTGGGCTAGGGAAGGTTCCAAGCAAATGATTCCCTTTTCCTCAAGTCAAAGCTGCACTTTGCCTTTCTTCCCTCTACCCCCACAGCAAGCTTCATGTTTCTAACTAAAATTTCCCCCAGTGTTCCTTTAAACTAAAATACTCTCACTGTGTTATTCTAAAGACATTTAATTGTAGCATGGGCTCTTTGGCAAAAGAAAACAGACAAGGCAAAATGATGAAGGGAGACAAAGACGTATTGAGAAAAGATATATCTTCTATTGTTAATTATATATAGTGTGCGCATCTGGAGTCTTTACAATGAACAGCAAGGCAGGGATAATATCACAGCCGATCAAAACACAGCATTCTCAGCCACTGAGACGATTATAAACCTGCACAGTAGCTCAAATGCACCGATAAAGGCCGAAGTAGTCCACAATCCAATGAGACTGTCTACGTTTGAAAAAGTTAGAATAAAAATTACAAGGCATTCAGATTGCATGCTTCAAAAGCACACCTTATTTTTTAAAGGTATCCCAGGTTTGACTATTACAGTAATTCCAACATACTATTTATTATGTGAGATCCAGAGCCAACGGGAGATCACCGACTTCTTGGTCATTTTTAAGGGCCAATGAGGGATCACAACAAAGGTGATGGTGCAAGAATCCCTGGGCCTCAGTTTCAGCTACATGATACTTTAACTGTGTGATTTCAGGCAAATCACTTAACCCTCCTCTGCATTATAACTGACCCAAGGCCAACCTCTAAACTTCTCATGAAATTTTAATGAAAAAAACTGCCCTATGTAATGTCTAGGGTTGATAGTAGAATCATGCTGGATAAGATATGTGAAAGAATTCTGTAATTCCACAACAATGGAGGGGCTGCAATCATTACTGTGGGTATTAATAAGCTAGGAAGCCAAAGAAGGTCCTTAGGGAAGAGTTTTCATACATGATCACAAGAAAAATCTGAATGTGTGGCATCATCTAGTAGGATACTAGACGTAAATTTAAATTTTAACCTAAATGATACACATAGAGAGGTCTATCTACTGTTAAAAAACAACAACAACAACGCAAAACTTTTTTTTTTTTTTGATATGATAAAACAAGTGAGATCTAAGTCCCAAAGGATAGCATTTGGGAAAGAGACTATCATTCAATGGTGATGGAGCTCAGAATAAATAGATGAGTAGGGTGGAAGGAGGGCTTCAATGTAAAAATAAATAAATAAATAAACAAACAAATAAACAAATAAATAAATGTGGGGAAAGAGGATATGGAAAATCTCATGACTGCCTTACACTCAGTAACTTGAAAATAAGCACTCAAAACAGAATAAGAAGTTTTCAGAAACTTCTATAAGTAATGGGCATGTAATTCTTCAGTGTGATTCCTTGGGGTCTATACAGGATCCTTGCTTACTCATTTTTCAAACCCTGAGCACCTTTCATATGAGAGCTGTGATGCTATCAACTAGAGATACAAAGTTAAATCCTGGCTCCCCTTGCAAAATGCCCCAAACTTAAAAGTAGAGTCCAAGATTGGGAAGCTATAGCTAGGATCTGTGATGAAAAACTGAAATAATATTGGGAAACTCTTCAACAGAAAACATGAATGCAATCAAATCTTAGGACTGCATGACTGATGTGATTCTACAACATGTACAATCAATTAAAAAATTAGGGCTGGGGATGTGGCTCAAGCGGTAGCGAGCTCGTCTGGCATGCGTGCGGCCCGGGTTCGATCCTCAGCACCACATACAAACAACGATGTTGTGTCCGCCGATAACTAAAAAATAAAATATTGAAAAATTCTCTCTGTCTCTCTCTCTCCCTCTATCACTCTCTCTTTAAAAAAAAAAAAAATTAAAAATTATACCCCATTTGTGTATGATATATCAGAGTGTTTAAATGCATTCTACAGTCATGTATAACTAAAACAAATTTAAAACAATTTTTAAAAGATACTTTACCATCTGGATGTATATCAAGTGACTAAATTCCAGTAGATATTTTTCTACAGAAAACTTCAGATATCCCTCTTGAAATCTACTTCTCAATTTCTAAAAATCACAGTTCCACACAAGAGAAGTTGTGGGCTCAAGAAAGAGTCACCTATGGAGAGTACAGGTATGGAGGCTGAGACTCATGCACTCAAAGGATTTTTTGACTGCTCACTAAAGATTTATATCTATGTTGCTGCATCAAGAATCATAAAGAGGGAAAAAATCATTAAAGAGGGAAAAATGTGTTTCACCTATCAAAATGTTACAGTAAATTGGAGTCCAGGAATATTTTCATATGCTTATGTCAAATAATTTATTTTAAAAATAGTTAAACAAAAACATTATTTCCAGGTACAGAACATGAATATCTAGCAAAATGCTAGGCTCTTATTCATATGTTTAGGACTCCATAAAAATAAGTAACTTCATATGGTCCAGGAGACATTATTAAAGGATCATTATAAATTTGACATATATCTTTTCTCATGTGAGAAAGCATCTGCAGGGGACAGAATCATATAAAAGATATGCAAAACATTGTACTGGACCTACAGTAGCTAGTAACTACCTTGCCTTGAAAATGAATAAGTTTTAATGCAACTGCAGAATATACTTCAGGATGGAAAGACAAGTCTTACATGATGAAATCATGGATTAATTGTCAAGGCATTTGTCCACTCTGTCTTTAATATGCTCACCAGTAAACTATGAATTCCTGTATAGAAGGTGGAACCAAATCTCCAGAGGGTAAAGCTCAAAGGGTTACTGCTGGCTTTCGAGACAATGATAAAGTCCATGCTGTTTAATAGTTTCATCCATAAACTGAACAAGAAATAGAGAAATGTTCATTAAGTAGATGCAAAGAGTTGTTGGAAAGCTGCCAATATTTTGGAAGAAGTCAAAGTGATTTAGGTAAATAGAATGGTTAGAATCCTAACATTGACAAAGGAGGAAATGGTACTGTTGGCCCTCTGTGTCTCTGGGTTATACATTTGGATCAAAAATACTTGGGGAAAAGACTTACTTCTGTAATGAATGTATGCAGAGATTTCTTGTCATTACTCCCTAAACAATACAGCATAACAACTATTTACACTGAGTTTACAGTGTATTAAGTATTATAAGTAAAATACAGGGAGGATAGGTATAGATTATGTGGAAATACTGTGTCATTGTACAGAGGACTTGAACATCTGTAGATTTTGGTATCCACAGGGGGTTCTGGGATCAGGGATGACTGTATTAGTCGCCTTTGTGGAGGAAAGGAGCTCTATAAATAAATCAAGTATGTACTAGTGTTTAACAGCAGACCATGGCATTCAAATTAGATAAGCTGTTTGAACAAAACAGTAGCCAAAGAACTGTAATTTTGAATCGCACATGGTTAGGGACAGACAGCTATATGAAGGTATAAGTTGTAAATGTGGTCAGGAATTGGAAACACAAACATACATACACACACACACACACACACACACACACACAATAACAACTGTGAAAGAAAAAGATTATCCAGTCTATACAGATAATATTTAGCATATAAAGTACTCATGGGAATATTTAAAAAAAAAAAATCCTGCCTTAATCAATGAGCCATTAGAGAGGCCCATGCTCTTTCCTAATGACCAAAGTGCTAGCATTGTTGCAATGTAAAACAAACCTGTGCATGAGAGGACTTTCCCCAAGTTGAAACAAGAAAGCTTGCAAGGATTCACATTGTCTGAAGCAACAGCAGAGTACCAAGTGTTAATTCCTACCCCTCAGGAGAGGGTTAGAATATGTTTTTTTCTTTTCTCTTCCTAGACTTGCAACAAGGTCAGAGGCTTCTTTAGATAAGATTTTCAGCTCTAAATACTGTAGAGAATGATTGGGTTATGTTCTCAAAGTCCTTCTAGTTAGTTCTAGTAATTTTATGAGTTCTATTTTTCCCATGACTCTTCCCATTTCTGAATGTCCACCTTTGGCTTTCCTTGTGCACAGGGTTCTACCTTTTAGGTGAAATCCCTTTTAGGGATTCTTGTAATGGTTCTAGAAAAGTTGCAGCTTTAATCCAGCATTTCCAGGCTCTCTGTCCATGCATAAAGATGAGTGCATCTCACCACAGACTCTCATTTTTGTGACTTCCCTGAACATCCTGACATAGGAAGCTCCCTGCAAGTAATGAGGGAGGAGAGCTCAGCAACAGTCACAAGAAAAAGGCTGCCGAGTCCCCAGTCATTTAGTGCAGTGCATTCTCCTTACATCAAGCAGGGGCCACCCAGCAACAAACACAAAGATCCACAAAGTTTCATAAGTGTGAAGTCAGGAAATTTATTTCAGTTTGATATTTTTATGTTTTTGTTTCTCCTTTTTTAAAGCAGCTAAACTTTTTAAGCATCCCATTTCCCCTGGTAAACAACAGCTTCCTCTTTTTTTTTTTTTTTAAGGAACTGATAAATACTCACGAATGTTCCCTCCTTCACCCCCACTCCTTCTGGATTTAAGTCCACTAGAGACAAAGGGTCAGGAGCAACCTGGCATTGATCAGATCTACTTTGACATTATATAAAGGGCAAGATGCAGGTGTGTGCTCCTTGTTTGAACCACAGTGTTTCCAGAAAATTACTGGGCCACAGCAATATATTATTCAAGGGGATTTATGACTGGCAAATCCCAAAGGGAAATAGCATGCACTATCACATTTTTATTTGATCACAATTATGCAAGGGGCCTATAAATATCCATGCTGATCATTCACTCCACTGGCCTTTCCAGGGAGGTCCTGGAAGTGTTTGTTCCTCAAATGCTTTCCTTAATCTCCTGTTTAATTGCCAGCAAGAGCACATTTAAAGTTTATAGTCACACTTTAAAAATGAGTAATTGGTTCTTACCTGAAATTGATTGCTAGCAAAAGGACCATGTCAAACTTACCCCAGATTAAAATGATGTAGCGCAGAGGAATGAAGTACAAAGTGATGGTGGCTACGGCCAGAATCAAACAGGCCAGGAATGAAAGGAACGGGACCGTCCAGTTAAACGTGCTGTAGACAAACCACATAAATTTTATTTCCTTTGATGCTCAACAACTTCTGGAGTTACCTTGTCATATGTATTTCATGCTCAGATGTATAAAATGTCTACTTAATTTTTTTTATTAAATACTTGCAGATACATATTAAAACATCACACTGTGTTAATGCCGAAATGTTTGAAGGTAAAATGATTAGATTATGAAAGCTATAACCCCTCTAGTGGATTAATTCTTTTGATGAACTAATAATTTGAAAAGACTACTCCAGGCAGTAGGATGTGCCCAGAGGAAGTAGGTAGCTGGGGGCATGCCCTTGGGGATTATATTTCTTGTTTTCCTGGCTGCTGCTCTCTCTGCTTTCTGGCCTCCTTGAGTTTAGAAGCTTTCCTCCTTCCATCATGCTCTTCTGCCATGGTGATCTGCCTCATCTCAGGTCCAGAGCAATGAAGTTGGCTACCGTGGACTGAGCCTCTGAAACAGTAAGCCTGAATATACCTTTCCCTTGCCTAAAGTGTTTCTGTCAGGTATTTTGTCCACAGGGATGCAAAGCTATCGCAACTCTCAGTGATTTAAAAACTGTGATACTGCCAAGACGGCTCTATGCATGGAGATCTTCAAAGCTTTGGTGGACTTCCTTTCAAATCAATATTTCTGTCAATGAAATACATAGTTGTAAATATTTTTAAAAGATTACTACGGTGCTTTCATGCTTCTGCATTCTCTAATATCTTCTGTTTAGAACTTCCAAGCTCATTTACTCTAAAAGGCAGAAATAAGGTGCTCTCAAATGGGTGGGGGGCATTGGCTACAAACCATCACACCACTAATCACAGGTATGATTTTACCATACAGTATTTTCATGGGGCTCTTTGATCCTTTGATTACATGCATGGCTTGTTTGGTCTTGAAGACCTAGACCTTGGGATGTGGAATTCTATATAATGTAAAGATTCTTGAGTAGTCCTAAAAATAGAGCCCTACTTAGGATACCCAGAGTAGTTCTTCTTACTAATCTTCATCTTCCCATACAAATTTACATGTTTACTCTTTGCCTTGTACTAAAAATACCAAGAGGTAAAGGTTTCTTCTGTTGTCTTTTGTATGAATTGGGGAAAGAATTTGGGCAATTTTGGAGGAAGTAGCATGTAACGGTTATCAGGCATTTAATTTGTGCTAGTATTGAACATATATTTAAACTGCAATGCTCTTACTAATTCTGCTAATTCCCCATTTTACAGATGAGCACACTGAGAGGCTAATTTGTATATAAACAAAATTCCATAAACAGTATAGAATTAGGTACCTCACACTCTTAAGACTATTATCAATATTTCATCTTTGCCCATGGAGATAACATTTGTGTATGCATTTAATTTTTTCTTTAAATTATAAGTAGATTTGAACAACTTTTAATATGCTTGTTGATAATTTTTATAGAAGTTATTAAGAAATAAGTTATTTCCTTGCTCAGGGTCACAGTGTATAAAAGCATCAAAAAAAAAAAAAAGGAGTTTACAAGCTGAGTAACTTTGGGAAAGTGACTACATCAATCTGAACTATAATTTCCTCTGTGCAAAATAGAAACAATAACACCTATGTCATAAATTTTGTTAGAATTAAATAAGAACTTGCATTTCAGTAGTTAGTTCAGTATTTGGCACATTATAAAATCTCAAAAAAAAAAAAAGGGGGGAGATGCAAAGGCAGTTACTATTTGTGAATTTTCCCTGAAGCTGTTTTGCTTGACTTTGTCATAAGTGTTTTAAAATACATCTTTGGATGGTAAAGAAATTGGTCCTTTCTCATGTTTGTTATCATATTTTCACAGTTAGAGGCTTTGTCCGTATTGTAAATTAAAACATTACCAAACTTAACACTAATTTTCCTTTTCCATTTCAGTATTTGGCCAGTCTTAGAAGATACCTTCCTGAGTTTAGTGCAATGATGAAAAATTTTATAAAAATCACTGTTTCCCATACTCCTTGAATATGACATCTTTGTTACTTGTCATAGACTTGGTTGATTTTTATAATGGATGTACGAAAAATAAATATTAAGTTTGACACTTTTTTTGCAATTTTAAAAAATAAAAACATGAGTAGCAGATCCTGAACTGAATTTCCACATATATGTTGAAGCATTTCTGTCCTCTCTCTTCTAGAGTAGAACATTTTGGATGGCAAATGTGCAGTATGTATTCTAAGGAATTTAACCTGCAGTCATCTTTGCCAAAGGCCAAAGAGGCAGTACATGAATGTCTGCTCCAGGCTGGTTTATAACACATACAAACAGGAAACCTCATTATCATTAAGGGGGGAAATCTCTAGAAATATATAAAGAAAAAGAATCGATAAAATACTCTAAAATACTCCACAAATTTTAAAAACTGATATGATCTCCACATTCTACCATAAAGGCTCAAAACTAGAAAAGTGGAAAACAAATGCAGAAATAAATGTGCATATAATGATCATATAATCATTACTAAATATATACAAGTATCACATGCATAAGTTTATCATACTGAAAGAGAATCTGAGGATTTACTCCAAGTAACCAATTCCAGTTAACAGTTGCTAAATATGATGGGGTTGGGGGAGAGAAAGAAGAAGGTAGAATGGGAGACTTAGTTGATTTTTATAATGGACGTACAAAAAATAAATATTAAACTTGATACCTTTTTGCATTTTTTAAAAGTAAAAACATGAGTAGCAGATCCTGATTCAAATCTGCAGCTCTTTAGTCACCTCTGAAGATTATTTATTAACCTGATAGTTTATAATTTGAAAATATCTGCTCCAACGCTCATGAACTGTAAGCATAACCACAAGCAATGTACTCAACTTCTCTGTGCTTTACTTCTCCCATTTGTAGGATGAAAATAATATCTTCCCATCCTCTTGTGGAGATGTTGAGGAGATCAATGATTTAATAAATAGAAAGCATGTAAAACAATATCTGGCACTTAGTAGGTATTTAAGAACTGTCCACTGCCCTCATTTTTTTGTTACTGCACAAAAGTGAAGAATATGAAAATGGATTATATCAGGTAACATTCTGAAAACGGAAAATAATAAAAGCTACAAAATATGTAATATTACTTATTTTGTCAATAAAAAACAAAGTTCATTAATAAAACAGCCAAATTGATTTTTAACTAAAAATCATGCTTTCTGTTGTTTTCTACATCTATAAAATTACTTTTTAGACATACATGTTTCTCCTCCTAGCAATACACCTTTAAAAATACGAGATAAATAGCCATCATTACACAAATATGAAAATAAGAAAATAGAATAAAAAATAAAATTGTAAGAACTCTGAGGTAATGAAGCTTCAAAGTCAGTTTTCACTCTAATAACTTCTGCCAAATATTGGGATTTTGAGCTTCTATTACCAGCATAGTGCATGGGGCACAGGAGGTAAAGCCTAGAATATCCTCAAAAAAAAAAAAAAAAAAGAATCGAATTGGGAACCACTGAATAAAGTTGATGTATGCAGGGTAAAGATGAGTGTGAGTGAAAGAATGAATGGAAGGAAGGGAAGAAAAGAAACTATCCATGAGTAGACATAGAGAACTATGCCTGTTGTCACTTTAGCACAAGCTAGAAAGGGTTGCCATCTAAGATTATGCTACCAGTGTAGACTGAAAAGCTTCAAGTATAAACTTTAAGGAAGATAAAATGATCCCATGTTGATAATATTCCAAGGTCACTCAAGAAATAATCATCCTGGGCCCAGCATGGTGGTGCACACCTGTAATCCCAGTGGCTTGGGAGACTGCAGCAAGATCGAAAATTCAAAGCCATTCTCAGCAACTTAGGGGAAGTGTGTCTCAAAATAAAAAGGGCTGGGGATGTAGCTCAGTGGTTAGGTGTCCCTCCCTTCAATCTCTGGTATATAATAATAATCTTCCTTAGAGATATGCAATATCAACCCAGATATTTCAGTACTCCTCACATAAAAATCCAAAGAAAATGAATTCACAGTTAAATATGCAAGAAAACATAGCACAATTAGAGAAGCAACAGCAGACAGCAAATTCCAAAGTAAAATACTGCAGGTAGAGATCCAAACCAATATATTAAATTAAATATTTAATATGGTAAAAGTCAAACTAGGGAATGAAAAATGACCAAGAAGCATTGAAAAATGAAAACTATAATGATTACAGTTAGAAATTCAATGAACTAAACAGAAGTTTTGCATAGGAATCTAGATAGTGCAAGATCATGCAAAAAAAAAAAAATACTTAGCATCACAGAGCCCAAAACAAGGAATGATAGCAAAGAGGTTCAGAGACATGGAACACAGACAAAGAAGGTTTCAGACAATTTTAGACCATGGGAAATCATGCTCTTAACGTAGTGTGGCAACTGAAAGAATAGCAAGAGTGCGTTAGTGTTTCCGTTCCTAGGAAATAGAGGGAAAATGTAGAACATAAAGAGCAAGGATGAAGAGGGTACTTAAAAATCACAGGTTTAAGTCTATAAAAGAACACAAACTCTGAATAGACTACATGGTACAACTTGAAGTTTGTAATTGCCAGGTACAGGACTGAGATCTGAAAAAAGTATGTTTAAAGGGAAAACTGGAAAGGTATTTATCAGGAAGTAAAAGAGGAGGTGACAAAACTACATGAAAAATCAAGAAAACAGGAAAGTTTTATTAGTTTTAAATAGATTCCTTCATATTGATAAATAATTCAAGAAAATATGACAACTTTGACACATAAAAACGAAATAACAGCTTCAAAAACATAGTAAGCAAAAACAAAACCTCAGAGAAAGATAAATTCACAACCACAGTAGAAGGTTTTAACACAACTCTAATTGATAGAGGTAGCCAACCAAAGTCCAAAGATACTATACATGTAAAAGGTCTGAACTTGAGAAAACCTAACAAGCAGATAGCACAATAACCCAATAATCTACTATTCAACCTTGAATAAAAATATGCAAAAGTAGGCCATAGTTGTATTGCTATTTTGTGAACTTAAAGTAATTAAACTAAAAACCAGAAATAATAACTAGAAAATACCCAAAGTGTATTGGAAATTAAGTAATACACTTCTTAGCCAAGAAAGAAATCAAACTAGGAATGGCTTTACTTACATTTGAAAAAAAATTAAATTACTACATGCCAAAATGTTTGGCATGGAATAAAAGTTGTGTTTACCAAAAGTCATAGAACTCTAAACCTTTACATTAGGAAGAAACATTGAAAATAAGTGACTTAATCACCAATGTTAAAGAGGTAGAGAAAGAATATATATTAAGGCCAAATAAAATGATGGAAACAGAAGATGAGCATAGTAATTGCTGGTTCCTTCCAAGGACTAATTGATAAATGTCTGTCAACAAGAAAAGAGTGTCTGGGGTGGGGTCAGGGGACAATAAAAATCACAACAGTAGACCAGCTACAGATTTTGATAAGTTACAACATATAAATAAAATGGACAGACTCTTTTAAAAATTACAGGCTTACATAAACAGATGAGAAAAAAAGGGGAAAAACACATGAAGAATATATAACAACCTGAACATTTAATTAAAAACCTCAGAAAGAAAACTGCAAGCCCAGATACCTCACCAGCAAAACTATCAGGTCTTACAGGAAATGACTCCAGACTTACACACAATTGCTTCCAGGGAATAGATAGAGGACAATCCATCCAACCTTGTTTTATGTATTTAAAACCTTCTGTATATGAGGGATTTTCACAAATAGAAATTTATCAATCAATTTTATTAATGATTATAGCTACAAAAATACTAAGGGGGCAGAAATAGTAAATAAAAACAAGCACTATATGAAGGAATTGCATAACAGAAAAGCTGGATGGTTGAATATATTCCAGCAATGTAGATTGGCTTTATACTTGAAAAACAATCATTATATTACACCATATTTTAAAAAAATGGAGGGAGGCACATATGATCCTCTCCAAAAAAGCAGAAAAAAAGAAGTGTTTGACAAAACTGAACTCACATTCTTGATGTAAAATTCTGAGCAAACTAGGAATAAAAGGAAATTTCTCTAATTAGATAAATCATCTTAACAAAAACCAAAGCCAATATCATTCTTAAGGGTGAACTGTTGAGACCTTTCTCTCTGAAACTGCATAAGAAAGTGAATGCCTGTGAGCTCCAATTCTGTTCAGCATTGTCCTATAACTACAAACCAGCAATATTGTAGGGCTCAAAAATTAAAATGTGTAAGGACTGGAAAATTGAAAATTAGATGATATGTTAATTTAATAGATAATCAAAAATGATCTTCCTAAGAAAATGATGATAACTAAGTTTACCTAGGCTATTAGATATAACATAGTCAATATAGGAAAATTAACTTCACTTCTACATATAAATAAGAGGTAGAAAATAATACCAAACAAACCAAATCTTTAGGACTCTATCTCACAAAAAAAAATCAGAGTTCTATAAAGAAAAATATAAAAAGTACACAGATAGAAATGACCAGAATGATGGAAGAAGACAACAAGTTTATCTATGAGCAAACTTAAATTTTGTCACCATACCAACTTTCTTCCAATGGGTGCCATCCTAATAATGATACAAACACAGTTCATGTAAGATGAGTCATATAGATTTACGTTGGATGCAAGAAATGGAGTTATGCATCAGAAGTCCTGACAGATTTGTCCTCCCAACAGCCAAGTAATAGACTTTTCCTCTCAGTAACCCACAACCTTAAAGTGCTTTCAAAAACTCAGGTGTCGTGGGGGCGGGTAACATTCACTGGGTTTAAAACACAGAGGAAGAAACTCAAGGCAATTTACAAAGAATAGTATGTTATTAAAACATGCCATCCAGAGATAGATTCCTAAGGATGTATGCTTTTATGTTATTCTCCCCTCCCAAAAAAATGTTCTCTAGGAATAATTGTCTTTTCCACTTTACAATGAAAGACTTATCCAATATCACTTACTCCCTGTCTGACAGAACATAAAAAATCTGAACTCAAAATCTTGGCTCCAGAGCCACGGTTCATTTTTTGCCATGTCTCCTACATGGTATCTTCCTCACATGTGTGTAGTTTTCACACTCGCTTATGAATGCTTTCCTCACACCTGGTTGCTGGTTCTCTCAGTGGTCTTTCTGTCTCTGTTACTTTAGGCATGTTATTCTCAAAATCCAACCATCAGTCATTCCCAATGGCCTTCCACTGGGAATGTGATTTCAGCTGCTTTCCCATCTACATGGGTGAGGATTTCACAACATCAGTGATAGCGAGGACAGTAACTTCAATTCATATGAATGTACCTTCTAAGATTTATTCTGGAATATGTGTAGAAATGGCTTACTCTGGCCTTAATCTCATCTCCTCCATGGAGGTGACTTTGCCACTAAAGGTTTGAAGCCATCACTCAATGATGATAAAACAGACAATATACATCACTCTTTTGACCCATACTCTCTACTAACATAAATGCTGCAAGTTGAATAAATGTTTCAGTCTGACAGATCTGTATATTTAAAATGTGCCTAATATTAGAGAAGCTGATTAGAGAAGGTAGAGTAGGAAAAAAGAAAATAGTTTATTATTCCATGCAAATATAGCCCCACTGGGTTTCTCCCAGTTAGTGGCAGGGAAGCCTTACTCTGAGAGTTTTATGTAACTGTGTTTATTTGCTAGTTGCCAAAAGTTGGGTAAAAGTCTTCCTGGTTCTTGAGCACTGAATTCCAATAGAGTTACACATGAAATCCCTCTTGAATGCACAGCAGGGACTCTAAGGTCACTATAATCATGAATGGCCAAAGAATTAATAGGAGTTGAGCCTTATGAGCCTTCCTGTGTTGCAGCTGGGCAGAACAGAGCCCTGTTGATGGGTTGAAAATGCATCCCAGACATGGTCGCCGCAGCTGTGCTGGGCACAGCTGCCCCTCAAAAACACCGTAGAGTCGAGAGTCTGTTTAAATCCCTCTGCCCTCTTCTCTCATCAGACACATTTCCTTTAATGTTATCAACTGCACAACAGTTATGCTTGTGTTTTAGAGACCTTTAAGAATGTACCCAGTTTTTACCAAACCACATGATCTTCCTTCCTCGGCCTTGCCCCCACTCCACATCCTCTCGCCCTCCTTGCTGCCAGTAGTTCATCTTTTTTTTTTTTTTTTTAATTGAATTTTTCCATCCCCTGAAGGCCCTGCATGAAACACCTCATCTCCAGGCATTGCCATCTCTATCCCCTATGGCAGGGACATATTGAGTCCTCCATCTTCCTGTATCTACCTGTCTTTTGCTTTGAGCTGGTGCACAAGGGCTCACACTTACTGAAGGCCCCACTCCTCCATTCCTTGCCCAGTTATCTCTTCCTATTCTTGCAAATACTTATAAGTTGTTGCTGCTTCAACAACTGTTCCTTTGCTGTGTCCCCTGCGTCCCTTCTGGGGTGGGTCAGTCTTCTTCAGCAGCCTGTCTTACCTCGTTCCACCACCAGTGCTACTGAAATCTATTTGGCAATTAGTGAATTTCCCCCCTCATGGAAAAGCAGAAAATAATGACACAATAGTATAATAGTGAAGAGAAATGACCAATAAGATAAGTGTTAATTCTTATAACATTCCTGGCACAATTGTGGATTAAAGGAGGAAAGAAAACTTCCCTGTTTTAATGGTACCAAATGAAGAGCATGTAATACAGATTTTAATGTGTAAAAAGAACATGAAACATAGTCTTAACTTGGACTCAGTTAAAGAAGTTATCACTTATGCTCAAAAGTAAAGAATGATTTGGGTTTGATTAAAACTCAGCCTGCCTTCTTTGTAAATAAGTTTTATTGGAACACATGTAACATACCCAATCATTTATGTATTGACTGTTCTATTTTTATGCTTAAGTAAAAGACGTATGTAGTTGTGTCAGATTATGAAAATATTTACTTTTTGGCCCATTACAGAGGAGTTTGTCAACTCCTATCCTATGCCATGCATGTATGCACTGAATTGACTTGGTGTCTACCCATCTATGACAGTGGTATTGTACAATTTTTTTGGAGAATTGAATGAAAAAATTTCACAGTGTCTTGAGGTTCCGATATAAAAAGTCTCTGTTAAAGCATACTTGCTTCCTTTTTTATTTCTGCAGAGGGCAATTCTATTTTTTTAATCTATAATTTATCACCCAAACCAGGATATTTCTGAAAGTGAAAGAGGACACTATTAATAGTTATGCTGGGACAACTAGTGTAAACTAAGCCATATGGTCACCCTAGTTCTGAGGCACCACCCAACTGTGAAGCTGACAAGCCCAAAGAACAAGCGACCAAAGTCAAACTGGTTTGCACAACACCGCTGCTTTTGTTTTTTGCATTTTTCTGATCCTATTCCCCCTTTCTCCCATCATCCTTGTGGGTGGCAAATCTACTTTAAATACAACATATATGCAGAACTTACTTTTTAATTCTTTCTCCAAAAGAAGCTATTTCCTCCAAGATGTTTTGAACAGTGGAAACGATATCTTGTACCATGTAGATTCTCTCAATTAACCCCTTTCTCTCAGATTCCTGGGAAACATGAAAGATATAAATCAGTAACTTCATTTCTCATCATTCCGTTATGGAAATTATTATGCCATGCTATAATAACATAGTTTTAACCAACAGAATGATTTCAAGAGATCACATTTTTCACAACTTTAATGTTTATTGACTCCCAAAATGATTATCTGTTCACTCACCTTTCATTCATAGTGTCCAAGCTCCATCGTTACCTCAATATCATGTAATGAATGGAAGTCTTTTGGAACCGGGGAATTCAGTTCCCTGTGGACTTGTTGATTGCCTCAGAGAAATCTGCAATTCCTTAAGTATGGCCAACTGGTTTCCTCTGTCCACATAAGGTTACATGTAAATTCACCCCAGCCCTCTTCTATCACAGTCCTTCAGAAATGCTCCCATAGAGACTGAAAGGTCATGTTGGACTTACACATAATATGCTTCCTAGACCTGTGACTTCTGAAACTCTGCTTACTACCCAGACACAGAGCAAGCACAGACAGCCACAGTATATAGTACTAAGGGCTGCAGGCTAACTAAGTTATGCCTTGAAGGATGCTCAATAGTTTTGATTTCTTCAGAAAGTTGGAAGCAAATATAAGTTCATCTTCCTCAGTTTCCAATTCTTCCCACAAATGAATTCAGCTTTCATGTAGAAAACTTTATATTTTACCCATACTAGATAGCTATAATGCTATAAAAATAGAAATCACTCAAGTGTTTGAGGAAGGATAATTCCCTAGAGAGTTGTAGTTTTACACTGTTTCTTATATTTCGCTGGTATGTGCTAGCTTCCCTGTAATTGGGATTTATTCAATGTCCTGCCTTTCTGAGTCATTGTTGTCACTACACCAGCTACATGAAACCTCAAGCAACTCTAGAAAACTTATTTCTTATCTAGAATTTTACTTTGGTTAGAATTATGCTAAATTACTGAACAAAAGCTTCTAAATTTAAGGAGGACATTCCTATAATAAAAAAAAAATTATTTTCATCCTATAATCCCTGCTCCAAATCAAAATGGAGCCATGAATGGAGTGAAGGAATATCCATCACCCTAAGGATTTCTCGTAAAAGCACCAATGTGGCAGAAATATTGAGAAGTACATGCTTCCTTTCTTGCCTCTGCCCTCGTTTGTGAATCTGGAATTGAAACAGACCAAAAAGAGAATCAGGGGTTTCATGCACCTTTGCCAGCCTCTCTCTTGTGAAGTGTGCTGGTTGGGTGTTTAAATACAATATATGTGCAGAACTTTTGGTAACTTCCTGACATCTGGCCTACACTTTTATAGTATCATTCTGTAGTCCTCCATCTAATCAATACATAAAGAAAGCAAAGTAAGGTTTATTATTTCTTCTTGTACCATCAAACTTCAAAGATATTTTCACTTTTAACCCTAATTTTAAATGCTTACTTTCCCTTACTACAATTCCTCAAGCAGTTTTTGTTAAAAATTAGATATGCTGCCACAGCGACCTAATTCAGCAACCCACTGATATGTTTTAAGGAATACAATGGTGAAAACCCATCTCTGTCTGCCAAACAAGTATTCACATTTGTAAAGAAGTATTTGAAAGCACTGGGGAATTTGACCCAAAGGGCAGAAGTGGCTTCCTCTTTTCAGTGGCATCCAGTTTAGGTCAAAACAATTTCTTGGAAAATGACTCAAATTTCCATGTGATTGAATTGCATAAAAACTTCCTATTTCAGTTGTCCAATTTTTTTCCCCTATGAAACAACAAAATACAAAGGTTCTGGTTGTGAAGAAAGCATGAATTAGCACACCAAAATAATAAATGAAGTGATTTCCCAAATGTCCTTTTGGTTTTTATCGCATTTGATGTTTTAATTTGAATCTTCAGTAGCCAAAGATGAGGGTAAAGAGCACCACTGTATCTAGGGTCAAGGAATATCTTATCAGCCATACCTGTGTATTTTAAAGGTGAAAACAAATGAAATTATATGATTTTTAGAATATTTACCAACTAACAGCTTGGTTTACTTACATTGAAGAACTAGAAATTCATTTTTTATAAACATTGTTTTAAAACATAAAAATATTTTTGTGTGCATTAAAACAAAAACTTCTCTTTATGCTTATTATGTGACTGTTTTATAATCTGTGAATAATAGCTATTAATAGAAAATAATCATATATTTTAGCTGATTTCCTAAGTTGTATCTGTCAATACTCCCACATAAGAGTTACTTTTCAAAGAAAATACAATTATAAAGTCATCTGTTCATTTCTAATATTAAGTAAAATTGTTCTTAATCATCTTCAAAGTTTAATGGTCATTAAATTGACATCTTATAAACCCCACTGTAGACCACAATTAAGATAAAGTCTCTCTACAAGCACTTAATTACTTTGAGAACTCACAAAAATGTAATACATGGAGAATATTCTACCCTCTGTATGTTAAATATTAAATGTCTATTTCAGTCCAAATATTTTCAAGGCCATTGTATTTTTTATATCCATCCATATGACTTTATCTGTCAAACAATTTTCAGGACAATATAAGATGTCTCTGTGATTCCTTTGAACATTTAAGAAAATTTATTGCAAAATATAAATGGCTTCTCAACTTCTTTCCATTTCCTGGCATAATATATTTTTATCCTAACAAAAATCAAAAGATTTCCCCCACTCTTTGAAATAATCTAAAGTGTCACTTCAGATTTTAAGAAGAAAATGGTGCATATAGCATTTTGACCTCATAGTTTATTTTGTACCATATACACTTTTGCTATGGTAGAGAATAAAAGTTGCCTTTTTGACACCTTTTTATTCACTTCTGTTCATGAAAATTTCCAATAGTGAAGTTAATTAGCACTTTAGTCATTAAAAATGTCCAAATAATTATGACAAAAATGCATCAAAAATCTAAAAGATTTTTTTTTACAAGAGCAAAATAGCTTTAGAGAATGTATAGTTTGAGAATTATTTAGAGTTTCAAGTACTCCAAAAATCAAAGGGATGATGGGCAACAAAAGAGACATTTGCTGCTAGGCTGAAACTTAGGTTTATATATATATATATATATATATATATATATATATATATATATATATGTGTGTGTGTGTGTGTGTGTGTGTGTGTGTGTGTGTGTGTGTGTGTAAGGTAGGGTGTATAGCTCAATGGTAGAGCATATGCCTCGCATAAAAAAGATATATAAAATTTGTAGATGGACACAATACCTTTATTTTATTTGTTTATTTTTATGTGGTGCCAGGGATCAAACCTAGTGCCTCACACATGCTAGGCAAGTGCTCGACCACTGAGCCACAACCCCGGCCCCACCTTTGGCTTATCTTTATCACAAATCCTTATTATCTCAATTTGGTACATATGAGACATGCACAGCTGTGTGCGCTACAACCTCTAATTGAATTGGTCGGTATTATCACTTGCATGCATGTGATCGTGGATAATGAGGGCACCACTGCCAATACCAAGTACATTTCTGCCTCATGGATTCCTTATTTTGGAAGAGTATCTTGTTAGTTATGATGTGCTCCATCAAAATTTACATTCATATTACTAACATATTAATCACCAATGCCAAATATTAAAATTTGCAATGTCATTCTTGATGTCAAAGATTTTATTATTTATAAAATTCACTGCAAGAGGCAGGGGGTATAGCTCAATGGTAGAGCATATGCTTTGCATGCCTGAGCCCTGGATCAATCGCCAGCACCCCAAAATATTTTTTTTTTAAATCTTTATTTATTTTTTCGGTGGACACAACATCTTTGTTTTTTTTTTTTTTAAAGAGAGAGGAAAAGGGGGGGGGGAGAAAGAGAGAGAGAGAGAGAGAGAGAGAGAGAGAGAGAGAGAGAGAGAGAGAATTTATTTATTTATTTATTTTAGTTCTCCGCGGACACAACATCTTTGTTGGTATGTGGTGCTGAGGATCGAACCCGGGCCGTACGCATGCCAGGCGAGCGTGCTACCGCTTGAGCCACATCCCCAGCGCAACCCCAAAATATTTACATGAAAAAGATTTTTTCCATATATGAAAAAAATCCAGATGATTTCAGAATTAGCTAATTTGAAAATCTGGATACTTTCAAGGAAGATTAACAACAGCTTTTCTATTTTTAATACCCGTACAATGAAACTGGAATAGAAATGGATTAATGTGGAAAAAGTCATTTGATTTAAATAAAAAGTCACGTCCCACAAAGAGAGATGTAAATATACATTTTTAGATGTATTATATTTTAAAATATTTTCATAAATAGTTTTCTTAAATATGTATTTTCTGTTGAAATAGCTATTGTGGCTTCCTCTGCAGGTTTGTCAACTTAAGCTTACCTATGTCAATGACATAAGCAGGGTCTTTGGGGTGGTTAGGAAATGGAAGCAACATATACAAGTTTGCTATGTTCGGATGTGGTTTCTCCTGTAAACAGTTCACATGCTGGAGGCTTGGTTCTTAATGTAATGGTATTAAGAATTGATGGATCTTTTAAAAGGTGGGACATAATGGGAGGTGATTTGGTCATGGGGTTACCACCTTTGGAAGGAATTGATATTCTCAGGGGAGAATATCATATTTCTCATGAGAGCAGGTTGTTGGAAAGCAAAGCCACCCCATGTAGTCATGCTACCATTTTCATTTCTATTTCAACACATTGGAAGACAGCTGGAATTAGACTTTCCAGCCATCAGAATTTTGAGCCAATGATCTTGACATATCATACATTTGAATCAAATGTTGTAAAATCATTGTATTGTCATGAGCAACTAATAAAAAAAAAGTGAAAAAAAAGTGGGACATCCTGTCATTTGTGAAAACATGGATGAACCTGAAAGGAATTGAATTAAGTGAAATAAATCAGGCACAGAAAGACAAAAAAAAAAAAAAAAGAATTTTGAGCCAAATAAGTATCTTTACTTTACAAATAATCTAGTCTTAGCTATTTTGTTATAGCAATATAATACAGACCAAGACACAGTTAGTTTAACAACACCTATATTTAGAATTAGAAAATCAGTACTTGATTATTTATTAAGTACTCTTTGTATTTTTATTATTTATGGATTTAAAAACATTATCAGTTTTTAAAAGTTCATATTTACTGAATATAATGAATTAATCCACCCATGCAAAGAGGAAGTTAAAGATGGGATACCTAGGAATATCTAGGTTGTTTTGTTAGATTTAACTATTGTTACACTTTGAGAACTCTGGTCCCAACCTATGTATTTATGGACTACCAGTAATGACCTTAAAAAATGCTAAAAGTATACCATGAAAAAGCCCAAGAAAATTATTCCAGCTTGTTTTAATAGAAACATAAAATTCAATACTTGGTTTAAAAATGGGGTAAATCATTAAGTGGGAATTTTCTGGGCAAACAGAGATATGTGATAAGCATAATAAGTTTTCCCTAAAATGTATTAGTATAGAAAGGAACCAATTCCTTTCAGGGTATGATTCTATATAGTGGGGAGAAACATTATTTTTCATGCATTTCTATTCCTTCCTTAGAACCCTGTATAAGGCATTTGCTACTCATGTCTGGGATGGCAAATATCATCATGAGATGGGCATCATTTGTGATTAATAGCAAGTGTAGTCTCTGTTCTCTGAATGGTTTCAATTGCCATTGGACGATGTCTCTGTGTATTGGTCAAGGAATGGGAGTTTCTATGCTACAATAAGATAATATATATGTTTTATACTTGGATGTGCCCTTAATGGCTTCCAGAACCCTTCCATTCTGCTATGCCCACTTGAACTGGTGGACTAACAGAGAGAAGTCCAGATGGCCTCATATGACCCTGTTCTCAGCACCAACAATTGCAGCAGCACAAGCAGGGTGCTTCTATGGCATTTTTTTTTTTAATGGAGAAATGGATGGAGGCAGGTAAAGTGTAGGGCTTTGGTTTTATGATAGTATAAAATAATTATTTGCACTGACCTGAGAAATCAGCAAGTGTTTAGAATTTGTTTGTTTGCTTGTTTGTTTTGGTACCAGAGATTGAACCCAGGAGCGCTTAACCACTGAACTATATCTCCAGCCCTTGTTATATTTCATTTTGAGATAAGGTCTTATGAAGTTGATTAGGACCTTGAGAAGTTTCTGAGGCTGGCTTTGAACTCATAATCCTCCTGCCTCAGCCTCCCAAACTGATGGGATTACAGGTGTGCACCACCATACTGGGCTAAATGCTTAGAGTTTAAGAGAAATAAATCCAGCAGAAAGAATGAAAGGTCTACCTCAAGTTCCGTGGTTTTTGAGAAGCATTCTAAGGGAGCCAGTCTACACTGACTACCACCTTTGTTCTCCCAAGTGGCATTACATCTCTGTCCTTTCAGTAACTCTAGTAGCAAATGCTCTTTTCAGTCTCTGCACTGCAAACTTAATCTCCGTTAAATCATCAATATGCCAAAAGTCATATTACCTAGGCTTCAGTACTAGTAATTCTATTTATATGATACCAAATTCCAGAGAGATTAAATCATTTGTCTATGTTCACATGTACATGATAAAAAAATCCCAGCTCAGAACTCGTAACTCTAAAGCTAGTTACACTTATTATAGGAAGTCCTTTAAATTTTGGTTGGACATTTCAAAGCAGGCATTCAGCTTATATTTTCTCTGTCTGCCATTTGTTCCTTTTGTCTCTCCGGGTCTTTGTTGTCTATTCACCATTTAAGACACAACGTTCAGATGTTTGTCCAGTTATGCATATCTACCTACTGTTCTTTTCCAGGACTGGTTTGCCCAATATTTGTGAGAACATATACCCTGACTTTTGACAATATTGGGGGAAGACCATCTCTTTCCTTTCTTACTTAACAACCTGGTAGGTAATGAAAGATTATTTTAACCTAATAGATAAAAAAGTAGTCAAAAATGAAAAATATAAAATCTTAAAATATACCTAAGATATACCAACTCCATTGGCCTACACATTTAGAAAATGTGTTTATGTGTTTCTATAGTAACAAATGTCTTTTTCGTTCTCTGCACTGCAGAATTTATATCTTTTAAAATAAGATATTATCTTACAGGTGCAGTGGCACATGCCTATAATACCAACTACTCCAGGGACTGAGGCAGGAACATCACAAATTCATGGTCAGTTTTAGCAACTTAGCAAGTTCTTGTCTCAAAATTAAATTAAAAGGGCTGGGGGCATAGTGTAGTTTTAGATGGTTTGCCTAGCATGCACAAGACCCT
The DNA here is from genome assembly GCF_964194105.1 of Spermophilus citellus. Classification (NCBI taxonomy): domain Eukaryota; kingdom Metazoa; phylum Chordata; class Mammalia; order Rodentia; family Sciuridae; genus Spermophilus; species Spermophilus citellus. Next base: position 60,335,289 of record NC_138185.1, read on the forward strand.
AGGTTCAATACCAACTACCACAAATAATAAGATACTGGTATTATAGTATGTTCTTTTTAATGATATCCGCTAATATAACAATGAATACATTACATAGCCTTTGGCATTAACTGTAAGGAAACTGAGATACGCCTCTGCAGAGCAGACTATGGAATGAGAGACAACTGGGTAACTCTAGTGTTGTCATCTACTAGCTTTGAGATTATATTAGCCCATTTGTGTTGTTGTGACAAAATATCTGAGTAGGGTAACTCATAAAGAATAAATTTGGAACACAGGGTTCTTATGAGGGAGGGTTCAAACAGCATGACACAGGGCTCTCTGGTTGTGTCACAACATGGTAACAAAACAGAAAGAAAACTAGCTGTTTGTGCAGAAGGGGCCAAGGATAAAAGATAGCCTCAGTTTATGATCATTGCTCTCGAGAGCACTCTCTAGGAGACCAGCATGAATGCCTTCCTTGGGTGGTGTCCCAGGACCTAATTACCTTCATTAGACCCCACCTCTTGAAGGTTCCACTCCATCCACATCACCACATTGAGGACTAAGTATCCAGTATATGAACCCCTTGGGGACACAAACAAAATGTTAACCATAGTAGTGATCATGTCAAGATCTTTCCCTCTTGGAGTCTCAGTTGCATCTCTGGAAAATAGAGATCATAATCTGTGCCCTAACCGGAGGATTAAACATTATCATATATGCAAAATACCTGGGGTAGTCTAGTTTAGTCCACTTCCTAAACATAAGTCTCTTTCAAGAATGCTAAGAGACAAAGAAGGAACTACCCTTTGTCTAGTTTAAAGGAACCAGGGTTAGTTTGAGTTTCAAAAGAAATGATCTTTCAGGACAAGTCTACTCATGTTGTCCTGAGTTGTAGGAAAGATCATCTGGCAGCTCTGTCTGCATCATGCTGGCTTTATTTACACATTTCAGATTGAACCAGGGAATGTGGTGATAACACAGTTTAGCAAACACAACACCACACTGCATCTGTGGCTGCTGCAACTGAATTGCTTAGGAAGACCAAAAATAATCCATTCAGAAAGACAGAACCGCTGTCACACACGTTTATATTTCCCTTAACATGGAAGCTTCTGATTATACAAGGACATTTGTAATAAAAATAGTGATAACCATGGGTGAGATTAAACAAACAAGATAATTGTGGCTAAACATAGAGCTTTCCATTGATATATTTGAAAAGAATGGAATTCTACCTGTCATTACAAACCTCCAAAACTATAGACTCTAATGGCAAATTCATGTGATACAGGGCCAACTTTACAACCAAGCATGTACCACAGGCAGAAGCAGCAACAAAGGATACAATCTACCTAATCCAGAAATCAAATTTCATAAACTTTGCTTTTTCAAAAATACACTCTAAAGAATGTCACTGATTATAAGACAAGTAACAAGCTCCAATTCTAACTAAAATTTTATATGATATAAAGACAAATGCAAGAGTGTAATTTTTAAACTGCTCATTTGTTTCTGAAATGTCAAAAGCATTGAGGCTTTTGACTAAGTTTTATAAGCAGCTGAATTAGGAACAATTAATGTGCCTGTGGTGTAACATAGCTGTTCGTTCTCTAAAAATAAACCAAAAACATAAAGAATAATTCAGAAGGCAAATCTTATTTTTTTTCCTTAAGGTCTTGTTTCCTTTCCAGTGTCTCCAATGAGACAGTGCAATAAACTAGCTTCGAGCCTCTGGGACAGAATTAACACCATCAAAATGAATTTACAACTGAGAATTAATTATATAAGCAGTATGTTACTTTAAATCTTTCCTGCATGTTCTGATTCAGAAAAAAAAAAACTCTCATTTCTCTATTAATTATCTAAGGAAAACCAGAGAGATATTCCTGAAAATTGACCCTGTCAGAAAAAAAACCCTTTTGACATGCTTAAAAATTGAGTAGCGTTTGTCACAGGATATGCAGGATTCCCAAAAGAAATCGTTGTAAAATTTTCTCTCACGATCCTCCCAGTAATTACAGCCACCAAGACTAAAGATACAAAAATACAACTTTACACAACAGGAATGTTTGGTCTGTTTCATTTCAGTGAATACTGAAAGCCTGGAATTTGAAAACTTGAAGAATTATAAACATTAGAAATAGTTTGAGTGGCATGTAACATGAAAAAAACTTCTGTGTCTGTCATAACAAAGAACAGGAAGCAACATTTATATATGAGATTAAAAATTATTCTTTAGGAATCGCAGCTTAATGCACTGGGAACCGTGTTTAGGATTTCTTCCCATGGGGCATTTTGTTGGCAGACAGACACACGTGTGGTGTCAACACCATGGTTCATGCTATTAAAGTGGGGGTGGGAAGGGAGAAATCTGTCCTCTTTCTGCAGAGTGCTTGTTTCTCAAGTAGCTCTTCTACTTTAGGAAATGTATATAAAGCAGTGTTTGGATTTGAATCAACATCATTTCTAAGGGCCTTTCCCCTGCTCTGGTCATTATGGAGCTTATATACTTTATGTAACACCGTTTTGGGCTTGCAATAGTAACCTCTGGTATCAAATAAAAGGATTGAAAAAATTAAAAACAAAAAAGAATGAACACCACCAAGAGAAAGAAATTCATTACACAGAAATAAAAAATTGGTCACATTATATATATATATATATTTTTTTTTTAATTTTTTTTTTTTGAACTTAGATTCTGGTATTCATTCAGTTCCTCTGAGCCAACTGACAGAATGCTGTGCCACCACAAGGTTAATAGAGCTGTTTTTTATAACTACAACTACTGTAGACAAATACACAAAATGCAACAGTTGTTTAGTTTCTATGTGCCTCCTTTAGCTTCCTCTCAGGTAGGAGAATAAAGCGGGTATAAGGTAAAAATATTTACATCATCAAGAAATGCAAAATGTAATTCTCATTACCCTAAATCTGAATTTAAACACAGCTTATGTTGGCACATCTGATTCCCCCAGCATTTCGTCTCTACTTCCCTTCATTATTTACAAATCCTGATGAAAGTGTAGTAATCACACAGCAAGACTGTTGTTGAGCATGACCATCTTGCTTATTATAGCAATCTCTGTCCTCACAGAGGCTTTGATAAGAGAAATCAATAAATATCAGCAATAATAATGTGAAAAAGGGAATGAATAAATTGCTGATATGCTCCATCATAATGATGTAGCATAGTGAAATATAATTAAGATTTAGGAAATAAGATCTGGGTTTGAATCTTGCAACTATCCTGGCTGAGAAATCCTGGACATGTTACTTAATTTCTCTTAACCTGAGTTTGTTCAATTGTGGATGGGAAAGATAATATCAAAAGTAATGACTTGAATACTCAAAGAGTTAAAGGGTATAAAAGCAGCTTGTAAATTTGGAACACTCTGAAAATACTAGTATTTTAATTGATCTCACTATTTAATTAATTCTTATATATCACAATCTTGTTTTAAATTAATACTTGTGTTTCGTTCTTTTTCATTTATTACTTAATTTTTCATGAGGTAAAAATGTGCTTCCACCTTTCTGTTAATTATCTCCATAAATTTTATTTCACTTTTCTAATAATTTTCTTATAGTCTTGTTGATGATTGGGACTTAGATTGGGCCACATTGAAATAGAAGGTTTCACAAGGAAAGACAAGAGGAATAGCTACTGTGCTCAGAAAAATTACTCATGGACGATTGGGATACAATGTCTAGTGTATTCCACCCTAGCTTGACATTAAAACTTTTGGCAATGAGAATTTAAACACCATGATGCAGCACAGACTACTAAATATCAGAGCCTTATACTCAATTTTGTACATGTTAGTTAATAGAAGGATAAACAATTCATGCAATTAAAGTCTGGTGTATCTTATTTCACAAAATTTGAAAGTAAATCCTTACAGTAGACATGGCAGATAGGATCTACTAGTATTAGGAGCAATAGTGTGATAATGAATAGTATATTTTGAATATTCCCAAGGGCTAGGTTAGTATCATTTTAGCATTACTTCTAAAGGTAATAAAGTCAAACCCTTTTAAGAATGGAAGTTTGAATTTTAGAAAAGAATGTGAGCAAGCTGATATGTCAAAGGAGTATAGGAACTGGGGAAGGCACCCTTTTCTCATTCAGAACGTCCACAAATTGAGAATTAAAAATTGGCTGGAACCCACTTATTATTAAAATCTTACGACAGTATGGTCTAATTGTTATCAATTAAATCATTTAGCCAATAAAAACCATATGAAATAAAACTAAAAGGACTTATATCAGAATTTCCATTTACTTTAGTTCCCTAAATTTTATCCATAAGCAGATCTTCTATAACAGGCCCTGTATGTGGGTTGTATATGCGCTGAAGGAGTGTGTGTGCACAGATACCCACATAGGCACATCTACAACTATTGTTAAACATCGAAAGTTACGTCCTGGATTTTGAATTTCTTACCATCACTATACTTCATCATCTTAAAGTAACACAGTTAATGGAAGAATTAACAAGAATTAACACTGATCAAACCCATTTACTGAGCTTTGGACATCTTTTAAGAAGGCAAGAAGAATATTAAGCAAACCACTCTTATTACTAGATTGTAAGGTGTCTCCCATGAACAATAGTTTTCCTGAGTTAGGACAGTAGATTAACTTCTCCCTCTATAACAAGAGGATGAAAACAATGAGCCTCAGTGGACTGAACAACCCCACTGAAAGGAGTGTGCAGGTTAATTTACAGAGAGAACTCCTGGGTACAGAGGCCATGGTCTTCTTCCTTGATGGCTCTGCCTGTGTAATGATAATGTCATTCAATAGATTGCTGGATTGTGAAATTCACAGTTTAAATGTGCTTAAGTTTTAATGATGACATCCTAATTTCTGCAAATTGAAAATATAATGTCCATTTGTATCTTTTCATTAGAAATTGTTCCTCAATCAACAAAAATGCATTATGTTTCTTATCTTCTTCAAGGAAAACATCCATGTCTGCTTTTAAATCAATTACTGATATAAAAAGATGATTTTCTTTTTTCATAAACTCTATCAGAAAATTCTGACCTCATTGATGATCCTAAAAGGACAGATCATTCAAGTCCTATTTCTGTCAGCCTAGTTATAAATAAACCAACCCACAATGCAGGCATCAGAGTAGTTTCTTTCTGGTAGCAATACACTGCTTTTTTTTTTCTTTTATTATATGCTCTATGATTCCTCTTTCCTGATGCTAATGGTAAATGCTGAAATATTCTATGTAAGTGGTTGTTGAGCTGGAAAAAGAAAGAAACTCTTAATAGAAGTATTTATACCTTCAGCAATGAAAACAAGATATTATTGTCTTGCATGACCTTTCCTAAGTACAGGATACAGCATTTTACACAATAGTTTCTTGGTTCATGCTTCAATTACTGACCTTTACTGTGTAGAAAATTAATGCAATTTTCATTGTAATCCATCTGTACAAATAAGGTCCACACGGAAGGATTCCACATATGGAATCTAATACAAATAGGAAATGTCAACTGATTGCTGTTGGCTGAACTTAGCCATTATCTGTTTGTTCTGGGGTCCCTTGCAAACTACACTTGCAACAAGCAATTTCTTACATGGGCCATCAGGTATAAGAAAGGAGGATTTCCTCTCTTTAAAGTTTAGCTTGTATGCTTCACTTCCTGAAAGCCAAAAATCGAGTTACCTGAAACTTCTATGCTCTCATTGAAAGTTCGCGAAAGAAAAGGCAAAATTGTCCAGTCTAATCTGGTTTCTAATACAGATCACCATCAAGCACTTTTAACAATAAGAAGGAGCAAGAGGCTACAGTGATGTCATTTTGCAACAATCCCTATTCCAGACAATAAAAGTATGACACACCCCAGACCATGTCCTGGTCTGTGCATCCAAGACAGGCAGAAGATGAGAGTGCATTCATCTCATGAGGAAGTTGGGCCAAGGGGCCCAGGCAGCCTTTCATCTTTCACAGTCATCTGTGACGGTATGTGGTGGGAAGGGGTGCTGGTAATTAAGGAGTGTCACTTTTAAGATGGATGGTTTGAGTAGAAAGGAGTTTCTCCCCCTCTTCTGGTTCTGTAAGAAATGGCTGTGTGTTTATAATTTGTAAACAGTTCCTCTTGGCATGGGTGTGTTACAGTTCCCAGAAGCACAGTCTGTCACATCTAACACACAACAGAAGCCAGAAGGGCTCAGTGGGGAAGACCTCTCTGACAGTCCACTGTGGTGGGGAGTCACCTAGTCACTGTGTATCCATGTCTACGATGAGCACATGTCAGTGGTGGAGGCTGCTGTACGTGGAGAAGAAGTGACACTTTGCACTTGAGGAGCCTCCATGTTGAATACCCCTCTAGTTCAACAGATTTACAAGAGAAGGTATAGTGAAAAGAAATGAACAAGGACTAGGAAGCCTGCCATTCTCCCCAGCTATTGAAAGGTATGTTAAGCCGAAGAGGCATAAACAGAGGTTGAATTATTTTATACTCATTCTTTAGAGGATTTTATAGAAATATAAAACTGAAGAAGTAAAATTGCCATGGTTTTGCATTACCTATTAAAAGGCCCTATTTGAGCCAGGTGCATGCCCATAATCCCAGCAGCTCAGGAGGCTGAGGCAAGAGGATCTCAAGTTCAAAGTCAGACTCAGCAACTTAGCAAGGCCCTAAGCAACTCAGTGAGACCTTGTCTCTAAATAAAAAGGGCTGCAGCTATGGCTCAGTGATTGAGAGCTCCTAATTCAATTCTCAGTACCAAAAAAAAAAAAAAAAAAGGCACTATTTAAATACTGTAATAAAAACATGTCAAGAATGAAATTGCCCTGGAGGGAGTGAGAAAAGCCCTGCTGCCACCCCTTTCACCATGGGACAAGTTGATGCTACTGTCATGAGCAGGGCCATGCTGGGATGGATGAACCCATGCCAGGGTGCTGCCATTCACACTCTCTCCTCTGCCATCCTTGCCCAGAAAGACTTGAAACGCATTCACATAACTCTGTCTGCAAACATCCAGGTAGTCTGAGGCAACTCAGTGGAAGATTAGACCTTGACAACCAATAATCTACACTTCATGGCCTAATTTTGTTGCTTGCCCTTTGCCAAACAATACTTTTCCATTCCTAGTCTTCTTGTTGGAAGCTCTTCTGCTTCAGACAGGCCAAAGACATCTGGTCCAAATGATCAATAAAGGGTGGGCAGGCAGGGCCTTATTCCTGGGGTGACTCATTTAAATATACTTGGTCAAATAGAAAAATTTTTTTTCCTCTCTTTTGAGCTTTGGTTTATGAAAATTTAGAATTTTGCCTAGTGTGATATTGTGATATAATAAGAAATATATATTTGCTATTTGTTCCTGGCTCCTGGCCAGAGCTCCTAAAACTCTTGGAACTGCCTAAGTGATAAGAGTGGTAGGAGTATGTTTTGTTATATTTGGTTTTGTCTCCAGGTCCTGAAATAGCTGCAGATGTAGAAAGGTGAAAGGAGAATTTTTTTGTTGTTCATTAAAAAAAAAATGTCCATCACACCTAAGTTTAAGTTAACGAGACAACGTGTTTAAAAATTCCCTAAGGATGGGAGCTGGTTGCTAGAGGAATCCACCATGTGATTGGAGGATTGGAACTCAAAGGCCCACCTTTCCCAGACCACCTAGCCTCCAGAAAGAGGGGAAGAACTGGACATGGACTTAATTACAGTGGTCAGTGATTTAATCACCCATGCTGACTTAAGGAAGCCTCCAGAAAAACAACCACTAAAGTAAAAAAAAAAAAAAAACAAACAACAACAACAACAAAAAAAAAACTATGTCAGGAGGCTTCTGTGCTGTTGAATATGTGCAGGAGCCAGGATCATGCAGTGCCTAGAGAGGGCAAAGAAGGACCACACCCCAGCCCCAATCTTCCTCTGTATGTCTCTTCCAATTAGCTGTTCCTGAGTTGCATCTTTTACCACAAACCAGATGTGTAAGTAAATGTTTTCTTGCATTTTATGAGCAATTGTAGCAAATTTTTAAACCCAAGGGAGGAGCTGTGGGAACCCATAATTCATAGCTGGCTGGTAGAAAAACTGTAGGCCCAGACTTGCAACTGGTACAGTGTATAGGTTTATAACTAATTCATTAATACTGGTTATTTTCTTTCACCAAACATCCCTTATGCACTTTAGCCAGGCAACTAATATTCAATGATGGTCACATGGTAAACCCTCCCATCAATGCATCAGGATAAAAGGTGAATCTGTGGGACCTCTAACCTGAAAAAGGAGGATTTCCTTTTTATAAATATTATACTTTATTATTTTGCTATTAACGATCTTCTTAGCACAACAAATACAACTTACTTTGTAACCCACCCCATTTGCCTTAAATGGGCGAAACCATCTGGTCCACTCAATTAATTTTCAGACTCTTTGTGTCATGGAGCCAGTATCTTTGAATTAATTTCTATTAAATGGGCATTTATATTGCACACTTACTCTTCAGGTTCTCCCTTTTGCCCTTTCCTCTCCCAGAAGCCTCCTCCATTCTACCATCCCTGGCCCCATATACCCACAGGTTTTAGGGGACTGGAAGTCCATTAAGCTTGAAGCATCTCATTTGGCACTTCCCTTTTTTCATTTTATTCCAGAAGGTTTGTCTGAAAGTGTAATGACAACAAAAGCAGCAGATTTGAGAGATTCTCCCAGGAGAAGTAAAAGGACAGATGTACACAGACATAGAGCTGAAAACGCTGCCAGCAACAGCTGGGAAACTGACAGGCTCGGAAGTGGGTGACCACCCCACAGCGCGCCGACGTGAACCTAAAGGAACAGCAATTTCACTTGATTTCCTTTTGACTTCCCAGGCTACCTTTTATCTACCAAGGGGAGGGCTAACCTTGGCTTTCGTCCAGAGAGCAGACTCCGATCGGTATGCTGTTTAGAACATTTCGGTTATTCCTGACGTTATATCCCCTTTGAATCTTATTATGTGAAATCTTAGGACCCAAATATCGCACTATACCCATAAAGGTGTACAAATATTACCTGTCAATTTGCAAGACAGGAAAGGCAACTGCTACTCCTAATCCATTTGGGTAAAGAGTCAAATAGAGGATTGTAACTGTTCCATTTTTAATACAGGAGATCCTGGGGTTTTTAAAAAACATTTTAATATTATTGTATCATTTAATTTATAGTATTAAAGAACCAAAAAGATGCAACCTGATGGGGCAAATCTGCTGCCCCCATTCATGTCCCTGTCCAGCTGTTTCCTTAGAAGACTCACCCTCTCTTCCTCCTCTTCCTCCTCCTCCACATCCGTGCTCTCCTGAAACAAAACCCCACAATTTGTTAATTAAGCCTCAACTATAATCATCCAAAGAAACTGAATTGCATATACATTTTAAATTTTGTCTACAGAATTCAAACATTAATATTTTTAAAATTTATTACTCAAGTCTTGAAAATGACATTTTAAAAATTGAGGGACACCACAGCAAGACCACAAATGATAGGCATCACCATCTCCATAGAACAATTTTTTTTTAAAAAAAAGCTACAACAGTCACTAATATGGCATTATGTAAAAATGTGAATATGTAACAGATGTGATTCTGCAATCTGTATTTGGGGTGAAAATGGGAGTTCAAAACCCAATTTGAGTCAAATGTATGAAAGATGATATATCATGAGCTATGTAATGTTTTAAATAATCAATAAAAAAAATAAAAAAACACTATGTGAAAAAAGAAAAAGAGAAATTAAAAAAAAAAAAGCTACAAGGAGAGTGCCCTTTGAAGGCATCCAGCTTCACAAATACATTGCTGACTTTCACTCTTCTGTAAACAGTTTCATTCTCATTCTGACAAATGAACCAACTGCTCTGTTAAGGCTGAGAATACCATATTCCCTTTGTGCTGGGCTCATGGTTATAAGGACTCCTCTTTCCCTTTGGGGTCATTACTGAAACATTAGACAGTACAAAATGCATTTGTCTGAATATAATACATCTTAAGGATAAGTTACAGTTTCGATGTGGCTTTATTGTTTTCCTTGGGCTCCGAGGTTGGGAGAAGCAGGTGAGGGAAGAAAACCCAGGGCTCTGGTGTGGACTCGTCCACTTCAGCTCAGGTGCAAAATACTGCCAATGGGCTCATTCAGATCTCTTTGGGAGTCTTGGCTATTTAATAGGTGAATTTTTAATCATATCACTACAGTGTCTAAAAACACACATAAATGCATACACAATCAAATGAATTAAACAGCTCAGAAAGAAATGCTCAGTATTAACCAACTAATAATTAATATTAGGGTCAATTTTCAGCTTGAACACTTACCTGGTTGCTTAACTGTGCTTAACTATTTAGTATCACTCCAGCAGTACAAAAAATTGTCAGTAGTATGCTAAGTTAAATGATTAGATCCAGAGTACTCTGCTATAGTACACAAAACCACTGAGTGGTCATCAAGAAATTTCTCCAGAGCTGGTACAGAATTCTCATGATCTTCAGCTGGCAGTATGGGACATTCACTGACCCTCTCAGGACCTTACCTGTTTACCATTGGCAGTAAACATGTTTCATGCAAGCTGACAGATAAGAATGCTATGAAACTGGGTTATGAGAGGGAAAAGCGAGTGTAATTTGGGAAGTTGTAAGTCTTCAGCTTGAGTCACTGTCTAGCACATTTTCACTCTGTGACTTTAGGGAAATTGTTTTGCCACTCTGAACTGTAGTTTCAGCAAGCATAAAATGAAAAGAGTACCTCTTCCACCCTTATGCTTTACTATACAGATCAATGAATTTGAATGTTTTATATACAGAAAAGGCATTATATACACACTTAGATTTATACATATGCAAGTTTATTTACACACATGCATATGTACACACATGCACATATAGATACTACAAACACACATCATGCATGTTGTGGGCCAAATGAAATCTGATTAAACATTTTAAAAGTGTCAGTTGATCACATTTGTTATGACAAATGTTTTTCTGTTAATTTCCCTCATTTATATACCTCAGTAAAACACTGTCTTTCAATGGATCTAAACTTTAAACCCATTTATTTATTTGGTTTCATTATCTTATTGTTATAAATCTTACTGTTATAAATCTATCTATTGCATTAAATAATCAAAAATGAACAGAAAAGAATTTTGAAAGTGCCTGAGGTTTTACCTCTTACTACAATATTCATTTTCTCCACCTTCCCTCCATCCTAAATGAAACCAGAAATATCCCATAAACGTTCATGGTTTCAAAGACAATTTTTTTAAGTGAGAACGTAAGAAAACATATGTAACAATGGTTAGCTTTGAGTCTTGGGAAACCCCAGGTGTAAGTAATCACTTTCTAAAGGAAATGATCAAGTCAAAACTTTGGGTTTCTGTTTTTTAAACCTGGTTCTCGACCAAGGAATAGCAAAATTCATCCTAAAGCTAGGCTATAAATACAAGTTTCTGCACGCTGGAGCACAAAAATATTCTTTGGGCCTAGATGAGGGGAGCTGAGGCAGGAGAGTCAGAAAGGAAGCAAGATATGTATATGCTAAAGGGATGCCCAGGAGAAGGGCCCTTCCTTCTACATGACAGAAAATGAGAGAATTACAAAAAAAAAAAATTAAATAAAAACTAATTTGGTCACCTGAGAACAGAAGAATCTACGTCCACCTGCTTTTACTCTGATTGCCCTGGGAGTTGACAAGCTTCAGAGAATCCTCTGATTCTTCTGACCTAAGGAGAACATTGTGTGGGCTGCCCATATGGAAAGGTCTGAGTCAGCTCCCTGGAGTGACCCACAAGACCTGAAGGGGGTCAGGAATCCACCAAAGGTTTTTCTCTAGTGGTTGAGGAAATCGTTCACAGGAACCTTATGGCGAACTGGATGGGTGCACACAAGTACTGCCCACATGAAAAAAAGACCAGCAACAACAGGGCTCCAGTCATGCGGAGGTTGTAGGCTGAGACAGGAACACAGTTAACACAGCTGCCACAGAGGGAAGACAAAGACCTCCATTGCGAAATAGGTATGTGTGCAGGGATGCTCCCCAGGTCCCAACCAAAACAGATTCGGGGAGTGACTTGGTGGTAGTTGTTGTTTCCTATTGTGAGCACATTTTCCACAAATCACGTGCCAGAACTATGTCCATTTTTGCTCACCTGGCTGTCGTGCATGCTGCTCATTTTGCCTTTCATGGGTCTGATGAAATTGTAGACAAAGAGCAACAATAATGCCAGGGGGATCATGTACAGTTCAAAATTCCAGACTGTGACCAAAAATACCTGATAGGGAGACAAAGAACACAGGGTGACTGATAAAACAGTAGGAGCATAATCTTAAGTCCTTACTCACTGATTTAAGATTAAACAATCTAGAAACATAAACAGGTGTAAACACACACAAGTTCACATGCAATTAACTTAGTTTTAGAAATAGTAGCAGAATAAGAGCACAGAATGTTTCAGTGAAAACACTGAAACAGACAAATACAGGGACCTCACCCTATTCTATATTTTGGCACCTAGATTTTAGTGTGCCTGAATTTAGGGAAAACAGTCTGGAAAAATCCAAGGTCACAAAAAGGCAGGCCATGGAACACACTCTACCAACAGTGAAATTTATTTGACTAGAGAAATCGATTACTTCCGAAATCCATCCCAAATATTTACAAATCCAAGTATTTCAGACAAAATCTTCAGATTTCCAAATATTCATTAAAATTCTGCTGATTTGGGGACTGTAGGGTTACAGGAAAATGACTAGTTAGCACTGTCTAGATCAGACAAAGCACACACTGACATGCCCAAGTTCAATCAACTTATGGAATTCACATCCTCTACTGCAGAAGAAAAAGTGGGGTTTGAACACAAGGGCCAGTGCTTCAGTGAATGCAAGAGCATGGATGCAGACAGGAAGAGCTCTGCCTCCAAAGAACACACTAATCAGGATGAACAGACTAGAACACCTGATGAGTGTCACAGGCAGCGGGAGTGAAATCCTGGGCAAGTTACTTCCAAACTTGAGCCTCACTTTCTTTTTTAAACTCACAGGTAGTCTAGTTGATGAGATAAGATAATTATTTTTATGAGCAGCCAGCAAGAAAAACTCACTTTGTGACCTATTTAACTTAGAAAGGACAAGTTACTGCCTCTTAAATATTAAATCTCCCCTTCCAATAATAATATGGTTTTATTGCTGGATGCTTTTCTAACTTTTAAAAGAATTATTTTTATGTAGCTATTATATATTTCTTGCTTGTTTTATTTTTGGAGGCTAGGTAAATAAAATCATTTCTTTCATAATATTTTTTGAAACTAGCCATGGTTAGCATATATAAGGTAATAATTTGAATAAATTAGTTTTTTTTTTTTTTTAGATTTGCCCCCTTGCTAAGTTTTCTTTATTGTTTCAAATGGCTTTCTATTTCATTCTTCTGGGGGTTTCTAAGATTATAGTCACAAACTATTGGACCAATATGGAATCTTTTCTGTTTTTACTAATATTCAAAACTTAATTTTTTCTTGTTTAAACTCATTACTCCTACAAAACAATGTCAAAACTGCTGAGAAGGATGTTATTGTGTGATTCCTAACTGTAATGAAAATTCTTCTAGTGTCTCATTTTTCTATTAAACATGAGGTTGGCTTCAGTTTGAATTATGTAAGTCATATCACATTAACAATACAAATACATACAATTAGTACCAGAAAATTCACACAACAGTATTGATTTTACTACTCTTGATCTCTTTTAGCTATTTTTAAAAATACTCTTTTGTATCCATCCCAAACTTAATAAAAACATTTCTTTAAGTAGAAATACTTGTATCAGTTCTAGCCAGGGCTTATTTCACTATTATTATTTTCAAAATCAGGAATAGATGGTGGTTGTTCAACTGTTTTATTTTTATGTCTTCTGAAAGAAGGAGGATTTTTACTTTTCATTTTAATACAATATAATGTATTCATTATAATATTGAAGCCACTCTCATATTTTTTTGGGGAAACCCATTCTTTACTGGGGTATGACAATCTTTTAACACACGATGTATCTTATTTAATAATGCTCAAAATATTTTTCATATATACCTATGATTTTCATTTATCTATTACTTTATCTTTGTATTAAATCTAAGTTTTAGTGCTAGGATTATTTGTACATTGTATAAAATTTCAGTCTATCCTTTCTCTATGCTACAGATAATATTTGTTATTATATTGCAAGATTAAACAATGCAAACTATTTAATACAACCCATGCATTAACACTTACTACTGTGCTTGCTGTCATCATTTACTTATTATTCTTCCTTAAAAAATGTGAAATACTTGGCTCCTAACTAACCTAGTCTTCTCATCCACGAACATGACATTTCTTAAAATTTATAAATCTATAAAAAATATCAAAACATTCATATCAATTTAAAATTAACTGTTTTATAGCTGTGTTGATGGTATATACATAAGTCAAGTACATTATATTTAACTGACACAGTTCCCCATTCAAATGAGTGTTATGAATTTCATATATGTATGCTCTCTTATCAATGAAAACCTAGATTGAAACTTTTATCTAGTCAAACACGTTAACTTCAAGACTGGCACCTTCAATGTTCTGTACTCTACTTAAGGAATGCTATTTGACCTTAAGATGATAAAGTTTTGTGTTGTGTCTTCTTCTAAAAGATAAAGTGCATGTGATCTTTCTTCAATTTTCCTTCTTATAATTAGAATCAAGCATCCAATTTAAAGTTTTCTTTTACTCCTAGTCAACTTTTACAACTAACTTCCTTATAATGACCCGTGCATTTTTCACTGATCTACATTGTCATTTCTGCACAGGATCGATGAAGAAGTCTTAATAGCTATGTCAGCATGAAATAGTTAGTTTAAGAAAACCATTTGAGAAAACATTTTAACAAATATAACAGGAAATCTATACTTACATATCCCTCTGTGGAGCATGACTTTTCATTTAGATCAAATGACTGTTCTTCTACATTAATTTGTCTTCTTTAGCACGACTTCACTCCTGTGTATTCCCTCCCTCACCCCATCCCAAGTAGTCTCATATCTTTCTGTACTAGTTCACCCTCCAGCATAAATTCATTATTCATCTTTCTTTTGACCCTTATTTGCTAAGCACTGACTGTGGACTATATCAATTTGGACAAGAGTGAAGAAAAAAAAAAAGAAAGAAATATAAAAACTATAAAAACACACGAAAACCAGACTTCATGGAGCTTATATTGAGATTTTGGATAATACATATAGAATAACTAGGTAAGCTATATATTTTATATCAGGTGGTAAAAAGAGCTACCATGAAACAAAATGAAATCAAACAAAAACAAAAGTAAAAGGACATGAATGCCACCCACTGGGGCTGATTCTACAATTATAAGCAGGTGGTCAGGGAAGGCCTTGCTTGGAGGGTGACATGAGAGCCCTTGGCGGAAGTGTGTGTGTCAGGTGAAGGGTGTTTCCAGCTAGAAGTAACAGCAAGCACAAAGGCTGGGAAGTGGAAGGATGCCATTTTCTTTCTAGAGTGTTCAAGGAACAGCAAGGAACCCTTGTGTCTGAAGCATAAGACACAATGCAAACTTAGATTGAGAATGTTATGAGCACAATAATAACGTGATCTGACTTGTATCTAAGAAAATTGATAAGAAGTGGTCATGTCAATTGTTGATAAAGTAGGGCCCAGATGACATGCACATCATTTGGATGAGAAGATTAAAATGGAATGTGTGAGGATACCAAGGTGTGGGGCCTCAAAAGTTGTAAGAATGGATCTATTCATTAGTAGAGAAAGTCTGAGGAAGAGTGAGTTTAAGGAGAGGGATGGGAGGTGTCCCTATGAAAACAAAGATGACACAGGATACACGGTTTGGAGCTCAGGCTAGAGGCTAGGGCTAGAGACAAAAATTTATGTATTATCAGTATCCAGATAGTATTTAAAGACATCAGATTGAAAAATCTTAGCAAGCAAGCAAGCAACTATAGAGAGAAATGGCCTAGAAGTGATCCTTGGTCCAAATTTAGAGATTGAAAATACCAGAAGGGATCAGAGAAAGATGCTGAGGAGCAGCCAGAGAGAGAGTGATACAGGAGGAGATGGTGGTGTTCTGGAAATCAAATATAGTAGTTTAAAAAACCAAAGTATTTCTCTGAGTTAAGATGATCCCTGACTCAATATTAAGGGATAATACTGAGAAATGCAGTAAGGACTCTGCCAAAGAGTTTATTATAAAGGAGAGCAAAAAAAGCAAAAAAAAAAAAAAAAAAAAAAAGTGCCTGCAAGAGAATGAAGCAATGTTCTAGGAAAGAGAGGGACAGAAGAGCAAGAAAAAAAAGGTAGACAAAGAGAGAAAAGACAAAGGGAGAAAAATTGAAGAAGGAGGGAATTAGGAAGGGAAAATGATTTGGAAGAAAGAAGAAAATCGTTGGGACAATATTCTTAAAACAATAAAAACAATGGGACCCCAGCAGAAAGTTGTAAGTTTGGTCTCAGCAACAAATCAGATCATCCACAGTTAAGAGGGAAAGCAGAGGACTCCAGCAGAGAGGATGATGAGGGATAGAGAAGGAGCCAGTAGGGTAGCAGGGGGTCATTTATGTCAATCTTGGTCATTGAGAGTGGAGATGAGAGAAGATATTAAGTTTGAGAGGAAAAGAGAAGCAACAAAATAGTCCAGAAAAGTAGAAAGATTATTGTAGAAATGAAATAGAACTGTCAGGGACATTAAATATGGTTTTCTAGATCCATGCTTACCTAAGATTTTGCTAATTTAATATGTGCTAAATTATTGGGCAGGAGCGTCGTAAAGGAGAGGGGATAAATTTAAACACACAGGATGTATAAATTGATAGAAACGAAAGGGAATTGAACAGAAAATTAGCAAATTGAGAGAGAATTCCAAAGAAATGATTCAGAATGCAGACAAGAGACAAAAAAGATATATGAGAGGTCAAGAGACATGGAAGACAGAAACAGGGTGTTCTAATTTATGTTTTATAAGGGTTCAGGGTGGGGATAGACTATTCATGTGAGAAAGAGGGAAAAACATTACATGAAAATAAAATGCTCTAAAATTTCTGATAAATGTTGAAAGACACTAATAAAGGAAGCTCTCCCCCACTTAATACTATCCTTATTAGGATAAATAAAGACAAATCCAGTCTTAAAATACTCTTGAGAAAAACACTTGGGGAAAATAGAAACCGCTAGAGAGACCAGAAAATTCAACTATAAAGAAAAAACAATTTGAGTGATGTTATATTTCAGTGCAGCAAGGGAGGCAAAAAGATAGAAGAATAATTTAATATGTATGTATTTTTCAGTCTTTCAATTTAGAATCTTATATATAGCAAATTGTCTATAAATAAGAGTTAAGCAAAGATATTTTCATAAAAACATGAGCCAGGAATCCCTTATCTCCAAAAGAGTCTTGAAAACACATATATAAAAGATTCACTTTAAATAGAAGGAAAAATGCCCCAAGTGTAAAGGCTGCATGGGAGATATGTGTGGTGCTCAAATACAATTGTGCTGATTTAAATGTGTGTGCCAATACAAATAGACATAAACAGAAAAATAAAGTCTCATTTTTATGTAATAAAACAATCTAGAACTTTGGGAATAGCAAAAGCCTATAGATTTGGACAGGGATGCTTTGCTTTAAAGAATTCTAATTTGGAATCTGAATTACTTTCGATATTGTTTTTTTCTTTTTCTGTTTTTGTGGAAGTCAAAAAGTTAACTCTTATGTGGAAGAGAATAAAAATCTAAGAATTTTCGCCAAAGCATTCCTAAAGATGAGAACCAAGTCACAAATAACTTATGCCAAAGCCAAATAAAATTTGAGTAATACTGGTAGAAGGATAGGTAATAGATCAATGGAGAAGTCCACCTATATATGTAAAGTTAATTAATTAATTAATGTTTTAAACTTTTATTTTTTGTTATAAGTGGGCACAATACCATTTTATTTTATTTTTATGTGGTGTTGAGGATCAAACCCAGTGCCTCATGAATGCTAAGTGAGAGCTCTACCCATGAGCCACAATCCCAGCCCTAGTTTATTACTGCTATAGTATGGATCATGTCTCCCAAAGGCCAATGTATTGAAGGCTTATATTACAGCTCATGGAACTACTGGGAGGTGATGGAACCTTTAGGAATGGGGGGTAGTGGGAGGAAGTTAGGTGATTGGGGGGTGTGTCTTTGAAAGGGATATAGAAACCCTCAGTCCCTTCCTGAATCCCTTTTTGCTTCCTGGTCACCATGAGTTTAAACAATCCTCCTTTACCAAGTGTTCCCACATGATGTACCCTGCCACCTCCGGCTCAAAGCATCAGGGCCAAGCAACCAGGAACTGAAACCTCTAAAATGAAGAGCCAAAATAAACCTTTCATCCTTAGAAACTGTTTATCTCAGGTATTTGTCACAACAATGGAAAACTGACTAACATAATATCTGAGTGGGAATTGCTGAGGAAAGGTAGAGTATTTCATAAGTGGTATAAGTCAATTGATATCAAGAAAGCTAAAATGAAATCAAACCAAGAATAGATTAAAATCTTTAATGTAAAAGTTTAAATCGTAAAAAAGTATTAAATCCTATCTTAATGATTTTGGGGGTCAGAGAAGGATTCTTTAAACATCCCATGAAATGCACAAACCATAGGAAATATAATTGATTAATTTGATATTATACATTTTCTTTGTCAACCTGCCTGTAATCCCATCAGCTCCGGAGGTTCAAGCAAGAGAATTGCAAATTTGAGGCCAATCTGGACAACTTAGTGAAACCTTGTCTCAAAAATAAATAAATAAATTTTAAAGAAGGGTTGGGGATATAGCTCAGTGGTAAAGCACCCCCTAGTTCAGTCACCAGTGCCAAAACTTTTTTTTAAAAAAATAATTAATTTTGTTCATCAAGGTAATTAACTTTGTTCTTCAAAAGATAAGATGAATAATGATAAAAGCCAGAAACCTCAAGAAGATGTTTTAATTGTTTAAAAGTGCAACATGACTTCTTTTATATAGCCTTCAAAAATAGGCATAATAAAATACATTGTTCAGATATAAATACAAAGTTGGTGAAAGCACTCAGTTCCAATGTTACTTCTTCTGAGATGGAGAAAGGAGGAGGATTCAGTCACAGAAAGACAGAGAAAGAACTAAAATAATGAGAATTTTTGATTTTTAAATTGATCTTTTTATTTTTTTTAAATAAATAAAATGTGTGTGCGTATATATAAACGTATGTGTGTGTGCATAGCTTTATACCTCTTGTACATGTGAACCGTTTTGCAATTTTTTTTAACAGCAGTTCACATAACTCCAGAACCAATGCATGTGATTCTGCTCTCACCTTCCATAAGCCATGGGTTCAGGGTTCCCATGTAGCCACTTCTATTGGAAGTGCTACAACAGAAGCCAAAGTGCTGATTTTTAAAATTAGAAAGTCCAGACTGGGGAACAAAGAAGAGGATAAAAAAACACTAACCAAACAATACCCTCATATCAAACTATGATAGTTACAAAGCTGTGGGGAGATGTTGAGGTCCTGGGCTTGGATTTCTACTGTACTCGGCCATAGGTTTCCCCTTCTCCATCAACACACACGGAAAAAGGCAGCGGCCGGTTTCTTTAACAGCCTCAACCCTTGACCTCTGAGACCTCTATCTCATACCTGTACAAACTCCTTTGTAGTAAAAATCATTTTTTAAATAATCTATGGTTTAGTAAATGTGCAGGCACTGCAGAAATATCATAGAACACACCATGTTTTTTTTTTTTTTAAATGTAATATCAAGTCTGACTCTGACACATTGTTTCTCAAACTTGCCTGAGCAAAGGTACCTTTCTTTTCTTGGATCACATACAGTGATTCAGAAACACTGCTCCTTTTATATCAGTGTAAGAAATGTTAGCCACTGCCACGGGTTATAGACCAAAATGCCCAAAGAGATCAAACAAGTAGTACAGACAGACTTGCAGGAAACCCAGGTGGCAGACCACAGGGTAAATACCAGGGTACTATCAAACAGAAGCTTCTCTCTACAGGCTCCATATCCCACTCAGTTTTGGCTGATTGTTCATCCAAAAGTAGGTGTGACATACCTAGTCCTCTAATCTTCAAGACAAGAAGAATGATCTACTGATGTACACAATAGGGATGGATCTGAAGATCACAAAGTGAGAAAGCCCATCTTAGTGAATTACATGTGGTATGATATTCCTTTTTTTTTTTTTTTTTTTTGGTACCAGGGATTGAACTCAGGGGCACACATCCACAGCTCTATTTCATATTTTATTTAGAGACAGGGTTTCACTGAGTTGCTTAGCACCTTGCTTTTGCTGAGGCTGGCGTTGAACTTGAAATCCCCCAACTCAACCTCCGGAGTCACTGGGATTACAGGCATGCACCACTGCACCCAGCTGATTCCTTTTACATAACATTGTTAGAGCTACCGTGATGAAAAATTAGAGTTATAGCGAAAGAAAACAGACATGTTTCTAAGGTTGAGTTTGGGGTGTGTGGACATTAGGGTGTAACAGGTGTGAGGTTCTCTATGAAAATAGAATACTTCTGCATCTTGATTATAAATAGATTTATCTGGTATGTAAACTAGAGTGCACCAATACCAGGTACATGTAAAAGCTAGTGAAACTTGAAACAGATCTGTGTCTGAGCCAATAGTCTGATGTCAACACTAGTCTCCTGGTTTAAGCCACTGTAAGCCCTCTGGTTATGTAAGATGTTATCACTGGGAAGAATTGGCTTACTTAAGTAGGCATGGGAATCACTGGACTTTTTTAATTTTTAACTTCTTTCAAATCTTAATTCATTTTAAGATAAAAAGTTTTTAAAAGAGTTCATGATATGAACTCTTCCAATTTCTAAATATAGGAAAGGAATTTCATCATTTTAAAATAACTTGTTTGCTTCTTTCCCAAACACACCCACACACCACAGTAGACTGAATGGGGCTCTAACAGTTTGCCAGTTAAATAGGACCTGGATTATTCTAATACACTCCTAATTTATATATTATTCATAATTTTCTCTACTTCTGATCCATTCTACAGTAATTTCTCAGCAAAGCATTTTATTCTCAAAGCCTTTTATTTATTCCCACTGCATATAGAGTCTAAAACTCTGTTTGCTATCCATGGCCCAACAAATCAAAATAAGACCTGAAATTACATTTGCAATGCTTTCTCTCTATATTTCTTACCATAGTTCCTACATTCTGGTCACATGCATTGGCCATTCTCAAAAACTGTTTTCCTTCTCGATGCTTTGATTCAAAGCATCTCTAGGAATGACCCTTTTTCTTCTTCACCAGTTTCCCAAGTTGGAAGAAGCCATTCTTTCTATAAGATACTAGGAACATAGACTTTTGAGTAGGACCATGTTTATTTTGGTTCCATCTATAGTTTTCTCACCAGATTTTTTTTTTACTCATTTATCTCTGTATTCCTTATAAAACATATGATGTAGGCTAATATGGAACAGGTACACAAATATGCATCAAATTGCAACTGGAGGTCAACATTTGAGCATTTAAATCAAATGCTATTCATTGTGATCCAACACTGTAGTTGGGCATTGTCATAAGGAAGCTCATAGACTAGAGTGTAAAGGGTAAATGGGGAAGCCTTGAACTCAAATCCAAAGTATGGCTTTGGATAATACAAATGCAAGAGAACAAAGCTAGAATCATTTCAGAATGCATGATTATCAAATGTTCTCCTAGTGCCTTCTCAGTGTGGGCACTTGTGTGTGGCTTGGAAAGTGTGAGCATGAATAAAGTTCCCATGAATGCTTCATTTCGGGTCTATACTCTGCATCAATGCCCTGGAAGCCAAGGTGCTCAAACACATCACAGATTCCAAATCAACTAAAACTGCAGAATTAAATCCAAACATCCAGTCAACCAGTATTCATGGAGGATTTGCCATATGTAAGGCATTATACTGCTGTTATTTATTGGATTAAAGAAACGAATAGTTTTCTCACCTAGCAGCTACTGATTACATGTAGTCCCATGTGATTTATTTAGATATAGTTTTTGGATAAATTATTAGGGTATATTATGGTACCATAATAATAAAGTTTTGCTTTTTCTATTACAACTTTATAGTTATACATAGTAGTTGGATTCATCCTGACAAAAATTCATAAATGCATGGAAATCGATTTCCGCTCATTTCCCACTCATCCTCTCTTCCTTCTCCCTCTCCTTCCAACTACTCTCAGATTAGAATGACCAGAATACAATCTCTTCTCTCCTCCCAAATCCACATCTCTTACTAAAGTACTTTCTGTGCATGAAACCAGAACTTGCTCCAGAAATTCTTATCCATTAGGAAGCAATAAGGATGTCAGACAGTAATGCAGAACCTAGCTAGAGATCCATGAACTATCCCCTAGAACCTGATATGTGACATTGAAAAGGAAAGTAAGATTGCAGATGGAGTTAAATTGCTAATATTTGACTTTAAAAGAGGGAGATGATGGGGTGAGCCACATGTAATCACAAGAGTTCTTAAGAGTGGAAAAGGGGAGGTAGAAAACGGAGCCAGGAAAAGACCTAAGGACTTCAGACTTGCCTTGTTGGCTCTGAAAATGTGCTAAGGGATGTGGAAACAGATCCCTCCAGAGCATAGCCCTCCCTTGGTGTTAGCTAGGTTAGAATTCTGACCTCCAGCATGATGAGATAATATATTTTTGTTGTCTCAAGCCACCTAAGTTTAAAGTAATTAGGTATAATAGCAATAGAAAATGATACAGTAGCAAAATATAAAAAAATAAACATACCCAGGGAAATTATGGAAGGCCACTTGTACTGATAAGGGAACCTATTCTACAACTCTGGAAGGTTCCTGTAGGCACAGAAAGGTCTTGTTCTTCCAGGCACAATTCTTACCTACAAGAAGGTGGGGAACCATTCACTCATCATGGGAGAAAGATCTTGGCAAACTGCAACTGGTTTAGGACCCAGAGGTAAATGCCCTTCCCTGCCTTATCCTCCACGAAAACCTTCTCTTTTCCACCTGCACCTCCCAAATCCTCCTCTGGTTTTCATGAATGATACAAACTTTACCAAATCGAATTCATTAACCATTAGTTTTCTTGAAATCAATGTGCATCTGAAAAATACTATTACCGGTATCTAAATGACATCTTCTTCAATTAATTCTACACAGCAAAGTAACCTGATTGGTCCATTAGGGGAAAAATCAATCTTGGTGTCTTGCCTCCTCCAGACAAAATTCAACTAGTTCATTCTAGTTTTTTTTTTTTTAATTGGGGGTGGGGGTGGGGTGATCCCAATTGGTAGCTTATTCCTGAAAGTATTTTGGGCATACACCTGGATTGTATGATTCTTACTTTTATTATTCTCTCTGACTTTTTAAATAAACAATGCATATAATTTTCAAACTGCCAATTTTACATTAACAGTACA
Source organism: Spermophilus citellus (assembly GCF_964194105.1). NCBI lineage: Eukaryota > Metazoa > Chordata > Mammalia > Rodentia > Sciuridae > Spermophilus > Spermophilus citellus. The sequence continues at coordinate 60,358,733 of NC_138185.1, forward strand.
CTGGACACTTATATAATAAGAATGTGGCAAACTCCATTCTGATGATAGAGGAAGCCTATGTGTGTAGAACTCCATGTAATCTTATTATTAAATACAAGTTGGGGATTTTAGACTGGAGTCTTTTAGAAATAGAATTTTTTGTTCACAAACCCCTTTTGAATATATTAATGGATTTTTAAGGAGGAAAAAAAGGCTTACCTACATTATAAGGCATTTCATGTTAAACAGTTTTCCCGTTTTAAGTGTTATTTATTAAAATCCCATCATTTTAATATTTGCATTATGCTTCCAGCAATCCTACACTTTACGTTTCTTGATGATTTTATTTAAGTAGGACAAAGTCCAACAGTCACCTGTGGCCCAATTAAAAAACCCCACACCACTCTCAAAGGCAGAACAACTAGTTTAAAAATTAGAGAAACACAAAACTAAATGAAAGAAAAAAGCATCTAATGTGCCACCACTATTGGCTTTTTCCCCATATAATGATCAAAATTTCAGGTGTAGAATCAGGCAATAAATTTCTCATTATGCATTTTTGCAGAAGCTGGTAATTGAGCAGTTGCAAGTCTGATTTTGGTAAATATGACTTTCAGGGCCATCAGTAAGTTCTGTGCTCTGATTAAAGGAAGGGATGGAAAATCCTCATACCTCTCTTTATTCCCTATAAAGCTGAATATCCAGGGGGCTGGGGATGTGGCTCAAGCGGTAGCGCGCTCGCCTGGCATGCGTGCGGCCCGGGTTCGATCCTCAGCACCACATACCAACAAAGATGTTGTGTCTGCCGAGAACTAAAAAATAAATATTAAAAAAAAATTCTCTCTCTCTCTCTCTCTCCTCTCTCACTCTCTCTTAAAAAAAAAAAAAAAGCTGAATATCCAAAGAGGACACACACACACACACACACACACACACACAATCCCACTAAATGTACTGATACGTGTCACAGTCATTTCAGAAGTGCATGTTTGGCACCATAGGACCCTCCATGGTGGAAGTCCAGCGGAGCTCTAATTATCCTCTAAGTGGACAGAGCTGTCTCTAAAAGTGTTCTCTGGCTTTGGTCACATGAAAATCAGGCTGCAATTGTGACTAAAAGCTTAAACTTAACACTAACGACGTACTCCTCCATGTTCATAGAAAGATTAGATCAGAATGAATACAGAAAAAGCGCTCTGGGTAATAAAACAAGTGTATGTAATTAGCATTAGTGCAGTGATGGAGTAAAGCCGTTCACTGTATTAAGTTACTTCACTTGAAGCTTTATGTCTGGCACTAAAAGAAGCAGGGTGGCAGCAAGTTCACATTAAGCCTGCAATAGCTCTGTCTATATTCAGCCTGCCTGAAACAGACTAAGGTGCCTTAATTTGGGGACCCTCCAATAGTGATTAGTGAGTGAAGCTATTTATAACAGAATACAATTCCTTTAGGAATCCTATCAAGAATGTCTTGGATGGCCTCCCATTAGACTACCTATTTGCTTAATTGAAAAGCAAAATTGTGTTTGTATCAGAACCGCACATACTTGACACTAAAAACAAAAAGGTTTCCAAGATTTGGGTCCTCCTTCCCTTAGCAATGCTTTTAGAAGTCTTAAATTTATTCTGATCAGGATAAATCCAAGAAGCCTTTTTATAATGCTGAGACATCACGACAAATCAGGAAGAAATCCAAAAAAAAAAATGGTCTTTATGCATGTGCATCTCATACACATACACTCGCGCGCGCGCACACACACACACACACACACACACACACACATATCCCACAATATACATCCTTAAACAATCCTTTGCTCACCAAAATGAAAGTTCAAATCAAAATCCAACCACCACAAATTCAAGTTTCAGCTTATGATGTTCAAAATCTGTTGCATCATGTAAATAAACATGTGTGTGTGTGTGTGTGTGTGTGTGTGTGCGCGCGCGCGCGCATTTAAGCTACTGAAACAACAATGATCCTATTTGGATTTTAATATCTTTGGAATTTTAATGTCCTTATTATCAGGCAAAAGTATTAAGTTTGATGGCATGGATAGAAAATGAAGTCTTCCTCAGCTATTTTAGGATCTGGTCCTTTTAAGCACAAAATGAAAATATTTTAAGAGCTTCTTTAAAAACCTAGAGGCAGATGTTCAGGTAAAACCAAAGCCAGGAGATTGTTTATTTTAATAAAGCTATTATATGTGCAGCCCCAAATTAGGAGTGGCATGGAGGCCAGGGAATGTCTAAACCATCACCACCTGTTTGCCCTGAAAAATCAATTAAAGTCACACTTTCATAGCAGTTCCCTTCTAACCAATAAAACTGAGACAGCTTCATCATGAGGCCTGAGTGGCTCAGAGGGAACCTACCTGAAACCTACATCCTTAGTCTCGTATTACTTCCCCGCTCATATTCATATAAACTAACCACAGTAAAAGCAGCCTTCGGGGGCCATGTGGAAAATGGCAGGAGAAGAGGAAAGAGAGGAAGAGGAGAAAAATTCCTGCTTCTCTCAGTTTCATACTGAGGATCCTACCTCTGTTTGGTGAATTGCATTTCCTCAAAGCCCCTTTTCTTTACTTCTCTTGTACAGCAGAATTCTCTGCTACATTTTCTGTGCAACAGAAGAGATCCAACTTTGCAAGTTGAAAGCAAGGGCAGAAAAGCCATCGCAAGTGTTTTAGTAATTAAATGAATATGCATAATGAACCATATGCCCAAAGGGCCTGTTCTTCATGTGGGCCAGATTTTTGTTTGAATTTTTAATTTTTATATACAGATGAAACATTCAGTGTAATCTACCAACAGTGTGAGATAACACACAATAAGAAAAAGTGCGAGGGACAGTCCGCGTAGAAGGAGGGACAGGAGATCCTAAAGAAACACAATTCTGAAGATTTTGATTCAAATGTGTTTTTCTCCCTCCAGCAATTGTTCCCATCATCTGCTCAGAGTCTTCAAGAGACACATATAACGAATACACTGACAGCTTTATACAGGAGGAGTAAAATACAACGCCGTCAGTCGAAAAGTGTGAAAATCCCATGGGACAAACAAGGATTTCTTTGTAAAAAAAAAAAAAAAAATCCTTCTACACCCATCACTCAGACTACCATCTTGAATTACAGGGAATCCTCCCAGGTCTCTTTCAGAAGCTACATAAATATTATATTGCAAGCTGTAGGCCACATATACAATTTGTATTAGCAATTGGGACTGATCTAAGACAAATTCCTACCTTCTAATGACGCAACTGACTGTGCCTAGTGGGGAGAGGAGACCCAGGGTGGAGAGCAAGCTTGCCTTCTCCACTCCTCTGGCCACAGACTATGAATTTAATGACTTCATTATGCTCCCCTGAACACACAGCCCCCACTACTTCCTAAACTGTCACTGTGAAAGAACTGGTAAAATCTCCTTTTAGCTTTCTGGTGTCATTTAGAAAATACTGAGATCTAATCAAAGCAATGTAAGAGATACAGAGTCTGATAAAATCAGTGTATCAGCTCCCAGACACAAGAGTGAATCAGTATACTCCAATACAGAGAACAGAGCTTCTTAAAAAGGTGGTTGTGTATTACTTGAAGTTTACTACAAAGGTCTGGACAAAGTTATCAGGTCCTGCATGTGAATGGGGTTTTGTACATGCCTAATTCGGGGTAAATATTTCAGAAGGAGGTATGTGCACCTATTTGCCTTTTGGGAGTCGGGAGGCGACACAGAGGAAATGCTAAAGTTCACCATTCTCCACATTTAACAGAAATAAACCCAATGCAAAATGCCACACTGGGAATTACCACTCTGAGAAAAGATTATGAAAATCTATCTGATCAAAAGTCAAAGCAAAGCCTTAGACCCTTTTCAGCCCTCCTTTTGAAGACAGAGGTGCCGTCATTTCTACAATGTAAACACCAGAAATGGAATGCAGAGCATTTAAAGAGCAAGTAATAATGGAGCTGTAAATAACATCTCTCATTGCTTTCATTCCTAATTCAGAGTTTATGCCTTTGACACTGTCTAGGATACTTGATCTAGTGGTCTCAGTGGAAAGACAGATAAACTTCAACTGCAGGCAGAAGACAAAAATTGACAAGGAGCGTCACCTTCCCTGACTGTTTAAATCCTTTAAGGAAGTGTCTGAGCAATTAGAGAGGGAGTGTAATCTTTGCAGAGTGCATTAACACTCTCCGACCTCCCAGACAATAGATCAGACCTCAGACACATAATGCTTCCCTAAGGCTTTTTAGCCAGTGTATTTGATCTCTTAGTCACTTGGCCTGTGTTACCATAGGTATCATCCACGTAGAAGGCATTATTCATGAGCACTACTGTCCACTCACAGAGGCTGGACTGCAATCAAGCAGAAAGCTGGAATGTCACCATAATCCTCAGCAAGATTTTCCCTTTTTTTTTCCAAAAATTTATTTTTTTTTCAAGCTACAAAGCCTCTTCTGTCAAAGTGAATTAGTCACATTAATATTCATAGGTCATTGGATGATCGTGGGGTGTGGATGGGGTCAACCCCCCCAAACATGCCAGGCTTCTGGCTCATAAAAATGAAGTTCATAATAGATTCATTGAGAAGAACCTCATGTGTGATAAACAACACTGTTATATGCAAAAGAAAGCAAAAGGGGGAAATCAAACAAAATCCTTACACTGCAAGCTTTTAAATCCTCATCTATCCTGCAGGTTTCTCTGCAGGACAACTGGCCAGGCAATAACCTATTTCCTGATGAACACATCCTGTTCCAACTGCTAATCTCACAGTGGAAGCTTGGCTCTTACCATTTATTATAAACATTTTCAAGAACTGCTTACCACGATATATTTTTAATGGATTAGATTTTGGTCAGCTGCTAACAGAGCAGAGAACTGAATATTCTTTATATGAAGGCAGCAAAATAGGTTTTCAGAGGGTCTGACTTGCCTTCCACTCTTCTCCCTCATGAGTAATTGGAAGAGCAATTGAAACAGAATATAAGAAGGCCAGAAGGTTTCCTTTTTTTCCCCCACCCCCCTCTTCTATTACAAGGAAGTCTGGATCCAACGGTATAGTATACAAGACCTTATTGGTTTTCAACTTTAACATAAGACTTAGTGAAATGTTCAGAAGAATGACAAAGACTAAAATTCACATAATTTGCTAAAGACTATCACAGTTGTCTGATGATGGCACTCAACATTGAAAGCCTAAAGCATTTAAACCAAAATAATTACATTTTCTTAGAATCAAGGCAGTTCCCCTTGAAAATGTGCACTGCAAGGTTTTTTAAATGAGACTTCAAGAAAATAGGAGAGCTGAAATTAGCTTTATGCTTAAGCAAATCACTCCAGAGTTAGCAGTTTTAAACTCAAACTTAAAAAAAATGCATATATATATATATATATATATATATATATATATATATTTGTATATATATATGCACACACACAAAAAGCAATTTAAGAACTTTTGAACCTTGAGTAGCAGTGAACAATGAACTCCAAAATAGTTGATCCTTTAACTTTGCTTTGATAATGTCTAATGTCCAAAATGAAATAACTAAAGTAATTGAAAACATAATATCATATTCACTATGATTTTTCTAATGTTGTAGAAGAGATTTTTTGGTGTTATTTTTTCAACCCTGGGTAGTATCGTTAGAGCAATTTGTGATTCTGAACATATTAAAACTAATCTTAACTACTTAAGGAAGGAAATACCTCTAAAAACAACTGTGTTTAACACTGCGATGCGAAGCTGTGTCTTTGTGCGTGCGCACACACACCCACACACACACTCACACAGTCACACAGTCATACAGCATTGTCTAACCAAACAAAATTCTCCATAAAAGCCAAACCTAACCAATGACATAACCAGAAACACTTAACTGAAAATTAAGTACAAATAAAACATAAAAGAAAGGCTTAAAATGGTTAATTGACATATGAAATCTGTACTAGTTTGGCCATAATCTGGATCTTATCCCTTCTGCATAAAGATGAACATGCCATAGACTATATGAGAAAATTATTACAAAAAATGAAGCAGAAAATTACACATGGAAATTTAAATTTTTTTACTAATGTAATAATTTCTGCTTGCAGATTATTGTATCAAATTAAAAATAAATTGCTGAAATTAAAATCCCCAAGAAGTAGTCCACAGAAATTTACCTTGGCAGTTTCATCATTTATGAGTTTCTATCGCCACCTGCAGGACTATCTTTAAGTAAACTAAAGCAATCATCCAGCTATTTGCTATTCTTTTTCTCCTTCTCCCTCCTTTTCTCTCCCTTTATTTTTTCTTTTCCCTTCTTCTTTCTTGAGGTATATATCAAATTTCCAAGAAACCAAGCACTCTGTTATTGAAAACATGTACATCATTAAAAAATGAAAAATCACCAATGAAATGCAAAATTAACTTTGCCAGAAAAGATGCACTTAACAAAGGCACAGGCAACTCATTTTTAAATAGCTGGACACACAATTTATTATCCTGTTTTCAAAGTAAAATTTGGAAGGAAGAAATTAGCATATAGAAGTTTCCTTACAAAAATGTAAGGAAATAATTGGTTTCCAAGGAATAACGGCTTTTGCTATGAAACAGTTTCCAAAATGTTTATAACCAATGTACCTAGATTAATCCAGAGCAGGAGAAAAACTGCTATTAGCAAATGCATATTTTGATTTCTGTTTCTTTCTAAATAGAAGACAAATATTGAATACTTCACAAAAACTGTTATTGTAGCCCAACAAATCAAGAGCAAGTCTTTGAAACAGAACTCAAACACTTTCAAAACACACAAAAAAACCCACAGGTTATCATCTTTGTCCTTGTTGTCATTATCATCACCTTCATTATCACCATCACTATAGCCACGACATCTTGATGAGGAAAATTCATTTGCTATCACAGAAAGGTCAGCCAAATGCACACAAAATAACAACACAGATTTTTGTTCCTCTATGGCACACTACCCTCCTGAGTGGCAACTCCACAGACTTACAAAATATTTCCCCAATGTAAGGTTCAGGAAAATTTACTTTAAAAGAAATACCAGAATCTGTGGATACTTTGGAGATAAAGTTCCTACTCAGAAGCTAAGACCATAATTATAGAGCTTTTGACGATAAAAATCACACCTTGTAAAAATGGTGTAGGGCTGGGACTTCGGTTCCGACAAACTGTGAAGCTTGAGGAAAACAGTTCACTCTTTCTTTCCCTCTGGATGAAATGAAAGCCCCTCAAACTTGAACATTCTATGGCTCCCTGTTTTCTAGATTAAAACTGTAGCCATTGACAACTTACTTAACAATGATTGTGCCAAGAAGTATACTTCTTCCTTTCCTGCCACCCCTTTGACAAAAGACAAAATGAAGCATTCCTGACAATAAGTTGAATCAAATTTTAAAGAGCTTGGGCAGAAATAACAAAGTCATTTCAAAGAGCCAAAAGAAAAATATGGATTTATAGCATAAGAGAACCCCAGGGAGACAAAATTAGTCAGTGAAGACTCCAAGAATATAGCTTAGATGATTGCAATGTTGGACCTGGTTTTGATTTGTCTTTATATCATATTTTTGTATAAGTGAGATCTGAACTATCAGACCAATGAACCCCCCCCCAATAAATCTGTTATTTCAAATGCCAATGACATAACCTCAAGATAGAGACAGAGGTAACAAAACACACCTTTCCAAACCATAAATCAAATGGCAAAAGTATAATACACTGTAGTAAACCATAAGCAGACCACAAAGAAGGTTTCTCTCCATAAACATCAGATCAGGCAGCTAGAATGATTACTGGGCTCTCTTGTAACTGTCACCTGTGGTGGGTCTAATTACAGACTACCCAGGCAAGCACGCCCACATCACACAGCAATAAAAGGGCCCTCCGTGTGCCAAGCCCAGCCAGACAATGAGAGCACACGCCACCTGATGCGGAGCCCCAAAAGATCAGCCAGGGAGACTAATAAAAATGACAGCTTAGAAACAAATAACAAAGCTCGGACTGCAAAAAAAAGGCAGTATCAAATTAGCCAGAAATGTAAGTGCTGAGCATGGTTCTTCCACAGGTCAAAACCTGTGCAGAGAATGGTTATGACTGTTTTCACACACATCAGGTCCCTTGCTCTGCTTCAAAATATTCTTTTTCATTTTTGTATCACACAAAATGTTTGCACATCCAGGTGTCACATGCAGAAACAGATGGAAGGGGGGAAAAAAGCACTCAGTTTTGTGAAAATAAAAAATAAAATACCCCTAGGTCCAGGGGCTGTTGAACCTGGGTGTAGATTGGCCAGTTCCCTTCTGCCTATTCCAGCCCTCCTACTGCTGACTGCCTCTTAGTCATTCTGGCTGCTAATTAGCTCCACCCTAGATGGGCAGGGTCAGGAAAATGCATATCAGACAAGATGATGAAAGTCCTTAGTCTGTCTGTAGATTTTACCCACTGATGGGGCCACCATCTTCCATAGAAGCTCCACTTTCTCTGAGGAGAGGAGTTGGAATAAAAAGAAAACATCTGATAGAAGATGATTTGCACTAATGCTAGCATTTTCCAAGAAGCATTGATGGGATGCTTACTGTGTATCCAACACTATCCTAAGCAGTAAGGGTTTAAGACTGGCCTTTGCATTTTGCAGTTGATGCTATAAATATATCGAACCTTCCATCATGTAACTGTGCATAATTCTTTAATGTGTGATATTAACCTGATGTATTAGGTCATCAAAATAAAACCATCCTTTTTTTTATATATGAAGAACTTAATCTGCTAGAGCAAGCATGAAGAGAATTATCATTCCCTTGAAGGCAGAACATGCTTTGGTGTTTGAGAGTTGCATGCACCTTAGTCCTAGAACTGGTTAGTTCTTCTTGATATTCTCCACAGAAACAAACAAACAAACAAAAACAAAAACTGAGGTTTGCATTTTCACCCTGTCATGTAACAGTTCCTCCAGGAATCCTCAAATCACACACCCTTTGGAATAAAACCGTGTGTGTGTGTGTGTGTGTGTGTGTGTGTTTTAAGAAAGTTTTTCTCTGAATCAGAAGAGCTTCATCTTTATCTTTACTCATGAGTAGTTATATTAGATAATAACTTCTACTGGCACTTGTAGTTCAAAATTTTTAAGTACTTACATATTTAATATATAGTTTGATCCTCAAAGAGCAAATTTTCCTTATGATGGACTTTAAAAATCAAAATATTACCTTTTGTTTTCAAATGTAAGGGGGAGGTGGAAGGAAAGTGGGAGAAGAAAAGTGGGGGACAAAGAAGGTGAGGAGGGGTGCTGGAGAGGGTCTGGAGGGAGTGAATGGGTGGAGTGAAAGGAGAAAGGGACAGAGGAAAAAAGGGAGAAAAATAGGGGAGAAGCTAAATGGACAAATGACTGATCAGTATGACAATTGCATCTTTGCATCTTGGTAGTTAACAGTGTGTCAGACGCTCTGGGCTACTCTGTGGACAGAGAAGGAGGGAGGAAGAGGGTCAAGGTTAAAGAAAGCAGTCAAGCATTAGTGGCATCAAGGAGCCACATGACTTCTAGAGGCTTTTCTTTCTCTAAGATTTAAGATCCTAAAATAAGGATCCCATTCCAAGTTAACAATAAGATATCTCTAGGAAGAAGAATGAACTGCACTGAACTCATTGGGATCTACAAAAGCCAAGAGCTCCTGCATAGAAAACTCAAAGGTGGCAGAAACTATGTGCTTCCAAGGACACTCCAACAGAAAGCTCAGAGCAGGCAGTGGTGGTGAAAGGGCACGCTGATATATGGGCTGGACCCGTGACACCAGAAGAGGGTGAACCATTCACTCACTGTCTCACACAGTAATATGTCAATGTATGCTTCTCTAGATTAAAACAAAAATGATCTAATGTTTATTAGTCAAAATAGGAATGCTCTAAAATACCAAGTGATTTCAGTCAGTCTATCTATGATTCTGTCTGGAAGCACAATTCAATTATAAGGTTGAAAATATAAACATGAAAATATGCTAAAACAGTTAATAGTGTCTTTATACATTTTCAACAGATAATCTTTTAATGCAATTACTGTAATTTTATTAAATGGCATAATTAGCTAATGCCTGAGGAGTTGTCAATAGAAGGTACAATTATGTGGTACAAATTATAATCACAATGTGCAGTGATGGATTGTTCTTATTTTTAAAAATGCTGAAAAAAACCTTTAAAATATTTTTGAAAGTATATTATGTAGTCTTCCATGAAAAGGAAGATGTGGAAAATCAGCTAATAAATGTTAAAACAAATAATAAAATGCCAAATATTTTAAGCATTTTATACATATATATTTGCAAGTATGTACACACACATTTAAAAGTTCTCAGAAATCCTCTCTTTTGTATAAAATGCTTATTTTAACTGTGTAATTTTTCTTTTCATCTTTTATAGAAATACTGTTCATCTTTTAGTGTAAAGTATGCAGACACCTACCAAATGAACAGGGATGTCTGTGTCTGCTTTGTGTATCCAATGGTGACTTCTAAGGGGGTGCAGTCATAGACACCCAAAGAGTGTTTGTCATCAAATGCAAGTACAACCAGTTGCAAACAGGTGATAGAACTTTCAGAAATAGTAAATCTTCTAGATACAGTTAACACATTAATATGTGAATCATTAAAAAGATATTTGACAGACATTACTTGAGGAATCCAATCTTGAAACAAAATCACAGGTGCATTTGTCATTTGGACCAAAGCAAAATAAATCTGAATGTTCTATGGACCACAGGGGAATCATGAGCACAAGCAAATTTCAAAGTCTTGCATCCAGTTTTTCCAAAATGTTCAGCAGGGCAACTTTTTGTTCCTAAGTGCTCTACACTTCTTTTTTTTTTTTTTTTTTTTTTTAATGTGGTACAAAGGATTTAACCCGGTGCCTCACATATGCAAGGCAAGCACTGTACCACTGAGCTACAACCCTAGCACCACCCCCACCCCCTTCTCTGCTTTTTACAGTGCGAATGAGTGTAAGTGTGTGTGTGTGTGTGTGTGTGTGTGTGTGTGTGTGTTCTGCAAACATGATTATCATGCATTAGAAAGGTTGATTCCGTTAACTGCTACTATTGGTTTTAAGTTCCAAGTGAGATTATTTTCTGTTTCTCAATATTCTAGGATCTCTCTAAATGCTAAATCCTATAAATGTTAAATAAGGGACAGAAAAAAAGAGATGTATTTTTTAACCTTATTGGTGGGAGGTTGATTGATGCCTTAAATTATATATCATATTACAGACTCTGCCAACTCTGAAGAATAAATTCTTTATTTTCCTACACTTAAAAAATTCAGGAAAAAAAGTCATAGATGTTAAAATCATAGCTTTATGAAGATACCATTGATATATGGTAGATTTAGATTATTTTAAAACATCAAATATCCGAGTAAAAATTTAATAAAACAAGGAATCCATCAATGCCCCACATGCTTGCCTCTCTGGACATAATAGGTGTGTCTGAAGGATGGAGGAAAAGGCAGAACTACATAAACAGAATCCTATTTTAAAAGCATCAGAAGAACTTTGCTATTGAAGATAACCTTCTCATAATGCCATCTCTTGAGTAAATGCTCTTTTATCATATGAAAACATGAAGTTATATCATAAGTTTATATATTTTTATAGACCATCATGGGGTTTGTAACAAAATAATAGCAAAACAAAAACAAAGTGAAACCCCATACATATAATTGGTTCTACAATATAAATATCACAGTGCTAAATTATCTCTAAAACCAAATTTATCTTCATTACCATCAAATGAGGTACTTCCATTAAGACACTAAGGATATTATATAGAATGCCCCACATACAACAAAAATATGGAGCTATGTCTTGGATTGCTATTGTTTTAAAATATTTTGAAGGAAGGTATTAATACAGACTATAACATTCCTCTACCCCATCCCTTATTTTGAAAAAAATCTTGAAATATATATTGATTCATTTCATGACCCCTCCAATTGGTTATACTTAGGTTTCATTATATTCTTTCCTTGATAGCCCTTTCACATCATCTAAGCAAAATCCAAGAAAAGAATGAAAAAAAACTCAGACCCAAATCTGGGTCTAGAGCCAGATACTAGGGTTTTCCAGGTCATCCAGCTGGATTCCAAGGATGTCACATGTGTGTAAATACTGATGTTTGTGTTGTTTCCCTGGAGTTTTACAGATATAATATTTCCATGTTTTGCTTCTTTTCCTTTAGCCCTATCACCTGTAAACAAAGTGCTAGGGATTGAGAATCTTACCATCCACATAATTAAGGTTTCTTTCCCCAAAGGTATCCTGGACAAGCTGGGGAGTACCCCATGCATATCATCTAAACACATATCTGAAATGATCAATATGGTTGTTTCTAGAGCCACTGCCTAAATACAAGGATGACAAGCACTGCTTCCTGCTTTATTTATTTGTTTATTGGCGTACTGGAGATTGAACCCAGGGTCTCTGTGATTGCTAGTCAGATGCTCTACCACTGAGCTACAATATCCTCAACACTCCTGGGTTTAAACCCAGCTCTGCCTCTTAAAAATATATTAGCTCTGATAATTTACTTAACCTATAAAGCCTCATTTTTTTCATCTGCCAAAAGAAGATAGTAATTATTATGTACATCAGCAAGTTGTTGTAAGAACTAAGTAAGTGAATACTTGTAAAATGCTTGGGACTCTGCCTGAAACATAGAAAGCAGTGAACTAACACAAGCTACTAATATGCCTGAAGCTCAAGGCCAGTGTGAAAATAACCATGCACATGTGTATAAAATGTCATCTATGTTTACACATCTATTCATAGGAAAATACACAGATGCACTTAATTTCCAGAAAGATATTTTAGTTACATTTGGTCTTTGTCAATAAATTGACATATCAGTTTGTCTTTCAACTGGGAGGGTCAAGACTATGACTTTTTCAAGGGACAAAAATATATATTTAATTTAGCACTAATAAGTAAAACTTGAAGAATGTAATGCATCAACATATTTAGAAAACTTAGGAGAAGGAGAAAGACAGAACTGAAAGAATTTTTTTTTATATTTATCCTCACCACAGGGGGAAACAAAAAGAACAGAAACATGATCTGGAATGTTTTGACCACCAAAAAAACTTTTTTGAATTTAATTTTGTACAATAACAACGAATTCAACAATATGCAGCAACATTAGCACAGAAGGTTCAGTGAAAATTCAGGATAATTACTTTTCTTATGTTGAGAATACAACCACCATGTAGGTGTTAAGAGCATAAATCCCACACATGGACAATCTAACGAGATAAATTCTCCCACGGCTGTCCATCCACTTCTGATTCAACACCTCAGGAACCGTAAAGTCTGCTTTTCTTCAACTGCAGCTTTCAACAAGATATGATCTTGGCCTATGTACACACATACACAGAGGAGTCCTTGGAAAATGTATGGTTTGCTTTTATAAAGTCTTAAAATTAACAGCCAGAATATATTGACCATGATCCCCACAATGTACATGTTTTTTATCATCTTGAAATAAAGGGAAGAACATGAAACTAATAGGCTATTTATGTTTCCTCACAAAACAGAAGGGGAAAAAATCCCTTAGAGTGTGGGACCACCATCACTTCCTGTACCTCTGAGGGAAGAAGACCCCATCTCCTGCAGATATTAGAATCTGTGGATGCTCAAGTTCCTTACATGAAATGGCACTATACTCTCTATCACCTACACACATCCTCTCATATAATTTCAGTCACCTCAATCAGATTACTGGTAATGCCAAATATAAATGTTATGCAATTAGTGGTTATACTGTGTTGTATAAGGCAAAAGAACAAGAAAAGTGCCTGGTTTTGTATCATACAGATACAAATTTTTTTTATTATAATTATATGCCCTGCAAATCAGCCATAGGGAAACAAGCAAGAAGAAGAGCACCTTTATTTACTTTCTGTGGGTCTTGGGCATTGGAAGGTGTGATGCTGCAGGCTGCCGCAGAGGGCTCTGTTTCAAGGTGGTGCTCACCAAGGAGGACTCACCTTAAAGAAGGGGCAGTGGAGAAGTGCCCCCTGCCTTCTGCCAAGGCTCCCTTCCCATCTAGAAGTCCTCTCCCCTGGCCAACCTGTTTCTATTCATTTGTTCTAATCTTTCTTCAGATCAGTCCAGCAGTCCATTAATCATTTCTGTCATCCCCTACAGGATCCAGGGCAATAGATCTGTTTTTCTAAAATCACAGTGCCAGAAACTAAACTCAAGGAGGAGGAAATCCTTTGCTCCTCGCAGCGGCTGGCTGGCGTGATGACTGGAAGAAGCCACAATTGCGTTCACTTTCCTCTTCTGCCCAAAATTGCACAGAACATTCCGTGGAAAGTTTTGAAAGGGAATTCAGGTGGGAAGTGGAATTGGCAGGGTTGAAGAGGAACCCAACACATAAAGCCACCCACCGGCTAAGGAGGATGTGAGAAAAGGGGGTGGATAAATATGTGTCAAGACAATGACAGATATAAATTAACAAATTCCTTATTTTCAAGGCCAAATATTTTGACAACTCCAGACATCAGAGAAGGTATATTAAACATAAAACTTGTAGACAGCATAGTCCTCTATGCCCTGATGTGATGGAAAAACTGAAATTAACTAGATCAAACAAAATGCTCCCCAATGGCAGCGAAAAAAGCAAATCAAATATATCCAATTGAGAATGACTGACTATAGAGAGAGGGTGAGAATGACCTTGGCCCTGTTGACATCTTGAACTCATTTTTTTCTAAGTCTGAGCCAGTGGGATAGCAGCGATTATTAAGGTAATACTGATGTTAGAAAACAAGAGATAGAAGAACCATGTGAAGTGCAAAAGTCAGACTGTGAATCATGGCCTGTACTTATTCACAGGCCACTCATGCATCATGTCAGCCCTTATAGTAATCTCCACTGAATACAGAAATCAGTGCCATAATACCATCATTCAAAATTTGCCAGTGAAAGACATGGTATCTCCTTCCATGGGTAATAATGCCAATCTGATTTAGAAAAAATCCCTTTACAAATAAGAGAGAATGTCCAGAGAGTCAAAGTGAGGGTGTTGTAACAACTGCCAAGTCCTTCCAGGATTCTTGAATACTCTGTGATACTTAGGTGGCTTTAAGTTCTCTTCCAGTTCTTGATCCTATGATTATACATATGCTCATAAGAATGAACCAGTGTTATCAGAGAAAAGAATATACTTCATATACATGAATATTTCTCCATTATGACATTGAGTTAAATGGTAATATGTAATGATCAGTTATGCAGCAAGTGGCTTGATAGGAATAAATGCTTTTAATATCAAAGTTTATTAATACTTACTTAAAACCTAAATCAGAGCCATTTATTTATAATCATGTGATTATTCAGCTGCCATTTTTCATAGTAGGCGTCAGGACAGCAACTGTACAAATCTGGCTATATAACAACTACAGAAAATTTAAATATATATGTGTATATATTTATATTATATTTGCAGTATACACATGTATATTTAAATTTAAATACATATACATATGTATGTAACACTCTCTTAAGCTCCTCAAGAAATGGTACATAAGTAGGATTTTGTTAATTTAAAGCAGTTTCATGACCTAAGTACAATCTTAGAAAGACAAACCCAACATAATCCTTTATGCCATAATATATTTTACAAAGACAAATGGCTACAAAGAAGCAGCAAATAGTTTGAACATAAAAAAGAAAGCTTACCACAAATGCTATGGTACTTCTTAATGTGGACTCCCACTGGAAGCAGCTCTTAAGGAACTGAATTGTATTCCATACTGCCATAGTGAGTCTTTTCACACGGTCCACATCTCTTGATAAGATCTGATTTAAAAAAAATGAAAATGGAGAACTTGATTTAAATACTCCAAGTATTCCCTTTAGATCAAGTAGCCTGATCATTTAAATTATCTTCTGTGGAGGTGCCAATTAGAAAAATTAATAGAAAGGGAACCTCTGATACTACTAAAACTGTTTTAAAATATTATCATTCATAAGAGGAAAAACAATTCCAGTGTATAGTTACAGCTCATTTGATGAAGAATAACTCTTTCAATAATATTCAGCACAAAACTGGTCTGGTAAAAGGTATAGCAACTGGGCTTCTGATACCATGGAATGTGTGAAAGTGTATGCGTGAGACACAGGGAGAAAGAGAGAAAGACAGATGGACACAGAGAAACAGAGTCAAAGCTCACATGAATGGGAATGAATGCTGATATTGTTTTCCTTTGGAATTAACTGCACAAATTCATAGTGGACAATTCAAGTAATACAGCTCATCTTGTCTATACGCCTATAAGAAAGTATAGTTCTTGGAAGAGAATCCAGTCCTCCCTCTTCCCAACTATACAACCCTAGGCAAGTTACTTAACTCCTTCACAAAATAGGACTGCTATTAGTCTCACTTTACAAGTGGTTGTAATGTTAAGAGAATTAAGCGCCTTAGAAAAATACCTGTCACATAGTAAAAGGTTTTAAGAATTTGTATCAAAAGCAAAAGTATCACCTTTATGAACATTGGGGGTTACTCAGGAGGGTCGTGACCTACTCCAGGATTTCAGCCTCAAACCCCTCATTTTTCTCAGAGCCCCAAACCCCTCATTTTTCTCAGACCCCCACTTGGAGGTCATGTTTTACAAAGGAAATGTCTTTTCTCCCTGTTTTAGGCAGATTCATTTCAATTTGTTTGCAAAGCAGCTACACCATCTACCTTAACTCAAGTATTAACTTTCAGGTAAACAGAGCAAAATGCAAAATAATAATAATAATAATAATAATAATAATAATAATAATAATATAAAAAAGGCCTTTACTCAGAATATACAAAACAAATACTGCCAGTATTAGGGCAGACTGAAACAAAACATTTATTTGGATGCTTCCCTTTAGAAGATGGTTAAGGCCTTTTGCAATTGTGCCCAGAAGTTCATGGGAAACAAAAGGTTGATAAGATGCCTTTATATTTAACTGCTTTGTTTCATCCACAGCTGCTGAGCCCAAAGGAAGTAGTGGAAGTAATAAACGCTTTAAAAAGGGGACACTTTGTTCTTTGTTACACAACTGAAGAGGGACAATGGGTACAGAGTGAAATCCTGAACTGTATCTAAAGAGGACAGGGAGGGACTGAGGGGATGGGGTGGGAAGGTAAAGGTCATAGTAAAAAAAAATGTAAAACTTCCACTACTTGTCCCTGATCTTCACTTTTTGTTGGACCGAAGAGAGAAATTTCAGGCAACAGGCAGAGGGAAAGTTAGACAATTCAGCATGGGGTAAAATGCCAACACAGCCCAAATTTAGACAACACACAAGTGATAAGAAAGGTCTTTGGGTAATCTGAGGCCAGAAGTCTGGAAGAGTCCTCTGGGTTAATTCCCTTATCCACTCAACAGGCAGAACACCTCCCTGCAACTTCAAAAGCTAGAGACTGAAATAGCTACCAGTGAAGGAGGGTGGACAGGCAAGGGAATTCAGGAGGATGTCTATGCTAGGAATTGTTCTTTAAGAATGATTCAGGAGAATACTGGAGGGCTGGCTGAGGCTTCTGCTTCAACCCATAGGTTTGTTTTAAGTCTCTGTACCCCATTCTTATTGAACTGCCTAATGCTCTTATTTTGGGAGAGAAGGAAAGACAAATGGAGAGAGAGGGAAGGAAAGAAGCAGACAAGCAGTGAGGAAGAAGCACTTGGGTGCTGGGAGTTTATGTGCCCAGCAGCCAGTCTAGGGGACCAGCCTACCTTTTTTTTTTTTTTTTTCGTACCTGGAATTGAACCCAGGGGCACTTAACCATTGAGCCACATCCCCAACCACCTTTTGTATTTTATTAGAGACAGGGTCTCACTGAGTTGCTTAGGTCCTTGCTAAATTGCTGAGGCTGCCTTTGAACTCTCAATCCTCCTGCCACAGTCTCCAGAGCCACTGGGATTACAGGTATGCACCACTATGCCTGGGACCAGCCTACCTTTTTGGACAGCTTCCGGCTATCTTCAACAAAGCGCTTTTCTCTGGGAGTAAAGGTCCTAATACTTGCCTTGACCTAGAAAGACATCAGTTGTTACAAAGAACAGCATGCAAGTGGCCTTTACCATCCTTCTCCTCTGTCTAGTAACCGGAAAAAAGATGGAAACCAATGCCTTTGGACCCCGAGGCCTCTGGCAGGGTCCAAAGGCAGATACCCTCAGCTCTGCCTGTCTTTGTGGAGCATTTCAGGAGAGTCCTTGGGCAGGCTGGATATGGGAGAGTGTTGCCTCCACTTCAGTAATTCCTAGGAGGTAATTTAAACCACACCACAGAGAGTGATGTTCATACATTCTCAAACTAATATCCCTGGAAGATAAAATTTCCCTCTCATATTATTTTGAACTTAGCTTACACAGATAATACCTGGTACATGCACATCAATTTTCAGCTTATTAAAGGAAAAAAATCTTTTCCACAGAGAATCTCAGTTCTTTTCAATGACCTGGAAAAATAAATGGATGTACCACATCATTCCCATTTTATAAGAAATAAACTGAGGCTCAGAGGGATTTAATGATTTATTCAAACCACCAGAGAGAGAAAAAACACACACAATAAAATCCAAGTCCTTCTCCTCTGCATCAGATGGACAACTGAAAAGTCACTTAAGAGAGATATTTTGTTTTTAAGGCTTTAATCCCACTTGCCCTTAATCCCAGATTTTTGTCTGAGTATAATAACCTTTATATACAATGCATACACAAATGCTTGCCAGAGAAAGGCAGGAATGGGGGCAATATGTCCTGTAACCTCCTTATGTTTGATGTCCTTAAAGGTAAAGGGAGGAGATGACAAAAAAAAGAAGGAGAAACATGCTCTTACACTGAAGACTATGCCCAGAGTTCTAGCACTACTGAGAGCCAGGGAACATAAGGATAAAAATATATTTATATAATATATAAAATTTTGCATTATATATTGGACAGATAACATATAATAAACTATGTAGAGATTTTTATATATATCATACATTTTACCTTGTATATAGGTTATATGTTCATTGTATAAGTTTCATCTATATATTACATAAATTTTAGATATATATTTATGTAATGAGCTATACTTTATATAACATATAGATATACCATCTTTGGTATATATACCCATATATTTATATAATATTGAGCTATGTTATCTACCTATATCTGTATATTTATATGATATATAGATTACATAGATCTATTTTTTCCTTTTGTTTTTACTCATTCCTTTGCATTTCATTTTACTGAGAATTATACAACATTGATTCTGCTGATGAAACCTGAAAGCTGGGATTCTCAGCACAAATTTTAGGGCTGAGGTTTTAAAAATGATTATCCCCTCTCTCTCCAGTCACAACAATCAAGAGAGTATATACTGTTCATTAGTTTTAGTCTCTAAAGCCTGGTCACCTTTATTTTAAGTACAAAAATGCTAGGAAGTATGACCCAATAAGACTTACCGGATTATATATGAGGTCCATCTCTAAGTAAATAACTCCTTTAAAAGCTTGTTCTAAGTCTTTATTCTTCAGTACATAACAATTTGGTTGCCCGTCTTTAATCTGTTATAAACAAAAGATAAAATACACAATAGTACAAACTTTCTGTAAGGTTTAAACAGAATAACCACAACTAACTTTGGTAAAGTTGCAAAGGGAGTGAATTTATTAAACAGAACCTAAATCTATCATGAATCAATTTTTAATTCCCGAGACCTGTTATAATAGATAAGAAGGTAAAGTAACAACTACCAGGAACAAACTTGTGTGTTGATAGAAAATTATTGGTACAAATCGTGACAGAACCACATAGCCTTTTCCTTCAAACACCCCAGAGGTTACACACTTTTATGTACCCCCCAAATGATTAATATTCTACAAAATTCCTGGCCAATACTCCTCAAGACTGTCAAGGTCATGGGAAAAAAGGAAAGACTAGGAAACCATCATAAATCAGAAGAGAACAAGGAGATAAGATGACTGAATATAATGGGATACCCTGATCTGGATCCTGGAAAAGAAACAGGACATTCAGTGCCAAAGCTAGTAAACTCCAAATAAAGATCAGAGTCCAGTTATTAATAATGTACCAATGTCATGGTGTCTCTTAGTTTTGACAAAACTATCACGGTCATTTGTGATAGTAACATTAGGAGAAATTGGGTGGAGAGTATGTGAGGATTCTCTTGTCTTTACAATTTTTCTGTGAGTCTAAAATTATTCCCAAACTATCTTAAGGAAATAAATAACAAATCTTTATTTTTTCATAAAATGATAGTACTTAACTAACTAGCAAAGTAAATTAAATAAACCAATCAGCCCACCTAATATTGAGGTCAAAATCATTCAAAATCTAAATCTTTAAAATAAACAAGTTCCTCTGATGTCCTCTTTCAACCAGTATGTCACATCTGAGTCACACACTTAGCTACCCACTGACCCAGCATATATGACTTCTAAGGAAAACATCCCCTGTATTGTTTTCGAAACCATTCAGCTCTCTCTCTTGAAAGGCATGTTAATTATCTAGATTTAATCACTCTCTTCAGATTTGATAGCAGCCCTGCTTTTCATTGTACACATAGAGGTATATGAAGTAATTAAACTAGCTTTTAAGAAGCGTATCCATTAACTCTAAAAGGTCCTCAGCAAAACTTGAGTTTTTCAGAAATTCTATCTGGAATTGTAATGACCCCATCATTTAGGTAGCTTAGGAAATTTGAGGGCCTGAAATTTGAGCCATATTTTAAATGACTATTGCCATCTCCACCGGCATTCACACAAGTGTTCTTATAAACAGTGGTGGAAATGAGTTAAGTAAGTCACAAGGGGAAACGGCAATTCCACTTTACAAGGGAGAGGTCATCTTCCTTCCCAAAGTCACTCCACCTCTCTCGGATTGAATAGCTTTTATACAGAAAGATGGTTTTCCTGGCCAGTGGCTAAGAGGAAGGGGGTGCCCCATAAAGACCTGGTTTCCTTCCTCAACGGTGTCCAAACAGGATTCTGAGCTTCCGCTTTGATACACAGTCTCACTTAATAAATTGTGGGTGTTAAAGTTGAAAGAAATAAATACAAAAACAGCATTGCAGTTTGCCAAGCTGAATTTGATCCAAATTAGCTTTGCTTCAAATCTATAGTCATTGTACTGTTATCTTAAAATTTCCATGATTTCTTAAGGGTTAGGGTGGGTCAAGAGAAGAACAAGAGGTATCAGTATAAAAAGAAATATTTCATAGCAAAAGAAGATTTTTTTTTTAATTTGGTAAATGGCCATTTCCTGTTACTCAATGTCCCTTGCATTGTGTCAGCAAAAACCAGCATTCACCTAGGGACATTAAAGCCGTCATCAAAGTCAGAGATACAATTAAAGCAATCCATGTTTAGCACTTTTGGAAAAATAATTCATTTAAAATGTACGAATTTTAAAAGTTTAAAAATTACAAAAAATAAAGACCCTTTGAACTTCCTCAAACATCACCATTCTTTCCTTTGAACATAAATTAGAATGTGGCAGGTATTTTTAAATTTTTATTAAGAATTTATACTTATAAAAATAGCCTTGAGAAAAAGTGTTTAGCATTTTTTGCCTAAGTGATATGCTGAATGTATTTTGCAACTTCATTTTGTATTTACCAATATTATTTGTAACTTGATTACATTCATAAACAGATCTCATTTATAAACTGCTCTTCATGTTCAACGTGCAAATTAACTAAGATTTATCAATTCTGTTGATGAACATTTATTAATTTTACTTTTTCAATCTGTTCACCATAAGGAATATCTTTTGGGTCATAGTTAAAGATAAGTGGAAATGGAAACATACTGTAATAGTTTGCAATTTAAATGTGTTTGGGTTATTAATAGGTTAATGCATTTGAATATTTAGTGTTAGATTTAAATACTGAAATAGTAACAGAAGAGACTAGCTTTTAAAATATCTTCACTTTCTACTGTCTTTATGTAATTAAACTTCTGACAAAACAATATAGGATTACAAGTTCTTCTGTAACATCCTAACTTGCCAAATTCTTGTGTGAGCGCATGTATACACAGGAAATGAAAACAAAACATACACACAGGTATATATCACATGTGTATATCACGTCAGTTATGCTTATTATTTGTACTTAGACTTTTGAAGATTATTCCTCATTGTCAGTAATTTTATATTTATATATAAATCTCAGAACTTTACTTATCATATTCAGTGAGAAAATAAAAGCACAAAGAATATTTAGAAGAGAGCATATACACAAATTTTCATCCCTGGCTATAAGATAATGCTTCAACTTAAAACTCAGTTTAACTTTCAGTTCTGTATCAACAAAGGCAAGAAGGAAAGACAGTTACGTAACTCTGAAGAGTCTTCAGGGGCTGAATCTGAGAGGACTTCATTTGACTCAATTATAAGTGTCTTGGATGAATTTTGTCAGATAACTCTTTAAATCAACCTATTATTCATCTTTTTATACTGAATTTTTCATATGTAAAGAGTGCCTGATACTATGCAGTAATTTGTGGCAGGCATCTCCCCACAGCAGTAATATAGTTAACCTCATTAGGAACTAAAATGTCCATAACCAGAAAAATGGGTGTTTTCATGTCTCGTAGATGTTTTCAAGCATATTTTGTCTATAAAGCTTATATCAGGAGCCTAGGTAAGCATTATTTTATTGGTAAATTAGCTAATAAATGAATGAGTACAGGAAACTTGCTTCTGAGAAATGATTCAGAATTTTGTAATCAAAAAGAAAGTTACTGAGAAATTAGTCTTGTTTAAAATTTTTAATCTGACCCACAATAATTCTCAAACTATTCAACATTTTCGTATAGTAAAGATTATTAAATCTGCTTAAATGAGCTCTAAGCAAAGTCAATATGAAAAGCTTTTTAAACATTGTTTGGTAGAAAATAATTGTTGAGTCCAATAAATGTTATAACACTCATTATATTAGAAAACTAACCTATTTTATAAGCAGCATGTAATAGGCACAGGTATGTAAGAATAGAGAAAAAAGTTGCATCTAGAAATTTTTTAAAAATAATTATTTTCCAATAACTTGACATTTACTAGAAGAAAAAAACTTTGATGTAATGAGTTATCAAGTGATTCAACAGCAAAATTGATCAAAAGCATTATGAAGGAATAAATCCACCAGTTGATTTAAGTAGAAAAGACACACATTTAAGATCAGAATCCAAATACAGAGTCATATTGATTCCTTCATTGTTTGACCTAAAAATTAGAAAATGGAGAACACTGGGGTATAACCTAGCATTTTCTATTAGATGCCTTTCATTTCATGCAAAAGGCAAAACTCGTAACTGTGAGAACACCATGGTGCACGGTGAGTCCCAGCTGATGTAAATGTAATAAAATGTGATGAGGACAGACATGTGGCTTGGCAAGAGTACAATACACTTTCTCTGGGGTAGCTAGTCATCCATGAGCAAGAGGGTGGGGACGGACAACAAGTGGCAGGAACTTACAGGGAGGAAATCAGACACATACATCCAAGAGAGTCCACAGGTCACAGGACAGGGAACCCACAGGGAACCTTATCAAAACAGCCATCTGGAAACGGGAACTGTTCTGCCAAATCTCCCCTAGTCCTACTAGTTAATTTTTAACCCCTTAAGGGAAACTATTGCTTCAAGATCATGTCATACCCTCCCCTTGTGTCTAGGTCATCAAGACAAAGGGGCAATAAACTACTTACAGGACATGAGGCAACAAGAACAAAGGCACCTCAAATCCTTAAAAGTCCTAGGTTCTAAAAGCATCATGGTGTCCTCCCTAGAAGGGCCTGTCCTAAACATTTGTACTCTTGCTCTTCCTGGTAAAGTCCTGCTTGAAATTCATCCTGCAGGATGGCAAGAACTGGTGGCTACTGATTTTCATGGTCTCTTTGGCTCCATGGGTCTCCCCTGCAACAGCAACAACTCAAATTTTTCACCCCACTTGGAAACAGGCCTGGTTCCAATGACAGGAGTTATAACCAACAGGAGAGATTAAACTGTCCACTAGGTCACTGTTTGTTCTGCAGGGAGTACTGTCACCAACCAGCCAAGGCAGCACAGAACTCCTTTTAAATAAAAAATATATAGGAAACATTCCCTTATATAATAACCCATTCTCCCACATTGTTCAGAATGGTTCTCTATCTCACAAATATTCTAGAGTGAACCTGACTAATCCTCAGTTGTAATTCATTAAGTTCATTTCCAATTTTTAACAGTTGTAAATAGTGTGATGAATTTATCCCCAGATATCTCTATGCATTCATGATACATTTCTGAAGATAAATTCCTAGAAATGGACTTGCTGAGTCGTGGAATACATCCATTCTCATAGTGCAGGCAAGTAGCCAGTTTGCCTTTCTGAAATGCTGTGTTAATTCACATTCCCAGGCTCAGCAAAGAAGCCTGCCTGCTTCCCCACAGCTTGGCCAACTGCAGGCATTTTAACTTAATATACTTAAAATTTCATAGAAAGAAAAAGACTCTTGGATTAATATGGACTTCTTTTTTTATAACAAATGAGACTGCACAGTTTTCACTGTTTTTTTCATGTTAAAAAACAATAGACCAAGGTAGGGCTGTAAAACCAGACACATCTAGATATGATTCCCACCTCTGGCATTTAACATTGTGTGACTATGTGCAGTTACTGTACCTCTCTGAGCCCCAATGGTCTCTTCAAAATAGATAGACTATAAATGCTCAAAGACATGTGTATATTAATTTTTTATCCATTTTATCCAAGTTTCTTCTGAAGACTTATACCAACTCATACTCCCAACAACAGAATTTGAGAGGGTCCTTTTCTATATTTGTTAAGCTGATTACTTAAATGAATTTCATCATTTAAATTGCTAAACAAGGTAGATGAAGATGACAGCTCATCCTACAAGTGGTTATTATATAACAGGGACTGTTAAATGCTTCATATGGGCCAACTCATTCAATTCTCACCATATATACACACTGCATGTATAATAATAATTTTACCTTTATTTTATTAACAAGGAAATTCAGATAGAGAGGTTAAGTTACTGGAACAAAGTCACACAGCCAGTTTAGTTGAGGAGCAGAGGTGCCAACTCATGCAATCTACTTCCAACAACTACATTCGTCCCCACCATTATCATAATTGGATGAATCATGAGATATTCATATGCTTACAGGCTATTAGGATTTCCATTTAATTTAATTTTCTGGTAGGTTGAATTGTCGTTCCTTATTGATTAAAGATAACTTGTAAATTAGTGATGCCTATTTGCTTATATGCTATAAGTATTTTTTATATGCTCCTATTTTTTATATGCTCCTTGTCTTTTAGTTTATGATGTTGATTTTTGTTTTGGCCATATCTTAAGATATCTTAAGATTTCTCTGATCATTCCTCTTTTCAGTTTGTTTGTATAGAATGAGTGCTGTAATGCTTAGTGTAACACACTGACATTTTCCCCTAATCGATCAGCAACAAATTTTCCCAGAATCTCTTTAGTTCACCATTTCCTCAATAACTTCATATTTCAAATTTATAATATATTAAATTATCTCCAATTATTTAGTCTTCTTTCAAGTACTTCAGTATGCTTCTAAAATTTCCTCACCTAAGTCTTACACATTCTAATTTGCTTTCTATTGTAGTCTGATGCTTTTTTAGATTTTTTTAAAAATCATTCCTATGAGTATAGCCATTGATCTTGTTTAGTTAATATTGATCTTAGTGACCTTTTTATTTTAATATTACATATTAATTTTTTTATGTTTATAGATATCTGACATCAAAGAGTATCTACAAATGTGTTTTGTTAAAATACACATTCTTTCTTTCTTCATATAATTCTGCATTGACTGGAGCTAACATAAAAGCCTTAATTTTCACTTGTTAACTCATAAACAAACTCATTAAATTCTCAAACAATTTGATGCAGAGACTGCTATTTAAAGTGAAGAAAGAGAAGGAATACAGCTGGTATTTCAGCAATGACTCTTAGGCCTTGAAATTTCTGATATCGTCCATCACATTAAGAAAGTGTCTTCAATTAGTAACTTATTAGACTATTTTTTCATATTATATTGTTGTTTGTTTTCTTCCTTTAACATATCAGTGATGTAAATTACACAATAAAGTTCCTAAACTTTCTGATATTCCAAGAAAGGTATATGAACAATTTCCTTCTTATTACATCTGTAATTTGGGGGCTGGGGATGTACCTTACTGATATAGCACTTGCCTAGCATTTGCAAGGCTCTGAGTTCAAACACCAGCACTGGAAAAAAAAAAAAAGTGAGTTAAATGTGTTTTTGATGTCAGTTTTTCTAGTCTCAAGTAAAATTCATGAATTTTTCAATTTTATTTTTATGTTTGTTTTGGTTTGGTTTTGGTCCTTAACCACTGAGCCACATCCTCAGCCTTTTTTTTTTTTTTTTTTTTTTTTTTTTTTTTTTTTTTTTTATGAGACAAGACCTCACTAAGTTGCTGAGGCTGAACTCAAACTTGCTATCCTCCTGCCTCAGTCTCTCTGGTAGTAAGGATTACAGGTGTGCACCTTCATGCTCAGCTCATTTTTATGTTCTTAATGAATTTAAAGAAGAATTACCTGACCCTTTATGGTTTGGAAAAAACACACTCATAAAGCAAATTATATCTGTTATTTTATTATTTGGGGAAGATTAGGATGTAGGGAGTAAAGAAAAGAATAAATTTGATGATGTGTTCTCATCTTTGCATAATTAGTAATTTTCACTTAACTGTATATTAAATACCCACTATCCAAGTTACTCCATACTTGTTAAAATAAATTTCTTTGCTGTTTTTTTTTATCAGTCCATTTAACCATGTGCAAAACTGTATTATATTTGCAGTTCATTTGGAAAGACTCAACATCTTTACAGAACACAGGTTCTCAGGATCACAAGTTCAAAGTCAACCTCAGCAACTTAGCCAGGTCCTAAGCAACTTAGTAAGATCCTGTCTCAAAATAAAAACCAACCAAACAAACAAACAAAGGCCTGGAGATGTGACTCAGTGGTTAAGCACCCTTGGGTCAACCCCTAGTACAAAAAAAAAAAAAAAGAAAATATTTATACCACACATTCTCCCAGTATGTTTCTGTACTTCATTTCTCAGAGACCCCTCAATAAAGGTTGGTAGTGGTCTTCACAGCAATATTCTGTGTTGTTGTTTTTTTGTGTGTGTGTTGTTTATTTGTTCACTGTTTCCTCATTCTTGATGTTTTTCCTCTTTTGGCATTAACTCTGTAAGTTCCTGTCCATTTTGTTATTATTTGGGGGTGGGGAGCTGATACTTGGATTTATCATATTCACTGATGACACCTATTTTACATTGTTGTGGTGTTCTACAGTGCAGTATCCAATCTAGGGCCTTTACATGCTAGGCAGGCAACTGAGCTACACCTCAGGACCTGTCTCTTTTATCTTCATCAATTCCTTCCTAATTTTTTTAGTTTTATTCTAGTTTCTTTTGTTGAGATGTATAATTGATTTTTAATCTTTAATGACAAAGCCACCCAAGGTAAAAATTTCCTTTGAATAATAATAAAATTCCCTTTGAATAATACTTTTGACCCTTACTCTTAGTTTTTATGTATAGTATTTAATTGTTACTTTCTAAGTAGTCTAGATTGCAGTTTCAGTTTCCAACTTACTTTTCCCCACCAAGTACATTAACACGTGTTTTTTTCTTTCTTTTTCTTTGTTTTTTTTTTTGAGAGAGAGAAACAGAGAGAGAGAGAGAGAGAGAGAGAGAGAGAGAGAGAGAGATTTTTTAAATATTTATTTTTTAGTTTTCAGCAGACACAACATCTTTGTTTGTATGTGGTGCCGAGGATCGAACCTGGGCCGCACGCATGCCAGGCAAGCAAGCTACCACTTGAGCCACATCCCCAGCCCAACACGTGTTTCTTTTGATTTTTTAATTTCTATTTTTATTGTGTTGGAACCACAGTACAATTTCTGCCTTTTTTGAAATTTATTGAAGTATTTTTGACCCATACAATTAATATTTGAACATGTTAAATGGGTTTTTTGAGCAGAATAATTTCTATACTTATGTGTATTTTATTTTCAGTGGCTGTCACAGGGATTTTCACTAACAAACAGTTCCTAAAATTTGTACATTTGAAAATTACAATCTCCAAGAATCATCACAGCTTGCTTTTGTTTGTGGTATTTTCAAATGTGGGTAAATAATACACATTATCATTTGGTGATTCTAATTTTTTCAATTTTTTTCTTGTATTTATATAGGAAAGAAAATGGGAAATAATTCATATACAGGTTCATGTTTTTTATAATCTTACTGGTAGTTAAGTCTTTTTTTATAATGACTAGAATAACTTAGTGTATCATGTTTTTGAACTGTTTATTTACATTTGTATTCTATACTTTTACTATCTATTTTTATATTACTATGTTGTAGGTATCTCAATGTAGCAGCATTTAGATTTTACTCTGTTCAATGTAAGATTTTTTTTTCCATTTAATAGAAAAGTTGAGCCTATCCAACATCTACTCTCACAAGCGATATGTTCATTGATATACTGTGTAATGGCCATGTTTTTTGTTATGTTATTTGGTACTAGGGATTGAACCCAGGGTGCTTAACCTCTGAAATACATCCTTAGCCCTTCCTTTTTGTTTTGTATTTTGAGTCAGGGTCTCAATAAGTTGCTTAGGGCCTTGCTAAGTTGCTGAGACTGGCTTTGAATTTTCAACCCTCTTGCCTGAGTCCCCAGCCACTGGGATTACAAGTGTATGCCATGGTGCCCAGGCCATCTTGTTGTTGTTCCATGTTAGGGCAATCCCAGTAGGCCCTTCTCTCCCTTTCTCTCTTCTCCTGCCCAGCCTATCTGTCCTAGCCAATATACTACCCAGTCAATATACTGTATAAGTTTCATGATAATTCAAACATATTAAAGGTGCCATTACCTAGGTTCCCAGGATGCTGGACAAAATTACCCTATTTTATTTTTATTTATTCCAATGGACTTATTGGAACAAGAGTAAGGGGTAAGGAGTATTGAAAGTTTGTGTTAAGAAATGACCATCGTTGTCCACATTGAGATTCAAGTCTTGCCTTTATCAAATAAACTCTCAGGTGACCCATCTTCTTTTCCTTATTACTCATCCTCTGTCCTAAAAGATGAATCACTTGGGATTCCCTGATCAAATTTATACCTAGAAAATCAAATCTTAGCCACAGACCACTTTACATTGTTTTAAACCTAATGATAAAGCCATTAACATAAAGTTAAATATCAATATTGTTTACTTTAATGGTTATCATTTCGGCATTAATATAAAAAAATCTATGATTATATGAGTTTATTAAATTGGGCAAAACCATCACAGTTGAAACTTGTACAGATAAATACTTAATTGAAAATGTAAAGAGCTATTTGCATGGCATTTATTTGGTATAAGCAACTACAGAAAATTTGTCTCATAAAACTAGGTGAAGTTGTTGTTGGTGCAGCTACTTATCAAGTACCTGAATCCACTGAGGGTGCTGGGGCCCTCTAATGGCACTGTGAAAGCCCCATTATTGTGATTACACACTTGTGTCCATGTTGTTCTGACCCATACAAAAGGACTCATGTTTGTTTCAAAATGCAGTCTCTCAATGTTTGGATGATTCTTTCTTGGTTATTAGAAAATAATAAATGTATGCTTTTTCCTATTTTACAGATCAAGTCTGTAAGGCAAATTTTAGTCATCTTAAATTGGCCCATTAGATAACTCTAAGAGAATAATTGTACGAGTGAATAAAAAGGACTGACCTAGAGGAGAATACAGCCCGATTTTCAAGACACGTTTAGTATCACTTAAATTGAGGATAGACATGTTAAATAAATCGATTAAGCCAACTAATTATTAGAAGAGAATGTCTACTCCCCAAAATATTTTGAAAACTCTCAAATGTGCTTATTGCTTTCCACTATATTGTTTACTATATAGTAAACTGACTGATTAGAAAAGTACAGGAGCAAAGTGAAAATGAGGAGATATATGTCCATTTTTGCTCTCACTGACCAGCCATGGAAGAAGTCTTCAGATGGTAATGCAGTCTAATCTCAGTTTCCCACTATTCTTAATCACCTGTATTTGATTAAAGAGCTTTGCATATCTATAGAATAATTAAGTTTTTTCAAAACTAAGAGAAATACAATCTATGGAAGGAGGGCTTACTGGCCTGGATTCTTTTAATCCTGATATACGACCAATTGTACATATACATCTTGAACAATTCACCACCACTAATAAATATACTTATTTCAGTATATGGATTTTAAATGAACCAATAGTCAGCTAGTACTTTCACCCTGATTAAAAAGATATAGTGAATTTAGAACAGGCTCTGTATTTAACAGGCTTAAATGCATTTAACACATTAACATTTAGAGTAAGATTAAAAGTTAAAGTACCTTCTGCACTTTCTACTTAGATGTTAAAAAAAAATGTAGTTTGCATTGTCTCCAAAAGCATAAGCCAAATTTTAGTTTATGACTTGAATAAAAAAAAAAAAAAACTCATTTTCACAAAACTGTTCCCATTCCATTGGGAACAAATTGTTAATTTTTTTTTTATTTTTTTTATTTTTTTATTTTTTTTTTATTGATTGTTCACAACATTACAAAGCTCTTGACATATCATATTTCATACATTAGATTGAAGTGGGTTATGAACCCCCAATTTTACCCCAAATGCAGATTGCAGAATCACATCATAAAATTGTGGATGTGTAACAAATTGTTAATTATAAATTAAAATAAAATATTTGTTTTTAAACATAAAAGGAGACATTATTGAATATTGTTCTGTATTCTATAGATGATAGTGAAGCACCAATAAATTCATTTTTATAATACTTTCTCATATTAACCCCCCCCCCCAAAAAAAAATAAGTTCTTCTCCTAAGAAGATACAATGTGATACTTGTGTTTTCTTTAATGCTTATTTAATTCTGGGAATTTTAGTAAATTCCTCTAAGATTTGCTTAATACTGTAGGAAAATTTTCTTCCTAGTCAATTGCACTGATGTCTCTGTCCCATGGTCAAAACCTTTCAGCAGCTTCCTGCTGACAGAATAAGTCAAAGCTTTCTGCACCCTCCACAGGCCTGAGTAACCTTCCTCCTCCCCCTCCCCTTCTGTAATCATGCTGAGCTCCAGACACAGGCCCCTCCTGGCCCCAGCATGTGTCCCTCCTCTGCTTTACTGCTCACATATCTCTTCTACATAGAAAATCTTCCCTTTTGACCTCACTGAAGTCACTACCAACACCCTATTCCTTCCTGACCCAGTTCCAACTCCTTGTCTTCTAAATGTTTACATCCATACTTCTCACTTCCTATTGTCTAGTTCCTTTCCTGGGGCCCTTGTTATTTGAGGTCTTGTTTGTCTACTGCTTTGGGCACAATATTCATTTCATAGGTCTTTACTGTGCCCATCTGACATTTCTTAGAAGCTCAGGCTCTAATATAAAACTGCCTAAATTAAAATCCTGCTTCCATCACTCAGCAGCTATAGGATTCTTTCTGTGCCTCGGTTTCCTAATTTGTATATTGGAATAATAACAAAGCATGTCTTATTAAGTCACCAGAGAATTAATGGTTCAACATATGTTAAGTGTACAGCACAGAGTTTGCTAGTTAGGCATCAATCAGTATATAAACTAAAGAAAAAAATCCTCGATCTAAATAGGTAGATTTTAAAATGTACTCTCTAAACCACAAGTTAGAATTACTTGTATGTAGAAGGATCAATGAAATAACCAGCTCAAAGTATGCCAGTGATAATGAGGGTCATAGCATTTAAAAAACATATTTATATCTCCATGTAACATAAGAGATCAATTAATTTGGAAATGGCAGGTGGAGCATAAGATGTCAAGACAAGCACAGGGATACACTGTGGGGTCTGATCGCTTCCCTGATTTATCCGTCAAAGAATCAAAAATAAATCAGAAATGAATCTGAATCAGATCAGCCACACTGAATGGCAGCAGCTAAAGTATCATATTCAATGCACCGTGCCAGGGACTCCAAAATCCATAAGGGGAAAAAGGACCAGCCATGCTGCTTCACAAGGCAAAGACCTTTCATATTGGTATATATTTCCAGATGTGCCACAGCCCATTTATCCTAGAAACAAATAAAGTAAAATAAATCAAGCACTGTCTATCTCGAAACACCCTGTGGTTCCTCATTCTCCAAAAGGAAAAAGCCAAGTTCTTCAAACTTTGGCTTTCCAAGTCCTCCAGGGTCTTTTCCTGTTCTGCATCTCAATTTTCTCCACCTGACTCACACCATTCCATCCACAATAGTACCCAGGGATTTCTGGAATCTGACAATCAAGGTCCTGCTGCAAAAGCAGGAAACCTGCATGAAAGTTTCCCCAGATATCATAAGACTCACTTCCTCATCTATATTCTCATTCAAATGTCCCCTTTTTTTGTGGCTCTCACTGGCCAGCCATGGAAAATTGCACTCCTCCCTCTGCCTGATTTTTCCCCATCTAACACACTGTGTACAATTTTTGTGTCATTTTGTTTATGTCTCCTCTTCTACACATCTTGAAGCCATGAGCTCCAAGTGAGGAGAGAACTCCCCTGAGGTCATCATTGGCGCTGTGTCACCTAAAACAGCGCCTGGTGCACAGTGACATTGGATCAATGTCTATTGACAGAATGATCAACAGACCTTAGGAAAGCTATCATGAACCTGAAAAAAAAATGTCAAGATGAATGGCTATTTGTATTTCAACCAGCTCTTCCATAAAACATTTCACCTTATATTTTGGAGGAATGTTTTGAAAATGATTTAGTGTAAGTCAATGGTTCTACACTGGGAGGGATTTCCTGACTCTTCAGGATCTTTGGAAATGTCTGCAGATGACTTTGGTTGTCATAGCAGTAGTGGGTGGCAGCTGCTATCCATTGGAGGTCATGTAAGTAAGTTATGTAAGCACGTAAGTCAAAGATGTCTCTGGACATTCTACAGTGCAACAAGAAAGCTCCATGTGATGAAGACTATTCTGGCTCCAAATGTCAACAGTGTTAAGGTTGAGAAGCCCTGATGTAGCTGAAGTTAAATTCTTAGATCTGCCAAGTAGAGCATGCGGGAAGAAAAAGAGAAAGAGGGAAGGAAGCAAGTAGACTAAGTAAGTTGTTGCAATTGTAGACCATAGGCATGAAACTTTCACAAACAAAAGGGGAGAGTTTTGAAAAATTAGCAAATGTGTTCACCTTGCAAGAAATAAAATGTGCTACTAAGATTTATGCATGAAAGTAAGAAGAGAAATGTCAAAAAAATTAGTGAATGGAGAAAAGTGAATTGTAAAGAAGAGCTTTTTCTCCTAGTACCTTTAGGGTCTCTAAAAGTGTGCCCCATATTCCTGTTACATATATTCTTTCAGGAATAACTGACAACGCTGTAATAAAAAAAGGGGGGAAATCCCAAATCACCACCTCCTCTCTGTGAGCCCTGCAGTCTGCTGCCGACAGCTCGGAGCATTTGGCAGGAGCCGGCTGTACGAGGGAGCAGATGCTTCACGCAGGCTCTTAGAGTAACATCAGGGATATGAGAACTTGGGGAGAAATTAACCAAGCGATCAAAAACAGACGAAGAGATATTAAGAGGTATAGCGTTCCCCTCTCTGTAAACATTGTGTGAGCTAGACTAACCTCATGGTTGAATTACAGAGTGCTCCATCCACAAAGATGCACAAGTAGCTTTGGAAAAATAAGTCTTTGGGAAGAAATAAAATCTCATAGGCTGATGAAGCCATAGTCTACAACAAACCGTGTTGCCAATTGAAGGAAAAACATAAAATTCTCTCACAACAGTTCATCAGACCTACATGTTAATGTCCATTTAATGGATGGGGGAATGTGCTCCGTAGTTTTCCTTTTTGCCCATGTTTTTGGCTTTCTTTGATGTTTTCTCTGCTGTATTTTATAAGTATTTTTTTTTCATTCAGCATTTCCTCTTTGCTGACCCCCGTATGTTCTCTTTAAACCAGACTACAGAAACACTCTCCCATTTCTAAAAGACATCTCTGCTTTCTTCCACAAAATATTTTTGGAGGCTGAAAATGAACAGGCCAAGTTAAAAAAAAATACAAATGGAACTTTGGGATAAAAGGTCTTCCGCAGAGCTGAGAATGAAGGTACAGTTAGCAGCAATTTAATTTTGAGGAAACGTAGGGTAAGGAGGTATAAAGAAATACATGTTTTCCATTAATAAATGGAAATCTGAGTCGTAGATCCATATTCCTTGAAATCAAATGGAAACTCCAAGCTTAAAAATGGAGAGAAAGACTGAGAGTGAATTGACAGACTGGACAAAATGTTGTGGTTGATTAAATCAATACTGGACTGACACAGAAAAGATGATGTCTCTTTATAACTCAAACATAAGGAAAAGGAATAAAACGGTAGTTTGCTTTTACAGCTACAAGAATATTTCTTTTTTCTAGCACTGACAAGGACAAAGCAGCTCTGGATCACAGAAACTCATCAACTGTTAAATAACTTGCATAACTTGCAAATTGTTGATGAACGAAGGGAACTTACAGACAGCAAGGGAATGGCAACTTTTCCAAGAAAATCAGGGGGTTTATCTCCATCTTCATCAAACACTGTCACTTCCAAAACATCATGGATGTCTTTAATGGGACTGAAACAAGAAATATCAGGTCTTATACACAAAAACACACAAGTGAAAGTCTGTTGCATGAAGATCTGAAAACACCGTTTCACTAATTAAGTCTGTGTGTCCTCAGAGTATAAAACTACCATTTAATTAAATTCTAAAAATTAAATCAAACTGACTGTATTCCCAAGCCTTCCATCATAGAAGACTCAGACATCCACATGAAAAAAAAAATCAAGTCAACTTTTTTACTGACATTTTCTTTCCATGTAGATGTGCACTTGAGGGTGCAACTGTTAGAGGAGCAGAATAAAGGAGAGAAAGAGTGAGAGGGAAAGGGAAATGATTTCAGAAAGTTGCTTCAAAATAAGAAAAGTAAGCATCACATTTTCTTTAAGTTAATGAAAAGGAAAGGTAAAATTCACATTTAATGAAATAGTGAGAAAGCTTCCTGTGGTCGAAACACAAATGCCAAAAATCCAAGGCATATTTAGAAACTTTGTTGTTGTTGTTGTTGTTGTTGACCAGAAGGCAGACACCAGTGAAAATGAAAATAGAGCCATGATCACTGACAATGTGTTAGAGAGACAAGACACTCTTATTCCTGGCCACTGGCAGACCTGTTGGCAGAGCTGATCCACTTTCTCATTGGTTCTTGGGAGATTTCTATTAATATCATCAAATCCACACAAGCAAATTAGACTTTTGTAGACTAAGCATTTATTCAGCTTTTGAGGATAACGTACCATCATTTCACCCAAATTCAATAGGGGCCATCCCTTGATGGTCAGGTGCCTTGACATCTAAAGTAGGAAAATTAAGTATACCTGCCTCCTTAATAGACAAGTTTGATGGAGTGGGCAGGGCATTGCTATGAAGTGGGTCATTCAGCTAAATATAAATACAAGGAGGCTCTGGGAGTCATTAAAGATTCACAAATAATATGTGTTTCCTAATGACTCTGGCATAATACAAGCTTTCAGGCATTTAAGGTAATGTTAGAGCATACAAGCTCCTTGAATTTAAGGCAGGTCTCCATTTGTGACTTTATTTAACTGAGGAATGAATTGGTTTAGATACATGGAGGCTTCCATATACCCACAGATTAATTTAGTCACTTGAAAGATCTACTTTACAAATGCCTTCTATAACACTCCCTTGCAGCTCCAAATGGTCTCTTCTATTATTAACACCACACTCCATAAAATAAAAGTATAAAAGGTTTTAAGGAAAAAGAAACAATAAAATTCACTCTTTGCACATAAAAATGGACAAAAAGTTCCACTCAAGAGCCCCAGCCTGCCCCAAACATATCAAAGATAATTGCTTTAAGTAAAGCCACTCCTCTGTATTTCAGAGGCTAAAGCACTTACAATGTAAAAACTTTGTTCCACTCCGGGTTGAGGTTTTTGTAAATGGTATGTGTCTGAAGCCGGTCATTGCCTACCTCCAACAAGCAAAAAGGATCACTCTTCCCTGGCAAGAGAACAGACATTAGTCAATGACAAATGAGTCCACAAAGGGTCAAAAGCACAGTAAACAAAAGCCGTGTAGTTTTCCAACAATAAAAATT
The DNA here is from genome assembly GCF_964194105.1 of Spermophilus citellus. Taxonomy (NCBI): domain Eukaryota; kingdom Metazoa; phylum Chordata; class Mammalia; order Rodentia; family Sciuridae; genus Spermophilus; species Spermophilus citellus. Next base: position 60,395,002 of record NC_138185.1, read on the forward strand.
TCATGTTTGGTAAAAGAGGGAAGGTGAGACTACTTTTCTAGAAAGCTCTTTGGAAGCCCTCTTTGGGAAAGTGGAAGGTATACAAAGTCTATAGGACTTTTAGCATCTTAACAACCTAGGACCTGATACACAATACCCAACTCAGCTCAGATACAGCTGAAAGTCAGTAACCATTCAGGTCTCACAGGAGGACTATCAGTTTGACCTGTGAGAGGATCCACTTCTTTGTTTTATTTTTAAAATAAACTCAATAGCAAAAATAAACATCAAAAACAAAACAAAACAAAAAAACAGAACCTCAAAGCCCACACACAATCCAATTTAAAGATGAGTAAAAGATCTAAAAAAAAAAAGAATTCTCAAAAGAAGACATGCAAATGGCCAACAAATATATGAATGTTCACTAGTATTAATCATCAGAGAAATGCCAACTGAAGCCACAATGAGCTATCACCTTGCCCTAGTTAGAATAGCTAATATCAAAATAAATAAATGAATGTGTGTGTGTGTGTGTGTGTGTGTGTGTGTAAAAGGGAACTCTTATGCACAGCTGGAGGGATGTACATTAATATATTCCTTATAAAATTCATAGGTTCCTCAAAAAGTCAAAAATATATCTATCACATGATCCAGCATTCCATTATCAGGTATATATTTAAAGGAAATGAAGTCAATATGTTGAAGAAATATTTGTACTCCCATGTTTATTGTAACACTATTCACAGTAGTCAAGAAATCAAAATAAGGGTCCATCGATGGATGATTGGATAAACAAAGTGGCACATATACATACATGAATAATATTCAGCCATAATACAGATGATACCTAGTTTTTTTTTTTTTTTTTGCCTCAGCATGGATGAACTGGGAGGACAATTTTATTAAATAATTTAGGCACAGAAAGAAATACTGCATGATCTCAATTCACATGAAATCTAAAGAAGCTGCTCTAGTAGTGACTAGAGGCTGGGCAGGGTAGGAGTGACAGCTGAGTGGGGAAGATTCATCAAGAAGTACAAAGTCACAGTTAGGCAGGAGGAATGCATTCCGGCTTCTCCCGCATAACAGGGAAACTACAGTTGACAACATTGCATTGAATATATTTCAAAGCAGCAAGAAGGAAGCATATTGAAGTATCTCACCAATAATAAATGATTAATCTATAAATATGGTAAGTGCCCTGATTTAATTATTACACACTGTATTTATCAAAACATCACCCTGTATTATAAAAGTGTTACTATATGTCAGCTGGAAACAAAAGGGAAAATGGAGCACATCTCTGCTTAGATCCTAAACTTTCTTTAGGTCAGAATGGATGGTTACTCTTCTACAATTAAAAGCCTATGAAACTTCCATCATTTACATGGCTGTGAGAAGACGTGCAAAAGAAGTGTAGAAATGACTCTTTAAGATTTAAAATGCTGCTTTTACTGACCACAAACATGTATGATTCTATATACTCAGTGTATTGTAAGACCACGTGAGTTACGTTTTTGGTGCTATGAAACATACAGACACATAATTCAATGAAATAGTTTGGGAATTGTATCTTAAAATATCTTAAGCTCATCCCTTACTTCTCATCTCTTCTTTTTTTGTGCCCTATCTCCCACACCCTCCAAAACCCCCCACACAAAAGTAAGATAATTCTAAATCTGAAGTTGAATTCAGAGTGCTACCAAAAATTCTCTTCCCTTTTGTCAGATTTGGCAGAGGGAATGTAGAATTGGAACTGTCAGGGAAAGAATGAATAGCCCCATAATATCCTTACAACATGAACTCATTGCCTGTGTCCCTAGCACATTGGTACTTTACAAAGCCGTGCATGCTAAATTAATTGAGGGCATAAGGACAGATGCTTCTCCAACAAATGCCAACGAGTCCTGGGCCAGGGCCTAATACAGAGAGTGCTTGCGCCTCTTGACCTGTTGATCTGCTATTCAGGTCAATGAACCAACATCTAATTCACTTAATAACCAGGAGCTCTGAGGTACTGCGTATTGAGAGAGACACTAAGTATACAGGAGCCTTCATGAGGATAATATTTTTTTAAAAAAACGGAGAAGAGCAGATGCATGGTTGAGGTTCAATTTGAAACAGAAGATTCCATTCCCCTGACTTGTAGTCTAGACACTTGGATACCTGGCCAAACCTTTTAAGTCAATGCCATTGGACGCCGTTAGTGGTCAGTTACAACTAGACAACAATCAAATCACAGGTCTAAATGAATGAGTTTGGGTCTTAACTGCAAACAATGGAAAGAAGCCCTGTCTAAATTTCATAGAAAAAGAATTTATTTAAATAATTCAGCTCTCAGAACCCCTGAAAAGCCACAATAAAAAAGTTGCTGTCCACCAAAGAATAACTTAAGCACATAGTATTATATTATAATAGTTAATATTATATTATAATAGCTAGTATTATATTATAATCCTATAGGATACTCCTATCTCTAAACCCTGCCTGTGGCTTCTTCTAATATGAATTCTCTTTTCCTGCTTCTTTGCTTTGTTTGATGCACAAAGGCCTCCTATGAAACATCTGCCTAGCCATGCACCCATGCCCCAGTATCAGAGCTCAGAAAGGGAGACTAGGCTTTCCAGTCTTTCTAAATGCAAGTGGGTTCTGACATGGTCTCCTCCAGGTGCAATGGGAAACTCCTCTAATATAAGAGGGATTTTAGATGCTAGATAGTCAAAAATCAAATGATCACACAAATCCATCTGCAAAAAGATTCTGGCTTATTTAAAAAACAGTTTTCTCTGAAATGTACTCTGCAGGGGATTTAGATGGGGTAGAGCCTGCCAACATAGAACAACACTGAATACAGAGAGAACACATGCTCTGGGCTCCATGCTCAGGTATGGCATGCTTGATTCCTCAACCCAAGCTGAAACAGCTACTTAACCGTTTGTCAGACTATTAGTAGGTGTCAGCGAAGCTCCTCCAGAGACACCAACATGACATGCCATCAGCACTTGCTCTGGGGAAACCGCCTGACACTTTTAATGAAAGCCCTGGGGTTACTCCACAGCAGGGCAGAGACAAGGCCTCGTCCTGTTGAGGCACAGGTGGGCTCATGCTGCGGCTCCCATTCTTCTGAGCAAGCATGCTCTTAGCTGTCCCAGCTAATGAGGAACAGACTTCCCTCCAGAAACTGGGAACTTCAGTTATGCGTCTCCAAGGAACATCCTGCACCAACTCTCTGAACGTAATTCAGTCAAAGCTCATTAAAATGCTGCATTTATTAATATTACAGTATATACAGGCAGAGAGAAGAAACAAAGACATTAAGATGCTTATAGAGTAATCTATGTACACTTTTTAGTTTGATCTTTCTTGAATATTTTTATTGCAGACAATAATGATTTCCCATAATAAACAGAATGTCCCTATATCCCCAATGGCACTGAGAGAACAGCACTGGGCAGACTGCTGTCCAGACCTTCAAGGATCTACTTTTCCTTTCCTCTTCACACGCTTTTTTTTTTTCCTGTAAAATGCCTCCCCGTGTCCAGATGACATGTCACCTAGATATAGTGATAACAATGGTGATTCAGTTTCACATTGGAATTTTAGCACCTTCACACGGTAGCCTTTTCCATTTTCTTTAACATCAGTTTCACATTCATTTATATTCCTTGAATAACAAATAAGGGTTTTTGATTTGAAAATTTCCCATTATATCAATTATAAAAGTTGAATGACAAGTAGTAAATGTATTTTAAGGGTCGTAGTTTTCATTTGAAAGCCATTCCTGAACACAAACTCTGCTCCTACCACCACACCTTGTTCTGATATGCAAAGACCACCAAGCTATTACCTGTAAGGAACTCTCCTCCTGGTCTCTGCTGTTCTGCAAGTATCATCTTTTCAGTGGAAACTTCCTTCATACTCACACTACAGCACATTGTGTTGTCCCTGTCTCTGATCTCCAATTGTGTGTTGTCTTTTTTTTTTTTTCTTCTTTTGGTACCTGGGATTGAACTCAGGGACACTCAACCACTGAGCCACATTCCCAGCCCTATTTTGTATTTTATTTAGAGACAAAGTCTCACTGAGTTGCTTAGTGCCTCACTTTTGCTGAAGCTAGCTCTGAATTTGTGATCGGGGCTCAGGAGGCTCCTGTCTCAGCCTCCTGAGCCCTTGGGATTACAGGAATTCACCACTGTACCAGCCAATTGTGTGTTTTCTTCACACCTCTCATATCCCATATCTGTAGATCTTTTTTCTATATTTAGCCTGTGTATTTTACTTAAGGATCCTGAAGCTGGCAAAACCAACATATGCTTACATGCCCTTACCATCCCTGGGAAAAGTGCCATGGCCAAGTGAAAGGGACTCCAGTGAGGAGTGCAGACCACAGGGAGCCATGCTTCTCCCATCCTTCAACACTCCCTGCAAGAAGCCATATTTCTTTATCTAGATTTCCTGTGTATCTCCCATCCTCCAAACCCATGTGCCATTTGTTCAGAAGTAGAAATGAAAGTTCAGAGAAATTTAATTTGATTGGGAAAATATTTCATAATGGAGGTGAATCTTAAGTGAGGCTTAGAAGGGGAATATTTGCCTGGTGCAGTGGCACACACCTGTAATCCCAGTGTCTTGGGAGGTGAGGCAGGAGGATTGTGAATTCAAAGCCAGCCACAGCACAAGCGAGGCGCTAAGCAACTTGGTGAGACTCTGTATCTAAATAAAATACAAAATAGGGCTGGGGATGTGGCTCAGTGGTTCAGTACCCCTGAGTTCAATCCCTGGTAACAACAACAACAACAACTAAAAAGGGTGAGTGTTCATTTAACAAAACTGGATATATCCTTCTTGGGCAGATTCCAAATTTATTCAGAAGATATATTTCTATACATATAAACAATTAGCCTTCTGTATCCACAGGTTCCACCAAGGGTGGATTATGTATATGTACTTGGCCCATGATAGTTCCCTCTATAAATGAACAGGTACAGACTTTTTTTCCCTGATCATTATTCCCTAAATAATGCAAATATCACAACCATTTACATTGTATTATGTATCATAAGTAATCCGAAGGTTATTTATAGTATGTGAGAGAATGTAAGTTTTATATAAATACTATGTCACTTTACACAAGTGATGAGAACATCCTGGAATTTGGGTATCTAAGGGGCAGCGCTAGAATTACTCTCACAGAGTTATCGAGGGACAACTATATATTAACAGGCAAGTACTGGCCTGAAGGTCATGACCAGTACTTTTTACTCAATTTCAATTCATGTTACTCATCCAGCAGCCAGGAGCCACCATACCCTGTTGACTCAAAACAAAGGGCAGGGTTTATAGAGGAAGATAATTCCTGAAGCTATGCATGGAGCATTGTAGCTCAAAAAACCTGGGAAAATAGGAAGGATGATAGCACTGCCGTTTCAGAGAAAATTTCCAAAAACCGCTTTTAGGCCCCGTTTTAACCCTTTATTTATAAACCCTCCCATCAAATATTGAAGAAAATTTTAAATGATCATTCTGAAAATTTGTATCCTCTGTCAACTGAAGCCGCACAATCCATCCTGATCTGCCTGCCTTTCACCAGTTCTTTAGTCAGGAATGTGTCTCTTTGCCCCACTTCCAATCACACCAGGCTGCCCCATCCTATCTGGCAAACAGGAACAAGGCTTATTCATGCTTCCCACTTTGCAGGCAGAGCAGCTTATCTGTGCAATGTTCTTCCAACTGTCCCTCTTCTCCAGAAATTAGAATGCCAGGTAACCTCCCAGACCTGGTGCAGACATACACTCTTCCTGGAATTTTCCTCTATCTGTAGGGAGGTCCGGGATTCCTGTGGTGACTGGCTCAGGGATTAGAATATCTCCCATATAATCTACCTGTTCATTGCTTCAACAGATATATTAGGATCCCTGAAACATGGAGATCCCTGTGCCAGGAGCTGACAAGGATTAAAGATAATAATAATAATAATGAAGGAAATGCCAATCTTGGTTCTTGCTGGGCCTACTTTTTACATGTGCTCTGTGTTTTCAAGTAGGTCACAGGTTCCTTTAAGACAATGTGGCTTCCTCAGTATCACACAGGCAAAGAGCTACTCTGTTTGTTGTAACAGATTTTCTGAACAAAGGGTAGCTGGTCCCCACTGGGAAGACAGCAAAGGACAAAGAGGACATCATCTTGATGCAATGTTATTTCACTAAATTTCTGATGTTTTCATATTGCAACACAAATGTAGAAAAAACAAGGATTAATGACATCAGAATTTTTACACCCACTCCCCTGCCACCACTCATGTTTCAAAACACACCAGTATCCCCTGCATTTGCTTAATATCACCATGATTTCATTCCCTGTGCAAAAGCCTTGCTGCCCATCAGTGCCAGAGAAAACTTTTAAAGTTTATATCAGATCACTTCACTCCCCTACTTAAGTTGTTTCCCAAATTCCTTTACCTGGCCCCGAGCTCCCACATGGTTCAGTGTTACCTAAGCTGATAGTTTTCTCTCCCCAAAGGTCCCTTTGCTCTCTGTTTTCGAGTCTCACTTGATTTCTTGTAGCCCCTCAGAAAACATGGCTTGGGAAATGGTATTCCCTCATTTAAAAATGCTGGACCAGCTCTTCATCCTTGACATCTCTACTAAAACATGACTTGCCAAAGCAACATCAGTTAGGTGTCTATTAATGAATCTTAGCACCTATTCTTGACCTTAGCAGTATGATTATAATCAAATAGAGAGTCACTGGTTTAGTCACCTCATGTGAAACCCAGAGCCAATTCCAATTCTCTACCTTGTTAGCAGGGGCTATCATAGGAGAAATACATTTGCTGACATAAATTAAGATCTTCCTAAGAACCCAACCATTAAGATCAAAGTGATACCTGTAATTTGTAAAGTGCCACAAATGAACTTAATTCATATGGTGTCATTAAATTACAACTGCTAAATCTTCTACATACTCCCAAACTTTGCCTTGACTAGAGTGCATTCTTTGGCAGACAGTTAAAACAGCCCGCCAAAGGTAGATTTATATAGTTTTTAATGTATTTTCAAAAGTTCTTGATTTGGGCTCAGTTATCCAGGAGGATCACATGAAAATTAAAAGCATTCAATCACTACCACTGAGCTTTCTAGAAATTCCAATTATAGTCATCCCCTTGAAAATAGGGCATCTTTAAGAGGAGAAGTATTGCTATGGATACAGCTTCCAGAGACAGGCAATGAAAATAAACCATGCAGTGGGCATGTGGTTTAAAATTCCCAGTGAACAATAACCACAGGACCACTCTTTTTCTGACACAAGTAGCCTTATATTTCAAAAAAAGAAAACAAAAACTTAATAGTCATCATTATAATTTACAGAAATAACTCAAAAGTAAGTATCATAGCATATGGCTGGAACACTGTTATTGTGTAATGTGGTTTAAATGCAGTATATTGGTCAATAGTTTCAGAGAATAGCACTTTACACACAATAAAAATCAGATGATCCAAAAAGGTATTTTATAGTAATAAGACTATTATCCACATTATGAAAATGTGAAATGAAAGCACTATATTAGGTTAGCATGAGAATTTCTCTCCAATGAAGCTTTTTTGCCTTCATTTCTAACAGGTAATAGAAGCAGAAACAAATCCATAAAAGGCATCTTAGTGTGATAGCTGTAGATTTCTAAAAGTATCTGAAGAACTAAAAGTGATTAACAATGCTTTTATTTCTAGCTTTATCTAAAATTAGAGAAATTTATAAATAATATATCAAAAAGACAATCTGTAGGGCTGTGGCTGTGGCTCAGTGGCAGAGAACTAGTCTAGCATGAGTGAGGCACTGGGTTTGAGCCTCAGCACCCATTAAAAAATAATTAAAATAAAGGTATTATATCCATCCACAACTAAAAATATTTTTAAAAGACAATCTGTGAAATTCTCCATATAACTACACTCTAATAAAATAAATTTAATAAAGAATAGGAAAAACATTTCCTAAACACATAATATATATTGGGCATATTCAAGATACCCATGAATGTGTGAAGGCTTAAGAGTGGACCCCAGGTTAGTACGTGATAGAATCAAGACAGCACATGGGATTCTGCTTCTCTGTATATTTTGTATATTATATTCCCATAATGCACAGGGATTAATATGTGAGGCTACCTCAAAAAACAAAGCGCCACATCACCACCACTAATTTTCATCATCAATGAAAAAATCATTGAACAGAACATTATTGTACTTAAGGCAGGAGTCACAGGTACATGGAAGGACTCATGCACTTATGGAATGAATGGAGTGTTTTGCCTTTATAGTAATGGGAACTCAAACCTGTGTGGGGGACATGCCAAGAGCTCCTCCTAATGGCACATCTAAGGAACCACTCCCTAATTTTGATGAGGGTCCTCATCTATTTTGATGGTACACACCACCTCCTGCATCAGGAATTCTACAGCAAAGAGTATGAAGGGAAAGAAAACAGAGCCCTCTCTTATAGCTTCTAAGCTCACTAAAGGTTTGTCTGTTCACTGAGTATAGGCATTCAGTGATGTGTGTTCATCATCACATCTACCACCAACTTGAGTTTGTTTAAATTGAGAAAAACTTAAAAAGCAGGTAAGGGCATTATACTGAATTCACCAGAAAGCAGCAGGGTGTTCTGGAACTAAATGTATTATTGTTCTTCTGAATCGGGTACTGGAACTTTCCCTAACATGCTTATTTATCAACTAAGGCCATCTTGTAATAACCTAGATTTCTTTCCTGAAAACATGTTGTTTTTACCATTCCTCTGATAGATATTTTGAGATTATGTTAATTTGATCATTGACTCATTTGTCAACACTGGCAACAGAGAGGGGTCCAAATAATGACATCACTACTCATAGGTCAAGAGGATTCTCATAAATTTGGAAATTTTTGTTGTTGTTGAAGGATGTTTTTTCATGGCAAGAAATGCCAACAAATCTCAAGCATGACAAGAAAAAAAAAAAAAAAAAGAACATGTTGATTTTTGGAGAAAAACCAGGTCCATACTATGAGTAAAGTTGATCCTTCCAGCTTTGTTCTTCCATTGCTTCCTGACAACTCCCCAGCTTCTCATCATGACACACAGATTATTAGAATGATAGAAACATAAAAAAATAAAGATGAGAATGAATTACAGAAGGAGGGGATAATGAGGCTTATGTGATATTATTTTATTATATTACTTAATACCATCCTACCCCATCTGCCAAGGAATTCTTATCATTTCCTACTATTGGAACAACAAGTTTAAGAAAACTCTCCTAAGTTTCTAACAGTTCTATACTTTGAAAGCATTCTAATGGGCAGGGGCCATCCGGGTAGCAATAACAGTGTATGGGTAGCTGGAAAAAAGCTGAGGGAGACCAACAGAACCCATGTTGCCACAAGAGGATTACTTTAGAGGGAGTTTTGCTATGTAAGAATTATTTTTAAAGAACAAAATCAACAAAGAGAAAACACTGTTGACAGGATGGTATACGTCTGAAAACACTTTTTGATTCTAAGAATGAGAGTGAAGAGCCATCGACTAGATGTTGAATATTTTCATGTGCATTATACAAAAGGTGGCCATAATGGTCTCAGTCCTGATACAATGAATTAACCCCACAAATTACAACATTCTATCAATCATAATAAGACTCTCTTGAATGACTCTGCAAGCATGTCAAAAGAATTTCCTTCTCTTCATTGGCTAATCTCTTTCATGTATAAGGTACGTCTTCTTATCTAACTGTACAATTATGACCAGAGAATACTTCAATTCTCTAAAGCTTTTCTATGAACCCACTGGATATTTTATTACCTTTTTTATACTTTATGAGATTAAAAAATCTGCCCCTTTTCTCCATGGTATTAATGCAGGAATCTGATATGCCTCAGGGCAAACCAGAATATACAGCACTGGTCTCTGTGAGGGCTTCCATTGTGGATAAGGAACCTGTTGCACTGTTTTTCAGCTTTGTCCAGAATAAAATGTCTGTTTCCCTTTTAATCGTTACAACATGAGCTTCTTTTCTTGAAATAGTCCAAGTGAGGTATGTTGGTCTCATTAAACCTTTAGACACAGCTATATTCACCTTGATTCTGAAAGCATGGTATATCATTTGTTTCATGAACAAAGGCTATGGTTTGGTTACTACAAAAGTAATTACATCAGACTGCATAACCTATTACTTAAAGATTTTAGGTTGTGCTGTGTGCAAAGGTTTTCTGAAGAGATATCTTTAATAAAAATATCTGACACACTCTTCTATTAGAATAACTGTTCATGTATCCATGACTAATGTAAGCATACACCTGAGAACATTAGAATATCCTTCATCAGTTTTAAAGTGATGTGCTCCAAGACAAGACAGCTTAATTCAAATTCCCGTAATTAAAAAAGCCTCTCTCTTTTTAAAAAAATAAATTTTAGAAACTCTAAAAAAAGTCAAGATATATGTAAATTTAAATTTATTCATAATTAATAGTTTTTAACCACACAATACCATATTTACAAAAGGATGTATAATTTTAAAAATAAATATATTTTTCATACTAGAGCCTCAAATTTCTAAGTATCTTTATATCAGTTACATATGTAAACTTAGGTTATTAATATATTTTGTGATATTTGAATACACTAATCTTTTCCTTCATATATGATAATGTTTTTATGGAAAAGAAATTCACTATAGTACGTGAATGTTATCCCAATATTCTAAAATACCAGCGTAGTAACAAGTGTTCAAATTTGATTTCTTTTTATGACTATGTAATTATAACATCAGTAACAACTGATGAGGAATACCTGGTTTAGTCATAGAGTCTTGCATGGCTCATTTTCTTTTTTAATTGTCACTTGCAAAGAGATAGGTGGCTTGAAGATTAGCAACCTGTGACAACAGGTCTTGCCACCTGCATTCATTCCTCCCCTCCAGTACTTGAGGTCCTTGCACCCTACAAACAGTGGCTGTGGCCTTGCTGGTGGTGACCACTGCCCCAGCTACCCCCTCAGGCTTGTACTTCATGAGGGTTTCTGAAGCTTAAGTGAAGAAAACTGGAAGAATCAGTTATTTAGCATTATGTTAAAGAAGCAATTTGTCTGGACAGATAAAAAGTGGAAAGCCTGGGGAGTTTCCTTTTGTACCCTTTCTAAAATGACCATGATACTTACTTGTACTAATGTATTCCTTTTTAATTTGCAGGTGAATACTTTGTTCCCTGATCAATCACAATATATGAACACCTGGTTATAAAATAAGGCTGCCTATAAAAGGTTGGATATAAACAGCCACTTATTTTTTTAATAATTGGCAATAATTCATTCCTGCCAATAATTCATGCCTCTTCTAATCCACAATCAAGTGATACTGATTTTTTTTTCCTATACATCAGGGAATTGGTAAAGATGATAATAAAAGCAATAAAGGGGGAGCATCTAATGTACGTTATTACTGCTAACCTCCAGGAGATACAAACTGAATCCATGGTGCCATCGTACTGTAATCTGAATGCATTTCACTTCACACATAGAAAAATGGCATGACAACTGTGTGAAGTAGGTCCACTCTGTCATGGGAAAGCAATGTCTTAGTTGGGAACACGCTGGAGGACTCATCTGCAATCTTGAGAACATGTAAGGGAAACAGAGATTTGATTCTAAAAACAAACATCAATGTGGTCGAAGGACAAGTTTAGCTAATGACAAATCATTTTGTCTCAATTCAGAATACTGATAATTTTTTCATAAATATAGCACAGAGATGGTAAAGCAGAAGGACATTTAGTCAAACCACACAGTGTCATTTCATTGTTAACTGCTGGTTTTAGACACTGCCATCCTTTGATACTCTGCTTCACCACTACAAAACTATCTGTTAAATATTTTGAATATAATAAAAATAGAAAAAATAACTTTTTCCCCCCAAATTATTCTTACATAAAGATGGTTTTGACTTATCTTCTAGTATTTACATTCATTCCTTTGTTTTCTTTCCTATTTACCTTAAATATTCAAAATACTCTTAGGAGATGATATATTGGCCTGAAATAACTCTCATCAATACTAGTTTGGGGGCTTGAAGGACACCTGATAATATAGAAAAAAATAAAATAGGTTGTAAAAATGTTTTCCCACAGATGGATGTTATTGTAAAACAGCCTTTAAAATAAGGGAAAAAACTTTGGATGCATTACAATTAGTTTTTGCAGATTAAAAAACTACAACTACAAAAGGAATCTTTAAAAAATACTGCTTGAAGGCATAAATATTTTCTTGGGGCTTAAGACATTTCTTGAGATAGTAACAAATGTGGATTCAAAGAGGGCTGCTCTAAACACTTAGAAATAATAACAATTTGCTCTAGGAAACTAGTGAATAACTCTAGACATGTTCTAGTAATGACAAACTGCTAACGTCAAAGACACATGTTAAACAGTCAAGTTAACTGTCAAAGGCTCACTTGAAATATTAAACACTTTCATAAAACATAAGTACAAAGAAAGGAGCATTTTCAAATTAACATGAGACTATAAACATTTGCAACTGTATTAATGACTATCAGAAGTAACCATTTTAGTATTTTATCTATAATCCTTACAATTTATATCATCCATTTGGTCAAATAAATCCATTATATGCAATTGCTCACTGGGCACTTCTTTCAGGTGGGAAGCAGTTTATATAAAGAGACTACGGAGTATTCAATTCTACTGAATTGGTTCACTGAAGTGGGTGGAAAGAACTCCTGTTTTAAATTAAGTTTATATTTTCCATAATTTTGTAATAATATGTGCTTAAAATTAAAATTCACCTCCCCAATGTTTGAGTTTCCTTAAACACAGTCTCAGAAGTTTAGAAGTTACTCAGGTATAGTATAATTGTTTCTGTATGGAAGAACAAAAAGAGTAGACCACATTCTAAAAATACAAATGGGGGGGGGAGGGCGGGAACTACCCAATACAGTGTCAATAGATGAGAACTATAGATGTTGAACACTTTCGGTGTTCATCAATTTGTTTGGTAAATAGCATCTGTCATGTAGGCATTTAAATTGTTAGCACACAGAGGTAATTTGGCAATGAGCTTCGCTGATTAGATGCTGTTGAATTTGGATGACTCTACATGCCATAGAGCACAATTCAGCACTAGGCATACCTGCTCTAAACTTCACCTGAACCACCAAGAGAAACTTCTGAAAAGACGATGTCCATGGCAAGGTGGTCCTAGGGTCTGAAATCTGCTCACTGTCACAGTGAGATTCCAAACAGACATGCTAGCACACGCAGGTCAATAAACCACATTCTGTCTGCTGTGAAGGGTGCAGCACATTCAGAACCGGAAGGGAAGAGGGCTCCAGGGCAAATAGCATGATTTGAGGTGCTGAAGCAAAGTTCAACCTCCACGTTAATTTAAGAAAGAAAGAAAGAAACCATGACATGAATAATCCACAAATATCTCTGAATCCAAATTAATCTAATGCAATACTGAATCAGAGTATAAGTATTTGATTTTTTTTTTTTTTTTTTTTTTTTTTTTTGCAAAAAACCAAAAATGGGTACCATGAGAACACAGTTGTTCAAGTCCACATTGTTTTTCTCTGGTTGTTCTTTCTAAAACTGCACAGTGGGTGTACACTTACTTATATTTATTCCACATTTTGCTTTGCCATAATATCATTTCAGAGCATGAAATAAATGACAATAACAATGTAAAGCAATTAAAAAATGAAAGTGTTCCATACCTGAGAAATCTGCAGCTAGGAGATCTACTGCCTTCAAAACCTTCACTTGTAAAATGCCAACATCCTTTATATCTTTCAGAGAGTTCTGTAAGCACTGAGGGGAGAAAAGGAGATCACAAATGAAAATAGTTTTTCAGTATACTATTAATGCTCTGAAGGCCTATGGGGCATCTGTACATTCTAATATCTTCTCGTCTCATGAAATATTAGAAGAGTTTCAAACATACACTATGCCAGTCCACAGGACAGTAGATTTACAGCAGCCAGATTAAAAAAAAAAAAAAAAGTGACTGAGAATTAATTAACTACAACTCCAAAATTAACAAATTAAAAGCACATACAATCTACTTTTAACATCGCCCCCTGGTGTTAGCAAAGATACCCCACAGGGAAAATGTGTGGGTAGAATGACTTTCATTCTCTTTCTTCTTTTTTTTCTCTTTAATGCAAATTTTAAATCACACTAAATGCAACATTATTCTGACCTATTTAGTATAAACTTACAGATGCAAGAGTACTAAATTTGGACCAATGTAAAAATTTATTACCACTGGAAAGAGTGGGGATGAAAACAGAGTGAATTTTCTGATCCATGCCATAGCCAAGTTCTTTAGAGATTTAGTATCTTATATCAACCTATATTCACATTTTCTGTAATTTTTAGTTTGCATTATATAAAGTTTTAATATTTGGTCTGGTCATTCTTAAGCATATAAAGCAATATTGAGATGTCTAAATATATGATAGCCTGAAGAAATCATGCATGAAAAAGAAAATTATATAAACCCTCTTCTCAAGCATACAGAATGCATCCAGTGAAAAAGATCCTGTTTCAAAACCTTCAGATACACATTGTTATTACCTAGCCAAAAACCTGTCATAAGCAGATCCCCAGGGATTGATATTGAGACAGTAAATTCCATTTTATTTAGGTATCTCAGGGTTGAATAGGAAAAGTTTAGTAAGAATAACAATAGGCAGACCTAATACACATAATTCTTAAGTGTTGGGAAAAGTATAAACGGCAGCCGTACCCCAGAGAAAAAACCCCAACATGGCGCCTAAGGACTTCTCCTTCCTACCTTCTTCTTCTCTGCAGTGGCGCGAAAAGTTCCCGCCCTTGTGAACTCTCCCGCCGGCGCCAATTTCAAATCTCGCTGGCGGGGAACCTTAGCCCCAATGAGAACTAATGCCTGGGCGCGGGAACTCATATCTGGAAGAACTTGCCAATAAACGGGTGGCCTGCCATTTATCTAAGCTCTACCATCTCCCCTTTAGTTCTATATAAGCACATAGCTTTTTGCAATAAAATTGGAATTCTCCCAGCGAAGTGTCTTTGCGTGGGGAATTCTTTCATTAAGAACTTTTAAAAGTTGTTTCTCTTTGAATTTTCAACCTAAACCAAAGAACGTTAACTAGTTCTTAAGCTAAGAGGAAAACATGAAACAATACACTTTTATACTGCAGAGAGAGAAATACCTTAAAGGAATATCTACTCTTACAACCTAAAAAAAAAAAAAAAAAAAAATCCCACCTCTTTAACAGTACATTATTGCCTTCAAATGCTCTGGCCAGCTTGTAAGTTGAAGAAACACCTGGAATTTCTATTTTCATTATAGCTTCTTTAAACCTCAATTATTATCCCTGAAATTCTAAGGCATTATTCAAATACATCATTACTATGCTATATAATGTTACTTTCAAATATACAGCATACGCCATAAATTTTGTAAATTGTGCAATTTATTCATTGGAAAGCTTGGGGATACTTTTAGTTTTTACCATCAAATTTTCATTTCCTTATGTAAAGTTATCAGAGAGACTACCAATAGGGTATTCTGTCCAAACTTCTTCAGAGTACATCAAGCTGGCATGCAGAATCCGTGACACTGAAATATGTGGTTAGGCTTTGTACTCTCCAAGATAAAGATCTATTCAATTAATCAATACATGCATACAGTGAAGGATTCTGGAGGCAACAAAGTTTATGCTGAGGATGATATTGCCATTGAATAAGGATTCATCTTCGCTTTATTTTCATGCCACTTTCTTAAAAAACGTGCCTTCCATGTATGGAAATCAAGTGGATGTATTGATTTACAAAGAAGATGGCATAAAAGCAGAATACAAATGGAAAAAAGTGCTTTCAGAAAGTCAGCATAAAATAAATAAAGAAAGAAAGATAAGACAAAACAGGCATTTGATTTTAAAAATGTGGACTGGACTGTTAAGTACAGGGCAACTACTTAGGGAAGAATCACATTGATGTCATCATCCGGGTTTCAGGATTCGATGGTCCTCTGCTGCCTGTTTTAGGCTTTGTGAGACAGGAACATACCCTCTCTTGATTCTAAAATAACTTAGGAGTCCATAACCTTGCAACCAATGCCATTAAAATCCATGACATTACAAACATTAATGGTTGGTTAAAAAACAAAAGCCACTTTTGTTGAACTTCCATTAAAATTTCTATGCACATATCCAAACATGCTGAATTAAAGCCACTTCCTTGAAGAGACTTGCAAAAGGCTAAAATTTAAAATATCTTTTTGGGATTTAAAAATAACAAGGCAAACTCCAAGTCTTCTTTCACCTTCCGATAAGTATATTAATCCCTTAATCCGTAGGTCCAGTGCCTTCTTTTAGGAGACACACAATGAAACTTGGGACCAAGATCTCTTTTGATGTAGTTTTTGATTCATAGACTTTGTTTTAATTTAAAACTGGGAGGAAGTAGGAGTGGTGTAACAAGACAGCACAACTCACATATCGTTGGGAAATCTGCCTTCTTTCACTGGGGTCCTCAAAGGGGCAGACACACAGATCTGAGATGGAAACTCCCGCACAGGGTGTAAGTGTGATCAACATAAGGAGAGCCCCCAGGCAGCTCTCCAGCGGCAGCTCCAAGCAGTTGGCTTGCTTCAGCGGGAGTGCTGCGATATCCACTTTACACCTAGAAATTTTCAGAAGTCAGAGACAGAAAAGTGATTAACTCAAGGCCACTGTAGAACCTCCAAAGCACCTGTCTTGCATTCCATCATCCCCAAACCTTACTTTGTCTGAGCTCAGGTTTATTGAGCAGTGAAGGTTCTAAGTGCTCCCCTGGCTTGGAACACTCACTCCCAAACCACCCCACTCTAAAAGTAAGGAGAGGAAGAGATAAAGCAAAATCCAAGAGCAGGCAGCATGGGGGGCAGGGGTGGCAAATGCAAAGAGATAAGTCAGGTCTGTGTCAAATAAGGCCTGCAGAAAGACAATAAGATCAAGAATTAAGTAGAAAAAAGTTTCCAAGTTTAATGATCATAAATATAGATATGGCTTCCCTTTGTTGTGGCTTTTAGGAGTAAGGAGAATAAAAGAACATGGTTCAAATAAAAGAAGGAATAAAGAGAAATCCAAGTGGGAGAGGGTTAATAGAGAAAGCGTATTCTTCCCCATTGATGCCAACTGGCAAATTTTTATTTAAAGAAACGTGTTAAGGTGTTTTCCTAATAGGCACAGTTCCACAGGGTTTCCCCAGGTGGGTTTCTTTTGGACAAATGGAGCATGAAGTGTTGTTGATTGATCCCATCTCCCAGCACTGCCAGGAAGGGCTGTACCCATCTGCTATAAATTGCATGTTTTCCGCCTCTTAACAGCCAATGTTCTGGAGTTGTTGAAAACCTCAAACACATTTAAATACAGAAGCAAACACAAAAAGGGTGTGGGGGGGTGCTGAGGTGCTAAGTAATTTATTTGCTTTAACATTGAAAGCTCTGGGTTTACCTAGACTACACCTATTATGTTTATGTATGCAGGTGGGTGAGGAAGCCCTGATTGGGGCAGGAACACACAATAGTTCTTAGATTAATTTTTAACATTATTCGTATTTGTGCTTCACAATTATAGAATATGATGAATATTCCAGACTTTAGGAAAGGATAGAAGTATTGCCTCTCACAACAAGCAATAATGATGCATGCTTGCCCTGACAGCAGATAACCAGAAAGAGGTAACCAAGATATATATTATATAAAACAATGATGACTTTGAGGTACCTAGATATAATAGACAGAACCTTGCAGTTTACTATGAAAAACTGCAATCCTTTTCCCAATTAAATGGAAAGAATCAATTACATTAAAAGTCCATACCAATTATTATTATAGGATGAAAATACTTATTGATAATTGTCTATAAAATTAAATAAACATGGATAATTGTTTCCTATTTACCTAAAGTGATCCCACTTAAGTGATTTTCCTTTGCATAGAGTAAATTTGTCAAGTATGTCTATTGAAGGAAGATTACATATAGATCTACATATATTATTTTCTATGGTTTGTATCAAAACAATATTTTCTATAGCAAAAGGGAATCTTAAAAAAAAAAAAAAAAACTAAAACTAGGGCCTGGAGTTGTAGCTCAGTGTTGTTGATTGATCCCATCTCCCAGCATTTGCCTTGCATACTTGAGGCCCTGGGTTCAATGCTTAGCATCACATAAATAAACAAACAAACAAATAAAAATAAAGAAATTGTGTCCATTTACAACTAAAAAAAATTAAAAAATTAAAATTACTCCCATGAAGAGAGAGTTAATATTTCTATATCAAATGCATTTATGTAAGTAGGTAATTAAACATGTTTGGAAATAAATATTAAGTGCTTTATATCATTTTAAGACAACTATGAACACACACATTCTTAACAAATTTTTCCATATATATGCACAGGAACACATTATTATTTTACACTTTTATATACTTTCATTTATTAATAATACCCTTTCTTATGGAATGATAAAAGATCCAAATTTGTAAGAATTTTAATGGTCACTTTAATTAGTCCAAATTCTCACTAACTCATTGATGGTACATGCTTTTTAATGCCATTAGTAATGGCAATGTTTGCTCTTTAAATGTTTACTGTGTGGTACTAGTTTGTTCATTTGAACAGTCAGAAGTTATTTAGAGGCAAGCCCTCTGAAGGTTTGTAGTATTTGGAGGTCAAAAGTAATGCATAAATAGGCAACAGTAAATATTTTATTGGATAATTCAAAATGGTTCTGACATGTTTCTAGAGTAAACTAATAATGTTGTGACCAATGTTAGCATATTTAGAGTAACTTTACAAACTCTCCTAGTGTCTGCTAAAATGCACAACTTATTAGAGGAGAGAAGTTGATTTTAAGCAAAAGCTGACCACCCACCAGACAAAATGCAAAGTAAATTTTGAATTTCTTCTCAGAAATTATACCTTTGCAGAGCCTTTTTAGTCATCTCTGTCCACTGTGAAAGCTTGGATTTATCTACTCTTTAAAGATTATGTAATTAACTAGGAAATAACAGTTTTATGCAAAACAACCGTATCTACATTAAATACCAGAGCTCCATAAGCAACAGGTTAATGATACTGGTACCAGTTTAATGTGTTCTACATTCTCCACTAACTACTGAGTATATACTCCAGTTTTTTTTTTGCAGTGACTTGAAAGAGCAAGTTAAATTGGTATATAGGTATCACATCAATCAAAAGCTTTAAAAGTTTTGCACATGGATTTTGATCTGTTTGGGTTCCTGCACCAACTATGTGTATTGATTCCTTAAGTCTTAAGAATTAAAGTTCCTTTTTCCTGATTTTAACAACCGGTTCCTCTATAAGGATGACTTTCTACAAAATGTCTAAACTTCTTCCACCCACCTTGCTTCCCATTTGTTCTCTCATTCAAGAAGAAAGAAGGAAATATAGAAGAAAGGAATGCATCTCATACAAAATCCTCTCCATCAGGCCTCCTATTTTTCTATTTCAACCTCAGTCCACACTGCTCCAGCTTGCTCTACAGTTAGGAGGAGAACCACCAGAAGTTCTCAGGTGAGCCAGAGGCAGGGAGAATGATCCACATGAACACCAAATTAGGAATGGGCAATATTAGTAACAGGTAGTAGAAAGAACCTTTAAAGAAGTTTTCCTTCAGAATTTTAAAGACTTTTAGCACAATATCCACCCAAACTTCCTAAGAGGAGGGAAGAATCAAGTGAATATAATAACTCTGTGGGTTTTTTTAAGGTTCAAAGATAAATGGACTAAAATCTAAAACATTTAAGATGTAAACATTTTGTAATACACTCGAAGATATTTTTAATATAAAAAAAAATCCTGAAAGGAGAATCCAGAGAGTTCTTTTCCATTTTCCATTATTGTGTCACATTTTCTCAGAGTATTTACTAAATATTGTGGTTGGTCTTTTAATTTCTTCTAGTTGTTACTGAAGCCCTAGAAAATTCTTTCAATCTCCTTGCCAAGGTCATTCCCAGCCTTTTTAGAGGTCTCTGTTTAGATGCTGTTCTTCTAGGAAGCCTCCCCCTCATACCCTCCCCCCATGCCAAGTTGGTTTCCACGGTACTGAGATGCTCAGCCCTCACTCCATGGTACATCGCTGCTGGCTGACTTATAGTACCAAAAATTCGATGCCCATGGACAGCAGCCTTGAATCAATGAATCCTCAGCACTTTACAGCCCAAACAACATACAACATAGTCTATATATTTGAATAAGATGAAGACACAAACCAATGAATGTCACTGGTGTCAGGAAACTCATGAAGTGAAGAAATTCAAATCAGAAAATAAGTACTTTATGTTAACTAAATCTTCTGCAGTCCTTTTTTTCTTTCCATGTTAGAAAAACAAAAAATTGAAATAAATGTATTTCCTAGGTGCCTCTCAGATTAAAAATTCCACTTCTACTCACCTGAAGGAAACAGGAACTAAATTACTTGTATTTTTTTTTTCCTGGAACAGGCATATATTAGAGCTTTCCTCTCTCATCCACAGGCAGTTAATGTGCTGACTTAGCACTTGCTTTTGACCTCCCATACTTGTCTTTCTCCATTAATCCTACAGCATTTTGATGTTTTAATTCAACACATAATTTTACCATATCAGTCAGCCAAACCTGCTCAAGTTTTACTTGCCATGATAGCTTTTAACCTCATATTCATTACCATAATTCTGTTTTATATTATAGACTGGTCAGCTTTTAACTTAAATGCAAGGGGCCAAAAAAAAAGTGCTATAGTTTTAAAAGCTGTAAATCTCAGAGGCTAAGGAAGCAGGAGAACAGGAAGAAAACAGTGAATGTGCGAAGCCCTGCTGTCAAAGCAAATCAACAACATGGGGTGCAATTTGTCCAGAGAAATACTCCAGCTCAGATTTTTCACTGCCTCAAAGTCCCTAATAAACTGGTAGAATGTCAGAGCCACTTTATAAGACACCATTTGGGACCTAGGAGTGACCGTGAGGCAGGCCAGTCAAAAGAGACTTACGGATTCTCATTCTTAACCTTCCCAAACTGAATTAAATCTAGAATATTCTATAACAAGTTAATGTCTGCAATCAGTTTGGAATGGAAACGAATCATTGAGACAAATGATTGTGATTTCTTTAAAACAACACAAAATGAAATAATCAATATTAATCTATGTTCATATTTTTGTATTTTGTTAAATAGCTGGAGCAGGTTAAACCTAGCTTTATGTTTTTACCCTCCCTAAATGTTCCCTATCACTGTCTAAGAGCTGCTACTATCCCTTTTTTTTTTTTTTTTTTGGCTTTGACCATGAACAAACAGTGAAATCTAGAGGCAACACAGTTTCAGGGGACAGTGGGTCTTCCTTAACCACTTTCATCTCACTTACCCCAAGCCCATAGCAGTTTCCCTGTGGCTCAGCCAGTGCCCACAGGTGGGAGGAAGATGGCACAAAGAGAAGTCAGAAAGCCCCATATAACTCAGGAGAGCTTAGAGGTCACTGGTTGCTGGCAGGGCCATATTTTAGTCATCACGAAAATAGTAACCTACCAGTGATAATGGAAGTTCTCTTCACATAACCAACCATCATCCCAGCCTTTCTATCCACAGCTACAAAACCCCAGCATTGTTCAAGCTTATCTATACAGATCCATTCTTCATTCAGTATGCGTTCCTTCCACCATGTCCTTGAAGATGTTCACTGCTCATGTCTACCCCACCCCCCCCAAAACAAACAATAACAAAAAATTGTCTGCACTGTTTTGAATAAATGCTGAATTTTGATAGTCACATTTCATTCACTTAATTGCATAAGTTCAGTCACGAATGTTGTGGGGATCTAGAGTTGCCAGACAGAAAAATCTAAAAATTAATAATCATATCCACCATAGATGATGTTAAATAGACATAGTTACTGTTGGACATGATGATCCTACAAGATGGCCAGTGGCCCCATTTTACAGCTAAAGAGCCAGTCTGCACAAGCAAACTCATGGCCCAAGGTCATATGGCTATCTCCTGATAAAATGTTCTTTTCCTCATGGCAAACTGCCTGTGATGGGAAGCTTTAACAGTTATTAACATGAAGATGTTATCCAAAAAGAAAATATGAGAAGGTCATTAGGGGACACTTAAGGATCATTCATACTGTCAGAGAGCCTTCTGATGTCACAAGGTATTTTCACAACAGTTGGAACATAAAATAGTTGAGCCTCAGAATACATAACATAAAAGAAAATGTGGGGGGTACCAAAATATTTAAAAAGTTACTAATAAGGAGGAGCCACAACACATCAGTGATAGGCTCAGCACAGTATCTCCTTTAAATCTGAGGGGCCATATTCTATTTTAGTATAGGTCTCTCCCCATTGGTACAGCAATACTGTGGAGCCTGCTCCCAAGAGATACTCTCGTTATCTTTTGTACTACAGGAGAGGAAAAAAGGAAAAAAAAAACTTTAAACATCCATGAAGAGGAAGGATGGAAGGACTGAAAGACCAGAAGACTGGTATATTTCCCAGTTGCAAACAGGAAATAGCTAAAATAATAGATGAATGTCCAAATGACAAAACATGAAGTGAAAGGAACATCTTAAAATTATGTTTTTGTTCCTATGAGGCAACCTAACACTCATTTGGAAAAGCATTTCTGCTCAAGTGATGGAAACTAAAGGCAGAAGGATGTGTGAAATGCAAGGGCATTATTCCTTGTACCTACTAAAATAACACTCTGGCAATTCATCACCAGAGGGTCAAATGCCCACTTGTATTGCCGGACACAGGATTCTCAGCTTTTGTGTAACTTACCCTTGATCCATGGCTAGCACTAAAGTTTCTGGTTCTCCTACAGTCTGCATTGTTAGGACCCTATTATGTCACAGCAGTGACAATGCCAGAAGTACTGACATTACTGGATCTGTGTCAGTTCAGGTACCTGGTTTGAGCACAAGAGGGAGAGAGAAGGTCAGACCAGTAACCTGATAGGCATCATCCATGAGATGCTGGCCCACAGGAGGTCTCCTGCTTGAGGTGACAAGTTTGGCATGGCCTGGTTTGCTATATAAATACACAAACCTGGCTTGGGACATTGAAAACAAAGCGGCAACTATTGCCCACCAGATAAGCCAGATTGCACCTGAAGACATTGCATTAAACAATGGAACCAGGGTATGGCACATAGCGAGCGAACAGCAGAGACTTCAACTGACAGAGGTCCTGGCAGTGCCGGTCCCCTGAAGCATATAGACTTGTGTATTGCATTGCAGGTATTCTATATGCTTGTGTATGTGCAGATGAATGTGCATTCCACTCAATAATTGGGGAAAGTTATTGGCATCAGGTGAATGAGAGCCAGGTTTAGCTAAAAATATCCTGCAACATGTCAGAGAGTTCTTTACAACAGGGACCTTCTGTTGAGAAACACTGGAAGAATTTTCTGTGGATATCAACTCCCCACTCATCTATCTCAGAATAAACTCCTGAGGGAGAGTGGAGCAATGACAGCAAGAAGAGCTAAAACCCTGGGCAGTGGGTACAAGTCTAAGACCTTTACAAAGTATTGTCAGACATATTTTTAGCTGAGTGACATGGCATTTCTGCCTCTAAAATCCTTGCTACCTGAAAAAAAAAAAAAGTTTTTTTTTTGTTTTTTTTTTTTTTTTTTGCATCTCCAGGCCACTGTATTTCCTTAAAATTAAAGAATTATATTAGATGAGTCACTTTCAATCTTCAGTTTTCGATAATAAAACTCTGTCCTCAGGGGATAGGAAAGGTAGCAACAATTACCAATAGGACATTATGTAAAAATGTGGAAGTGTAACCGATGTGACTCTGCAAGCTGCATTTGGGGTAAAATTGGGGGTTCATAACCCACTTCAGTCCAATGTATGAAGTGGGTTATGTCAAGAGCTT
Organism: Spermophilus citellus; assembly: GCF_964194105.1. Classification (NCBI taxonomy): domain Eukaryota; kingdom Metazoa; phylum Chordata; class Mammalia; order Rodentia; family Sciuridae; genus Spermophilus; species Spermophilus citellus. The sequence continues at coordinate 60,418,932 of NC_138185.1, forward strand.
TGTAATGTTGTGAACAACCAATAAAAAAAAAAATATATAAATTAAAAAAAAAAAAAGAAAAAAAAATAAAAAAAAAAATAAAACTCTGTCCTCAACTGGAATGGCAAGGTAAACATAGGCCAATTTGAGATGCTCTGGCCACAGGGGAAGAGAAGTGAAAAGAGGACCTCCCATTGCCAAGGCATATCCTTGACCCGAAGTTCAAGGTTTGAAACAGGAGGTCCATAGCAATTGAGATACTTTTCAATGTTTGTGTCCTTAAGATATGCATACAAATTTTATTTTTGTGGGATAAACAGAAGGCGATGATGACTTGATTGAAAGAACTAGGCCTTTGAAAATATAAAATCCTGACTCTGGAACTCATGGTTCTCAAGTCCAGTTCCAAGTTATGTGTGATTTTTAAAAAATATTTATTTAGTTGTAGATGAACACACAGGATCTTTATTTATTTTTATGTGGTGCTGAGGATTGAACCCAGTGCCTCACACATGCGAGGCAAGCACTTTCCCACTGAGCTACAGCCCCAGCCCCTCATTTGTGAATTTTTGCTTCACTTTCTCATCTACAAAAGGAGCTTGCAGGGCTAGTTCTGCAGATCCAAGGTGACCTGTATTTCTAGCAGCATCTCTTTTGTGCTTCCAGTACACTCTTTATTACACCCTAAGAGGAAGCTGTAAAACTTGTCGTATGTGGAGGAGTGTGTCAATGAAGTTGGGAGAGTCCAAGGTAAAGAAACGAAAAACAAAACAGAATTGGCCTTGGTGGATTTCATTATAGTCTGCTACAAAGAACATTGGAATTTAAGAGACCAAGTCCTATATAGCAAAACCCAAATAGGATATACTGGAAAGTTTTTTAAAGCAATTCTTTTATTTATTATACATTTATTTATTTTATTTATCTTTCTACTTATTTATATATTTATTTTTATGCAGTGCTGAGGATCAAACTCAGTGCATCACATATGCTAGGCAAGCGCTCTAAAACCCAAACAGGATATACTTGAAAGTTTCTCAAAACAATTATTTTATTTATTATTTACTTTTTATTTATTTTTATGCAGTGCTGAGGGTCAAACTCAGTGCCTCACATGTGCTAGGCATGCGCTCTACCATCGAGCTACAACCCCAGCCTCTATGCTGGAAATTATTACAAACATAGTCTCCAAAAGGTGAGTTGGAACCTCATATTTCAGAGAATTCTTGATACAAACTATAGTTGGCCCTTTGGTTCCACACTCTCAGGTTCAACCAACCTTGGGAGAAAGTATGGAATACATGCAAGGACATTTTGAGGGCGTTTTTATTCAATGAATAATATAGTATAACAACATTTTACTTGCCATTTATATTGTATCAGTAGTTATGTTAATATAGATATGATTTAAAATGTAGAGGAGGAAGTACATGAGTTGTACATAAATACTGCACCATTTTATACAAGGGACCTAAGACTTGGGGATTTAGGTATCTACAGAAGGGTCTTGGAACCAATGCATCGTGAATATTGAGGAACCATTGCATTTTGTTCTCTTTTATCTATGGTTTTTAAATACTGAATTTATCAATTAAAAACAGGAAATTCTTGGGGTGGCACAGAAGCTATTTCCCTCAGCCCAACCTCTCTGCACCAGCCCCATGCACGCACAAGCTCCCACAGGTTAGAAGCAGAGCAGACTCACGTGCCCAGTCGCTCTTCGTGCTTTTTGCTGTCTCTTCCCCACACTTCAATGTCCAAAATGCCCATCCTGTCAGAGAAGTAGTGAAAGTCAAACTGTTCCTGCCACTGCGGATTTGCACTCTTACACAGTGTCTAGAAAACATGCAGTTATAATATTTATTTTCTTAAAACGTCATACATTGCTATAGAAGCTACACATTTAATTTCATTTCTAAATGGCAGGAGGTTGTGACTATAGACTTGCCCCTTATTAAGTTCAACTTCCTTTTATTAAATAAAAGTGACTTCGAGGGTTCAGAAATTGGCAAAACATGGCTACTTTAACTGGTCTTAGATTCAATAATTTATCCAAGTTCAGAAGAACGACGTAAGAAACCAAAAATATCATATTCACACCCATTGGTATGTGTATATAGTGGATGTACATCAATAGACAGTGGGCAATTTTTCTCTCTTGAGAAGATAATACTAATTGGAAAATCAAATGCAAGTAACATATTAGTTGGCTTATGCATTCAGTGCTGGCTTAGGAACTACATAAATTAACTGTTTTGGGGTCTTAATTAACATTGATCAGATGCATTAAATGAGAAACCCATAACTTGTACATTGATGTCTGTTTCTCAAATCCAGTTACTGGATCCAGACAGTAAAGTGGGGATAAGACGTGGAAATTCCACTGCAGCCATACTTGAAAATTAATAAGAGTAGTTTGAAAGTTCTACAACTATGTCTGTATTCTCTAAGAATAATTTCAAACCATATATGTGTTTGGTTCATTGGCAGGATTTTCATCTTTCTTTCATCTATGGAGATCCAATTTATGAATAAGGTGTGAATAAAAATGTTGAACACTGTGTATCAGCTCTAGGGACACAGCATCAACTACTAAATCCTAGCAATGGCTATCTATGCATGAGAAAAACAGGGGCAACTCTGATCTCAGGTGTAGTCAATGTCACAAGAAGTCGTTTAACTGGGCTTTCAAATTACACTATATCAGATCACAGCATTTGGAAACCAGGAAGAAAAAGGGATGTATTAGAACCACGAATTATATATGTAGTGTTCCCCAAAGGGCAATGTGGCAGATACGGGACAAATTCTACACTTCACCTTAGTCCAAAGAGCTGTGTTCCTAGTGGTGAATAAGTTCCCACAAATCCTGAGCCTGACCCTGACTGGCTAAAGGAGATGTGGTTACTTCAGATCCATTGGTTATAAAGTACAGCCTAAAACTACCAGCTTAAAATAATTATCTATGTGTTTCTGCTATAACTCACCCTAGATTTTTCACAATCCTTATAACTTATTCTTCAACATGTGCCTATTCCTCTACTCCTTTGTGCTGAAATTTTAAAAATGGCTAATATTGGATTTTGCACTGGAAATTGTGCAGCATAAGACAACCTCTTGCCTTCTGAAATCATTTTCCAAGTTTTCTGTTTCTTCTATGCTCTCAATGCTGGAAAGTCCAAACTGCAAATATCCTGGGTCTATTTTCTTTTTTTTTTTTTCTATTTTCAAAAATTTCCACTGAATTTTATTCTATGTGGCTTTTGACAAGTGACATAACTTTCAAGTACCTTAGCTCTTTTGATTTATAAAACATATGAAATATTCCTGTCTGACAGTTATGTAAAACTAATTAATTTCCATGGTTTAGAGACTATGGTTTGAAATAAAATCCACACCAAATTACTAAGATTAAAAATTAAATGGAATTTGGATTTACAGAATAAGAAGATTTAAAGACAGCTAAAAATGCCATTACTTTCACTTTTAATAGTGTTGTAGTCTATTTTTTAAAAAAAATCACAGCAAAACCAGCAGCACTTAGATAACTATTTTTGGTATTCACACTAATAAGTGAGAAACAGCACAGAGGTATATAATTTTGAAAAAAATTTTTCAGGTATCTCTTATATTTTAATCCAGATTTCAAGCAGTATGTGATTTTATTTATATAGGATTTTGGAGACATCCAGCTATTTTTTTCCCTGAATTCTCTGAAACCATTTTTATTTTCAAAATGAAAATAAACCGTGCATTCAAAACTATGACTCAAAGCTTTATCTAGCTCTGAGTTATTCTATTAAAACAAATTACAAAGCAATCAAAGCAATACTCATATTAATTGACTGCATCTACACCATTATTTTGTTTTCAGTAATGTTCTCTATTATAGTTAAGACAGCTAAAAATAAGTTATTTCTATTTTTGTGAAATTTATAATAGAAAAGTAGTTTTTAGCTAATTTTTTTTAAATTCTGAAAGACATCATCTTTGTTGTGGCATTGATAGAACTTACCTTGCTTTTATACCTCTGATCTCCCAGTTTTAACTGGACAAACATTTCGGTCATGTTTCCTCCTGAGACATTCTTCCCTTCCAACAAAGTTATACTTATAATTCCATTCCAGAGTTGGTTCTTTCTCAAGGACTCTGAGAGCCTCAGACTGCGTATCAAAGAGGACTAGAGCAAAAAATAAAGATGACATATAAATGTACTGATAATTATTGGGAGTAATTCTGGCCATCTTAGGAATTCCAGCTTTCAGTGTTGGATTATGTAATCACTCCTTGCCTGAGGAGAAGTGCTATTCTTCCTTGGTTTCTCAGCCCTGCAGTCATAGTTATGTGACTTGCTTCTGCAGCTTTGGACTTATAACAGTATAGCAAAGGATGAGCATAAGCAACACTCTGATTTGGCACTGGTATACACTCCCACCCAGTTTGTTCTTTGCTAAGAACCCTTGAACTGGGCCTTGGACTGTTTTAATAGTAAGAAGGGAAGAAAGGCATTTGGGGGAACAGAGATATCAGAAAGAGGCTTTGCATGCCTGGGAGACATGGTATCCCTGGACATTCAAAATGACTATGGATTTATCCTTCACATTTGAATATGTCTCCATGTCCCCTTATTCTTCGGACCAATTTTGGAAATCTCTATGCCCCTGTGAGAGTAACAGTTCCAAACTCAGCTTGTAGTGGCCTAGCTGACCAAATGAGCTTTGCAGATTGAGTGGGTAGGGTGGGGTGGAAAGGAGGATACACTAAGTATCATATAGCAGCTGGACCTAGAAGGGAAAACTTAACTATTAACCTATTTTTTTCTTTTACTAAATTATATTATTTATGCTTACCCATAAATACCTTGAACAGAATATAGAAAAAGGCAAACATTACTTATTATTAAATGATAAAGATGATTGCATTCTAAATATTTTTAATTTATTTCTATTATGTAAAAATTTTAAGCATACCAAAAGGTAAAGACAATAAGCAGCATGATAAATATCCATGTATTTACTCACAGGATTCAACATTTTGCCTACTTTAGTTCATTTCTCCCTTCATTATTTTTTTCTGGCTAAAATATATTAAAGCTAAATTCAGCATTTGTTTTTACATAATCATCATACCATGATCACCCTCAACAAAATTAATCATAAAAAAGTTTCCTCGATATCATTAAATACCTGCACATATTCATGTTTCTCTGAAGGTCTAGACAATGTCTTTCTATGATCTATCTGAGTTAGGATCCCCACATGATCCACGTGCTGCATCCAGTTGGCAGCGTTCATTTTTGTTCTCAGCTCGATGAGAGAAACGGCACAAGCATAGACTTTTTATTTGAAGGAGAAATAAATGGGCTTAGGAATGTAAATGGTGCTCAGCATCATAGTCAAGCAATGAATTTCTAACACTATATATTCACTCCTGTCGTCCGCTCACTATATTTTCAAGATCATTTAGACACCAATTTTCTTGGACACCAGTTAGTAACAATTTATCACAACAAATGGTATGTCAGGACAATGTTAATTATATACCAGCCTACCTCAGCCAGCCCACGTCATCCCACCATAAAAATAAACTATGCAACACCACCATACCAGGGCTTTTGTTGATCATTCAGGGAAGATCTACTTCCAAAGCAGCAGTGGATACATGTTGCTTTTTTTTTTTTTTTCAGAAACAAACAAACAAACAAACACACACACACACACACACACACACACACACACATACACTATTTAGAGGTGCTGATTCAAAACAGGGTGGGCAAATGGGTAAAGAATTAAAAGAATAAAAGTCCTCCTCTTACATCTTTCTTAACTCCCATTAGCAATCATGAACAGATAGAAATATACTCAACTAAAGTTTTGTGAAAGAGTTAAAATTAAGTAACATTATATTTGTTAATAACAACACACCATAATATGGAGACAGGCATAGATGTGTTTACATTCACAGATGTGTATACACCTACAAAATATACTTACTAGATTTTATAGCTTCTATAGTATATGGGTCAAAAGCTTCTACCTTTAAAACAAAAAGATTTTGATTCATATTTCCTGCTGCAATTCCTTCTTTTCCTTTTTTTTAACCCCCCTTTCTAAAAGTTTGACTTGCCAACCAACAAGCTAAGGCATGACCCGTCCCACGGCCATGCTTCAAAGTTCCGACAGATATATTCCTCCCTAAGCACTGCAACTATTTCAAAATCCTTTTTTATAAAATAGGGAGTCGTGTCCACACAGGATCAAAGGGCATCCTACAGTCTGGCAATTGCCTAAGAAAAATGGCAGCACTTCCATGAAATATGCCCTAAAATAATTCTGTAGCTTGGTATGTCCTAATTTCAAATTGGATGTTTATCTTGGAAAGGCTTCTATCTAACTTGTCCATAAAACAGCTCCACTTAGCTCTATGAGCTCTGTGAAAATGGAATCCAAAGCTGGTTATTAAGGGGGCCTAGAGATAGGTTCCATATGGCGGAACAGCATGGGAGGGCAAGGCTGAGGCCTATACAGGCGTGGCTTGGCTGGAGCTCCTGATCTATCCATGGACACTCGTTGCATTACACCATAACATCTGGATTATTGCTTGTAATGTCCCTGGGAAATATCCACTTTCCATCAAAGCCTTTATCTATCTCAGTCGGACTTTGAACATTTTAGTATTTAACGCAGTCGTGTTTGATCTGATGGACTTGCTCTCTGCTGTCCAAGTTTTTTTTTTTTTTTTTCTCTCCTTCTGAAAGGCTGTATAGAAGAGAAATTTTTGTAGAATTCACAGATAGAAAAGGACACAAGACCTTTATTCTACTTATTTAACCCTAAATATTTCTGCAAATGCTATATCCATAATAGTTTTGTTTGTGAGCCACATATTCTGTGTGTAATTTAAAGAAGTTTTTTTTTTAATTACTTTAACATTTCTCTTGCACTCTTGAGAGGTGTGCTGAGGCAGAAGGTATAACAGCAGAGTCTGTGGTTGGGGGCGGGGTGGGCCATTCTCGATGTGCTATAACAGAGCCAGCTGGCAAAATCTTCTGTGTTCCGCTCTTTCTCCCCACAATAAATCGATTCATCTGCACTCACTCAGTTAGCTGAATTGCTCAGGTTTCCATATCTGTGCCCCCACCTATAAGTGAAATTTGTCATCTTAATGCAGCTGGGGATGTGAAAAGAGAGGAGATGACCCATCACAGGGGAAGCCCACTCTACCTGAACTGAACTGAAACAAGCACCAGGAGATAGAGCAAAGTTTCTGGGTCCTGACCCTAATTCCTCAGCAGACATAACAGATGAAATATAGTCCATCAGGGTTTTGTTATTTTTCTCCTTCCTCCCAAGAGATGGGAACTTTTTGCTATTTCTATGTTCATTCCATTCATGTGCACTCTTCCTCAGCCCCCATGCCATCATACCGACACCCGCTCTTCTAAGAGAGAAAAAGTGATTTCCACGTAAAGCACACGGGTCGACTATGCATAGTAGAAATAAGGCATGGTGTTCAGCTTATAAGCATACGGACTCTCATGAACATGAAACAACCTTGAAAATAGTCATTTGCCTCTGGGTTATGACAAACCATAGTCGAGGCAGAATGGGAAGAAGGAGACTGGGCCTAGAAGTATATACGATGCAGCTTTCATTCACCTCAAGTAGTAAAAGGATTCACTTCTAAGGCCTCAAAAGTTTGTGACCTAGGAATACTTCATCAAAACAGTGAACATGCTGTATTCTAAAGACATATAAAATGGGCTACAGCTTAGCAACAAATATTATTTGGGCTATATGCTGACAGGCATAATGGGGAGATGGTGATATGGAGTCCAGTAGCCTAATTCCTTGGTGTGGCTACCAAAAAAAAAAAAAAAAACCCAGGGATGATGTAAGGACAACTCAGTACCTCCTATCTGTAACAAGTGGCAGAGAGGTTAGGAGCAAAGAAAGATCTAGAAAGAAAGGAGTAGAAACCGGTGTTGGCTCTGCAGCCATTGATATCAAGGTTACATTCATCTGTGCCAAACTCTTTAGCTGATGATGGTGACCAACACCAAAGAGTGATTATCCAGAATACTTCCTTACATATAACAAAATTCAAAAATGGGATGCAATGAGAAAAGACAGTGACTAGGGTATATCTACAAGGTGCCAAATACTGGGCCAGTATCCTCTCAGTGATCAAAGATTAACAATATCAGTGTCCCATACTGCTAACACATCCTATATTGACTCTTATTATTTCATTTTAAATGAAAACACATGCACAAAAAAAATGAACTAAGCTTGTGAGAAAAATGAATGGTAAAGCAGGATTCCAGCTCTGCTGACCATTGCTTTGAAAAGCGAAGGGGAAACATGGGTCTATAAAAGCTTTCACTGAAATATTCCTTTCAAGTATTTTCAACATGTAAAACTACTGTTCCTTGTCAACAGCTTTTATAGCAAGACATGAGAAGATCCATACATCCAGGGAACAGGCTCTCAGACAAGACCTTCTCCGGCAGCTCTTTTACATCATCTGAAGAGGATCCTGTAGCCATAAATTCTAGAGCTGCACAAAAATCTTTGCATAAGGATAAAAAGAAAGCCTTTTAAATTTCCCACATGTGCATGAACACGGAAGATGAGATTTATATTTGTAGGTGAAAACTCTATCACAGTTCCAAGGACATAAATAATCTGTGTGTACAAAGACATTAGCTATAAAAGTTCTGTTTTAAATTTAATATTTTGAAATTATAAGGGACTGTCATCACTCAAGTTTTCCACTTAAAAATAAAAAAAGAATTAACTAAGAAAAGATTAAATAAATAGATAAGGATTATAAATATCCAATGACACTCAGAATTTAGGACGGGGAAATATTTTTAATGCCATTTCCTACCATTAAAAACTAGAAGAAAAAAATGAAGGTCATGTGATCCAACAAGATTATCTTTTTGTTCTGACATCTAGGAAACTGAATGTTGTGTCCAAAGGCAATGATGTTAATCATCTAGTATTTGATTTTTGGGTTGTCCTAATTGTGTTTACATCTCTGTTCCATTTGTCTATTCTTCTCCTTTACTTAAAGTACTACAGAAACACCTTTACTTAAAGTATTTCAGAGTCCAGGACTGGCAACTCACAATCAAGCTACTGAAAGTGCAGAGCTGATATTTAAGCCGGAGTGTCTTCTTATGTTTTGCACAATAGGTACCTCCTCATTGCACCCTAATCCTAGCCCCACCCACAAGATCTAAGGACTTGTAGCCACAGCTGATGACCCACAAGGGCTACCCTTTCCTACACCTACAATTTGACTCCTACTATTCCAGCATCCCACTTAATTCTCTAAATCAAATTCCCCATTCCCAATCAAATGCTAATTATAAAGACTTTTAGGTGAAACCTGTATCTATTTTTGAAGGCAATCTCTATATATTTCCTATATCAAAAGTGGGGCAGAATAGTAAGGAAACAGTAAAGAAGAGGGTCTATCAAGATTCTCCCATTCAGCAATATCTGGGATGATACAAAATTATAAAGTTATGGGGAAAGAATCAAAAATCTAAACAAAATTGCTCTAAGAATTACACTGAGGTTAAAAAAAGGCAATGATATTTTATACTAATCCACTATATCAGAACTAGTAAAATTTGATACTCCTAATGAAGTAATCTTCATGCCAAATATTACTCAATATAAAAATCCTAAGAAAGAAACTTCTAGTTAAAAAATACCAAAAAGGCCAACTAGGATATTTTAACCACTTTTACAATATTAATCAGAGTGCCTACAGTTTTCATTGACTTGTTTTGATAAGCCAAAAAGATATCTCACTTTTTTCTTTTAAAACTGCAAACTCCCAGAAGCAAAACAATCAACATAACTATAAAAAGCCTTCACCAATCCATAACTTAAATGTCACAAATAAGATCACAAGAAGCTTTCAATGAACTTTATCCATCTATGATCTTAACTAAGTATAAATACGAGGTTTGGGCATTTATTACATTCCTGAGCCCAGTATACAGAAGTCAAAATTATGGAAACTACCATGATTTGGAGGAAAAAAAAAGACAACAACTCAGTTTTGAGACACAACTCTGCAGTATATATATAAATACTGCTCTCTGGATCCTCTGTTCCCTTCATATTTTTGATATCTTTATCCAAGCCATCAACATGTTTTCTATCCCTCTTCATTCCTTTGGCCATTCTTCCATAACCTCTCCTATCCTCCCTAGACACCAATATTCCCCAAGCTCACAATTTTTCTTTCTAGCCTTTATGTTCTTCAACAAACTGCCAGTGCTCTTCCACAGACCGAAGCTCCCTAACTAAAGATGGTTATTGATGTACAGTACCAGTGTTTTAGTGCGGCAGCAGAATCAATAAACGAGAAAATACTGCTTTGTCAGGTTTCAACAAAGCATTCTGGGAAACTTTACTGCTTTGGGTGGTTACAGAAACTCTTAATACAGAGAGCGAGAGCTGGGCTCCCTTTTGTGGTGAGAAATGATGTTCTTCTACCCTCTAGTGACTATAAAGGAATAAAGCAAAAGTTGGAGGAATTTTAAAGACAGTGTTGCACTATTATTTATCATCTCTTAAGTTTATTTTTAAAAAGAACAAGAGTGTAAGGAACCAGGCGAACTGGTAGGATAACAAATCACTTTATCATACTTATTCTAAAATGTTCAAAATGCAAAGCATTTTAGTAAATGCGTGTCAGAACTTTGGTTCCTTTGGATTTTTAAAAAATACAATGGATTATAATTGCTCTCCCTCTCACATACACACACATATACACCACAGAATCTCTGACCTGGAGGTGCCACCAGTTTCAAATTCCTTACTTTACAGAGAAGTAGGCAACTGAGGTACATTAGGTTATAATTTAGAGATGTCACATGTGTATTCAGATATGTGGGTATATACATGTATACAGAGAGACTGTGCAGCTTCTTCCTGCCACCTGCAAACCACCCTACCACCATTCAGAAACTGAACTGAACAGCTTGAAATATTGCATCATTTAATAAGAATTTTTTTATTGATTATTAATGTTTTAAAAAGTAATAGAGGTGCTAAATTAAGCTATAAATACATTTTGGGATTTGCTTATTTCTAAAATAACTTTTACACTTAGTCACCTAAGTTAAATTTTGCTAATTTGATAACAATTAATTATTAAATAATGCATTCCTACCTTGATACACTTATGCTTTTTCTAAATTAAATATTTATAAATTTTGCTTTTAAAGATACTAGGAATGTAAAAACAAACAAAAGTATTATATTAAAAAATCTTTAAAAGAAATTCTTACCAAAAAGTGACTTTTTCCAAAAAATATGGAGACTTATAAAATATAGCATATATTCAGTCCTTTCAATCAATTATTACATTGCCCCTATAACATCAAAGCTGGTGTCAAGCTAATGGTAAATAACTTCCTAAAGGACTAAAATGAACCATGCTACATTATAAATAATCCAAGCTTAATGAAGTGTAAACTTCTAACATGGCCAATACATATAAAATGTCATCACTCCAAAAAGTGTAAGTTCAAACATCTGGATATGCCTTTATTTAATAAAATGTTAAAGGAACATTGTTCCTTTCTTATTCATTTTGGCAGTAAAAGGCAGAGAATGTGGTTACAAGTAAAGGATGGATAATATCAATTACATATACGTCTGTATCTGTTACAAGCTTAAAGTTTTAGTCAAATAATCTAAACAAAAAAACAAGCGTACTTACCTTGCTGGCACTCAGGCGCTTCCGATTTGACCATCGCTATGGATCATGGATATGAACATTGAACATGGCAAAATTAAAGAGAAACAGAATGGATAACAATGTAACTATATTATATTATATGGTGCAGATTACGTGCACATGAGTGATAACCAAATTTGGAAGGTACCATGAAAGTGCATTTGAGCAAACAGTAACAAAGAAAAATCACCACTCACCACGTTTATGTTGTTGTGTTACATAATTTTCTCAAAGCATTTTGTATGCAAAGGCAATGACAGATGAATACTTTTCAATCTCTAGAAGTACATTTGTTCCTTATTTTTTTAAGAACTTAATCTTTATTTATTTGTTGTTATTTATTTGTCTTTTTTATGTGGTGCTGAGGATGGAACCCAGGGCTTCACCTGTTCTAGGCAAGTGAAACCCAAAACCTGTCCACATTTGTTCTTTAAGTTATCTTAAGGCAGTATAACTTTATCTCTTAAAAAAAATTCTCCTGTTTGAAATTTACAAAATTTACTACCAATGTTAGTTCATGATTAGGGGTCCAAGGTTTTGATAACAGAAAACACAATTTGTTCACTTTCATAGCTCATTCAATATGACACAACATTCAATATGACAGAAAAAAATCCTAAATCATTATTGTCCAATTAATAAAAATGAGTCAATATAACTGTGTAGGAGGGTAGAAAAATTTTCTGAATAGCAAAAATTATCTTCTGTTATTTTCTGATCTCTCACTTGTCATTTGAAAGCTGCTAAATTTCATCTACAATTAAAATTCTCTCTCAGCAAAATCCTCTCATCACTTCTATGACCATCCAGTACTTCAAAGCTCTACTCTGGCTGGTTAACCAGCTAACTGGATGTTAAAACTTGGATGAATTTGGGAGATTACAACTCAATTATGTATCTAATCGAGCAGACCCCATTTACTGATATGCTTAAGAAAAAAAATACCTTTAGGTAAATGACCTATCCACTTGGCCAATAATGTCTTCCCAATAAATGAGAATTCAAAAAAATATTCTTTAAGGGAAACCCATTTACCCTCCATTGACCAGCAACTAGAACACAATGGTACAGAACTGACTTGAAAATATTCTTTGTGAATAAGGCTTTCCTTGGTGAAACAGGATTCAACATTTAGCACACGACATGGGGTTATGATAATACAATCAGGGTATTAAAATCAGGTTTCCTGGTATTTTCTCCACACGACAATGAATATTTTCACCCAATTCAAGCACCAAAATTAATTACCATCTTATAGGTACACAGGGCTCTTTAGCCCTTTGATGGATAATATTTCATTTGATTTTTATAATGATTATAAAAGACAAAATAGATCAGGATAAAAAGGGAAGTGACTGGTACTATTTGCTGACTTACTGCTGTGCTATGAAATACCACATATTGAATGTCTCTACAGCATGCCAAGCACCCTATTTGGTAACCTCAATCTTCATGACCATATGAAAGATACTCTTCTTATCCGTATTTCATACATAAGGAAACTGTAGCTCAGAAATGTTAAATAATTATGAGAATTTTACCAGAGCATTGGTGGTACTGGAGTTTAAACACGGGCAGTAAGATGACAGAGTCCATTATTTTAATTACAATCCTATTTTTCCAAAGGAAAGGAAAAAGCATATTTTTCTGTCTTCCAGTCTCTTCCAGCCAGAGCCTTACCTTCTGACTGTACCATGCTCACATATATTTAAATCCCTAGACACAATAGTAAATTTAAAAATATTGCATAGATGAAGGTTTTTGCCAGTGTGGTTCTAAAGCAACAAAAACCAACTCATGGTGTTGTAAAGAAAAAACAGGTACAAGACTAGGAATTTAAACTGAAATTTCTCAAACAAAGTTTAATTTAAAATAATATTTAAGGACTGCAGGTTGTAGCTCTGTGGTAGAGAGCTTTCCAAGCATGCAAGAGGCTCTGGATTCCATAACCAGCACCGCAAGAAAGGAAAAAAAAAAAAAAGAAAATTTATAAATTACTTTGATCAAATAATCTAGTGCCCTCCAGTCCCAAGTGGTAGTCATGCCCACTTAAAAACTCTATATAAGATTTTCTTTAAATATAAACTTAAACTCAATGAAAACAACAAACATTTTCTTTTGTCTATTATACCCAAAGGGCCCATGACATGTACTGTAAGTTGAATAACCACATATGGCCTCCAATAAATTATGCTTCAATTAACTGTTCCTTGGTAATATTTTGATCAAGTATACAAAAAAACCCAGTCAAAATAAATGCAAACAGGCAAGGTTTTCTCTGTTATAATATATCTATAAGAATATAAAAAATAAATATATTGTACATCAACCCTTGCCAGGAAAAAAGAACAAGAATGGAAACAAGTGAGCAGAAAGTCTGAAAAATTCTTCAACACAAGGGATAGGGAAGGTCAAGTAAAAGGAGAGCCAACTATAGTGATATTCTTTGAGATGTTTCAGCAAAACAAATCTATACTGCATCTAATATTAATTGGCCTGCAATTTGAAATAAACTGAAACTGTCATGTCACTAAAATTCTAAATTTTAGCAATATTTATAAGTGTATTTTAAGAGCCAATATGACTGTTAAATATAATCAAATATACTACAGAAAAATTCACAAAAATAGTCATTTCAATACATAACTATTTTTATTGGGAAATCATCTAATTTTCAAAATACCTCTGAAGTATGTTAAAATTTTTTTAACAGATATATGTTAACAAATATACAACCATGTGGCAAATTATACTTACTTACATGGTATTTTATTCTAACCTAGTATCCAACTCAAGCAACCTATCACCTGCAGTACCATTGACATAGAAGAAGACTGAGAGGAAGTTAGAGAACAATACTCCATCACTACGTGAGTAAGGAAAAAGTTTATTTTTAGTATTAATAACACATTTTAACATCAAAATATCAACTTTATTGATATCCTAAATGTGAATAGTGCCACATTTTTAAAAAGCAATTAATAGAGTTTTCTTCTGTTGCTGTCAAGTAAATTCTCACAAATAAGGAATTTAAATTTAAAGATCAAGAGTTCAGTTGACCTTCTGGCAATTAAAAGTTTAGTGTTCTAAGGCTGTCTTTATGAGTTTCCTAGAAAATCATTCAGGATATTTTTAATTAAATAAGTTATTTAAAAACTACTAGTTATGCCAAAACAAAAAGTTCTCTCCTTAAGCAACCCACTGCCTCAATTCAAGAAACATTTTTAAAGGCATTATTATTAATAAGCTTCAGATTTTTACAGTGGATTCTGCACATGTGAAATTGTTATACATCTTACTCTTTTTCAAATAGGTATTTAGCTGGCTTTAATAATATCTTTCAAATGAATTAACCAAAACTCATTTTGTCTTATTTTAATTCCTGGAATTATCATGCATAATCCCTAAAAATAAAATGACATTATGATTCTTATAAACAAATGTGCTCATAAGAAGAGTCTCAATTGATTCTATCTTGTGAAGTCTAATGTTTTGTTGATGTTATAGGCATCTTCAGTGGGTAGAACATTAATTAGAAATTTCAATGTAATAGACCAGAGAATATTAAAATCTGCATCTTTCTCAAAGCAGTACCAATAGAGCACTTAGTAGCTAAATTTTATTAAAAAAAAAAGAGGAATGATGCAAATGTATACTCAATCACCTTAATAAAATGCAATCAATAATTAAATCCTGAGAACTGCTTTTCATGACAGAAAAAATATCTCAGTTATCTGGGACCTAAAACATTACTACTAAATAATTGAAAGCATATTTTGTATGATAGTTATGAACATACCATATGTATTATGTAAGTTTTAATAACACTAATGCTAACCATGTCCATAACTAAAATAGAGATTAATTTCTAAGTAGATTTTCTTTTCAGGATTTCAAAAGAGAAGATGTATATAACCACAGATAGGCACTTTAACTCTATGAAAATGTTTCCACTCCAAAATCATAGTAAAAATGTCAGTTATCTGCAGCCCAGCAACCAAAGGACAATCACAATGACAAGTTTAAAAAGCACAAAAGGGTCACACTTACATGTCTCTTGAAATCACCCTGTTTTACTACTAGGTTCAAATTCAACACAATCACTCCCATGTCATCTTCTAAACTGTTTGGATCTTCCAATTTTAAAATATGCTCAGTTGTTCTACGAGTCATAAAAGAAAAATAAATGTAGCACTTATTAACAGTAGCACTTACTGTTGTAGTTCATCAGGAGTTTAAAGTAAAAGTTTCCTTCTCCTGGAAAACTATTAGACACAATGCTAAAAAGGCCCTAAATTTAGTGAACGTAAGCCAACCAGAAAAATTATTTGGAATTGTCTAACTCAACAGTTGGTTAACTTATCTCCCTCTCCTAACACCCAAATAAAATATACATGTTTGTTTTAAATTAGGTTAATGACCCTGAATATTAATGAATGAATGAGTAAAACCCCATATACATTTTAGAATACATAATATATGACTTAGTGCCTGATTAACATTTGACATCTAGAAAGCAAGTCTCAGAAAATATGTTGAGAGTTATAACACATTAAAGCACTCTTCCTGTCATTCATATTATT
This sequence comes from Spermophilus citellus, assembly GCF_964194105.1. Classification (NCBI taxonomy): domain Eukaryota; kingdom Metazoa; phylum Chordata; class Mammalia; order Rodentia; family Sciuridae; genus Spermophilus; species Spermophilus citellus. Next base: position 60,435,269 of record NC_138185.1, read on the forward strand.
TTGTTATTTGATCTAAACAAGTACCATTTAACATCATCTTGAGTTCCTTCTAAAATTGCAGTAATGACAATTAAGATGTAAAACTACAATACCTGTTAAGTTCAAGATCACTGAGAATGATAAATGCAGAACCCATGAAATCGGATGTGGTTAAATCTCGATCATACACCTACAAAAGGCAGAGGCCAGTTAATGCACGTGAAAATGGTAATAAACCAATCAAGTTTATTAAATGATTAACAAATGCAATAGGCTAGAAATTTTGAAATCCACCTTTCAGATCTTAAAATAATCCACCCAGTATAGGTAAAGAAAAATTTAGCCAAGCCTATTCAGAGAACAAAATTATCCAGTATTGCCCATTTTGCCTACACATGGACCAAACAACAGTAGAAAAGACTTTCAAGTCGTATTCATATGAATTAAAATGCTACGCACAATGTACTGCTCTCTTTAGTTTAAATGGCCTCTCATTAAAATTTAGTATTTTCCATGGTGAGTAGATCTGCCAATTAAATAAGAAATTTGCTAAATATTCTATAGCAATCCCATTCTGCACTCAACTCATGCAGTGTTAACCCAGATGTTAGAGCAATTGATGCTTGCACCCAGTAGCTTGAAACTCTATTAAGTATAAAGTTAGTCCTAATGAGAAAGGCTTTAGTACCTGTCACTGTTGCACTACCAGTAATAATTCTTCCACATTCAGTAAATTTGAATACAATCAATGGAGATATTATTTTCACTCTGTTTTGCTATAGAGCCTCTCTCATTGAATTGAGAGAAACATAAAGTCTCTGCTAATGGTATAAAGAATTCATTCTCTATCATTAATACCCAGCCTTCAAGATTAATAAGGGCAAGTTAACTTTTAAGAAGTCATGGAAAAAATACTGAGAAATATTTCTACTAGAGGAGGAGATTTGAAAAGCATCTATGATTACCTTCACCCGCAGCTTTTGATCAAGGCTTTGTATTGGCAACACAACTATCTCATCCCAAATTGGGTTTAAGTTCTTATATATGACCTTGCTTTTGTACAGCGTCTTCCCATTCAGCTTAAATTTCACATATGGATCACTTGTGCCTTTAAAAGAGAAAGAACAAGACAGAAGTTTTAACATCCAGGTTTAAGTCTAGAATCTCTATTAAGTAAAGATGCTTCCCACAGTCCCCAGGCTCAAAGCAGTCTACAGAGCAACACCCAGAACAAACATCTCCTTGCATAGAGATAGAAGGCCCCAGAAAAAAAAAAATGGGGGAGTGAATGACTAATTCCCCTTTGCCTTTACAGTCAGAATACCAATGGGTTCCCTGAGCTTTTTCTGTTTGGTTTCATTGTGGATACATCATTCCTCCCCTCCCTACCCACAAAAATTCCAGGGATCAACATCAGTGTCAGGAGTCATGGGGAGAAGCCCACCCCTCCTAGGGATAGCAGAGAGTCACTGAAAAGGGAAAAAGAATGTTTCAAATATTTAGCCAGATGGCTGCTTCGACAGAACCCCATACTTTGAAATATAATCATAATAAATCAATCTCCAGAACCAGTGGCTCAAAAGATGGGGCGATGGGACTCAGACTGGATCTGGGGACGTAGAGATTAAAACAACAGAGTTGCCATTCTCTGTGCATCCAGGCACCTGCACGACAGCAGAGAGCATTGTTTCCCCCCTGCCAGGGGAACTCCAGTCAGCCAGGCCCTCAGCTGGCCTCAGCCCTGACACCGCTGACCTGCTGGGTTCTTCCCAGGGGCTGTGAAATGGACACCAAAAGGGAAGAATAATGTCCCTCCAGTTACTGCGCTCAAAGCAAAATGAAGGGCAATGGCAGATCCTCTTCCATAGTTTTCAGATCAATTGAGAGGAAAGAAAAAAAAAAACAGGCTTTAGACATAACATGTGAATTACGTGCTGTGTCCGTGTGTTACATGCATAGGCACCATCGTACGGTGCCTGGGATATGCTAGTTCATTAATACCTGAGGAAAAGCAAAAAAAAAAAAAAAAAAAGGCACAAATGAATGAAAAATCAATGAGGGGACAGATGAAGATCATCTGAAAATGCTATAAAGAAGAAATTCAAATTTGAGGCATTGCAGTTCATTCTGAAGCACAGCACTAAGAACAGGTATATGAATACCAACAATGTACCCCAAGTGGCTTGGACAGAGAAGATAGGTCCCCAGAAATATTTACTGAAATGAATTTCTAATATCACAGTGAAGCAAAAATTATGTAAGAATAAAAATTATCGATTAGGTTACTCTGGCCCAAGCATTTATAGATTTTTTTAAAAACTTTTTAAAGTTGTTGATAGACCTTTATTTTATTTACTTATATGCAGTACTGAGAATCTGACCCAGTGCCTCACAAATGCTAAGCAAGTGCACTACTGCTGAGCCCCAGCCCCAGCATTGTTAATACCCATCATTAATTAATTGAATTATTTTTCAGGTCCTTTTGTGTTTTTATTTAGCCCCATATTAAAAATTACTTTAAAAAAAATGTTTCCCAACGATTTTAGCTGAAAGTAACATCACTACAGAGGAAGAGAGGTGGGGAAAGGAGATGTCCTGGAAACAATTGCTCGAATTATGTTATATATATGTACAGATATGGCCTAACAAATCCCACTATTAAGTACAATCATAATGCACCAATGAAAGAAAGTTTTAATAGGTATACCAAGGTACAATCTGAAAAGTCAGCCTTCCAGCATAACAAGGCTACTACTAACTTTTTTTTTCCTTTTATTATGCTGGGGATGGAACCCAGGGCATCTCAGATGCCAAGTAAATGCTCTACCACTGAGTGATTCCCCAGCCTCCAGGATAATAACAAAAGAAATTAAGCTATAGATACATGTATATATTCAACTCTCACATTTTAAGTTTGGCAACACAGAATATGGGTAGAAGCCCAGTTCCTCTGATTTGAAACTTGGGCACACACACAACATGTTGAGCAGCAGCTCTTAGAGGGATAGTGAAAATAAATGCATTCACAGTCATTCAGTGGAATTCTCAGTCGCGAGTGAGCAACCCGCCCACCCGCCTCCCTTTAACAGTCCAAGAGAAATCCTCTGGCTAGCCAGACTTTAACAATCATTCTGATATATATATATATAAAAAGTGGTGGAAAACTATAATAAAAAGAGGCCTTTAATTAAATGAAATTGCCACTCTGGGATCAGGCCTTCATGCTTGTCAGCGTACTCTCAAAATAAACATCTCAAAACTCGGCCTCCGTGGTGTCACTTTCTCACAGGCAAGGCATACTGGGTAATCCCCAGGCATCTTGACAGCTACATAATGTTCAAACTGTTTCACGGGTGAATGGCGGCAGTTGCGTGAAAGAAAATATTAATGTCTGGAATTAATAGAAAAAAGGACCTGGGTTTACAAAGCCAAACAAGGAAGAGGGTGTCAAGTTAGTGCAGCGTTAATTGTTAGGGAAAATTTGAGAAAGGAAGGGAGCGCATGGTGATTTTCTCTCTTGGAGTCTAAGTGCCTCACTGTCAGGGAAGTGACATCTCAACTAGGCAGGTTCTGAAAAGAGGGTCGGCTGCTCAGGAATGCAACTCCCAGATTATACAGATGATGAGATGACACCTGAATGGGTGGACTTTAACCTTGTTTGCTGGGAGCTTCCTACACAATGAGGCTCTTGTGGTAGTCGTTATTGTGGGTGGAGAAGGATAGGAGTTAGCCCAGAGACAGGGTCTCCATGTAGGCGCTGCTCCCAATTCTGCCACGTGAGCCTGATTGAGTCTCAAAAACTCAGAATATCAAGATGTCCAGAATCCATGGCCTGAGTGTCCTTCTCTTTTTAAAAACACTGGCTGCTGGGCAGAGTGGTACACACCTATAACCTCAGGGAAGGAGAGGCAGGAGGATGGTGAGTTTGAGGCCAATCTCAGCAATTTAGAAACCCCCTAGTCTCAAAATAAAATTAAAAAGGGCTGAGGATGTGGTTCAGTGCTTAAGTGCCCCTGGGTTTAATCCTTGGTACCAAAAACAAAAACAAAAACAAAATCACTTTGGCTTCCATATCTACCAGTTCTGCATCTGTAGAGTCAATCAATCATGAATGAAAAATATTTGAAAATAAAATGCATAAACTGCATCTGTACTGAACAAGTGAAAACTTTCTTTCCTTGTCATTATTCCCTAAACAATGCAGCATAACACCTCTTGACATAGCATTTATGATAGTTATAATAAGTAATCCAGAGATTATTTAAAGTACATGGGAGGATGCATATGTAAGTTATATACAAATATGATGACATTTTATATGAAAGATTTGAATTCCATGGATTCTGTTACCTGCCAGGGTCCTGGAACCAATTCCCTGTAGACATCTAGTGATGAATGTAGATACTGAGAGAAATTGATGGCTAGTCATTGGTCCTCCAAAAATGCTGCACCTATTCCTGCTCCTGACACCAGGCAGGACAGTTCTTTTCTGTGTTCAGGATACTGACATTACTACCAATGGCCATATCTTGCTTGGCACTGAGCCTGTCAGGCAGCTGACATCACATCTGAGCTTGGCTCTGTGCTAGGCATTCTGGGAGGTTTCTGAGGTACAACACTCCCACATCCTGCTCCTCTGTTCCTGATAGCAGCAGACACCCCGTAACAGAATACCAAGTCACAGAGTGACTGTCCAGATAGAACTGAACAAGGTAGGGGTTATGCTAGTTCATGTGCAGGAAACATGATTTTCAGCTCAGATATCAGTGGAGACTGAACTAAAGGACATGAGAGTTAAAATGAATGGGTGTAAACTTGCACAGAAGGACTGAGGTCACTCCAGTAGGAGGTACTGGCAATGAGAAGGAGGTAGGGAGGGGACCCAAAATGAATGGAGACGTTTGGTACCAAGCAAGCAGTCCATTGGATCCAGAAGTTAAGGTAGAAAAATATAATGAGAAATAAAGTTTAACAGGCAGGTTCACATCAGAGGCCCAAGGGTACTACAAAAATAAAAAAGGAGATTATCTATTATTCAGCAAGAATTACAGGTGTACTACTTTTCTATTTTTAAAAAATAAAACTAATATGTGCACAAAACCCTGAAAGGTATGAAATGAAAATTCAGTACCCTATTACTCTTCCCTGATTCTGTTTGTCTGATGTGCTCACCATAAACAGTTTTATGGGAATTTTAGGGAGAGAAAAAAAAAAAAAAACACAAGAATTTGTGTTTTCACAGTAATGTACCTTGGAGTCCTTTTCATATTAGCAATTTATGTTGCTGGGATTTATGTTGTTGTTGCTGCTGTTGTTTTTTCAATAACTTAGCATTTGGTTTTATCAATTTATTTAACTAATCACTGAAAATGGATATTTACATCACTTCCTCTTTTTTTACTGATACAAGCAATATTGCAATCATCATTCTTGCATAACTATAAGTTCAAAGGTGATTATATTAAAAAGAAAGATTTAATACTGGAACTGTTGGACAAATGAAAATGTGCCATTTTGTTTCTGACACATATTATCAAATTGTTTTCTAATGTTTAGCAAATTTATACTCCCACCAGTAGTATATATTTTTTATTTGTTTCTTATCTTGCTTACCAACTTTGGATATTATAGGTTTTTATTTCCAACCAATGGCACATGAAAAACTTGCTATCTCCATATTCCTCTATCTTTAACATTTTCAGGATCTTTCATATTTCATATATTAGAAATAAAATATTTCATATTTTAGTTAACTGTATTCGTATTTCTCCATCAGTGAAATTCTTGTTCTTATATTTTGGCAATTTTTCAATGGGCTCATGGTTTGTCTTTGGCTTACAGGTTTGGAGGAGCCCTTCACCATGGAAATCAGTTATTGAATATAAATCTTGTCAAACTTTATTTTAACTTATTATTGGCAAGGTTAAGTTCATTTTTATTTAGTCAAATATACCATTTTTAAAAAACGTGTGGCTTTTTTATTTAACATCCTGCTTAGAAGCAATTTTCCCACTACAAGATTTCAAATTAATTCAGCCATGTTACTTTCCATTTGTTCTGGTGTTGTTGATGTTGTTGTTGTTGTTGCTGCTGCTGCTACTGCTGCTGCTGCTGCTGCTGCTGCTGCTGTTGTTCTTGTTGTTTTTAACACTTAGGCCTTTGGTCCATCTGAAATTATTTTAGTATGAACAGCAACAGCGAAGGAAATTCAGGTTCACTCATGAGTAGGAGAGTAAAATGATCAGAGCCAAGCATTAGAAATATAAATCTGGCAGCAGCTCATAATTTAGAATGAAGAAGAAAGAGGATAAAACAAAGAAACCTATCAGCTGAGATACACAGTAGATTGTTGAAGACTGAGGAGGACGCTGGACCTAGACCACAAGAGGTGGCCATCCAGGGTTTCACCAAGTGCCATCCAAACAACCTCATCTGCAGAGATGCTCTGCAGACTGAAAGAGGTATACCATCATAGCCATTGGCAAAAGCTGCCTGATATTTTCTTGCTTGGAACTTATACAATGTATAATAAAATTTTTTAAAAAATGAAACTCCGCTAAGAAATTCAGTAAGACAAACAAGCAGCTTAAAAATTTTTCACTCTCTATATCAGAAAATATTGTTGAAACATAGAGAATGTTACATGGAGAACTGATGAATGTAATGTTAAACTCATCAAATCATAGTTTCTGGAAGGGAAGATATGAATGGTGGACCATAAACAGGATGAATGAATGAATACCCTCTGAGGTTAGATGGACATGGTAGGTGCAAATCCCCAGCCTTCCTTCCAGGAACTGTGTAACTGCGGACCATTGACTAGATTTCCTTGTACTACACTGTCTTCACCTATAAGATGGAAATCTGCGAATCTCAAAGGGTTATCTCAAGAGCTTAACAGACTTATACACTTTAATGACGGCAGGCTCCAGCCATTTGCTTAGAATGCTTCTTAGTAAGGGCTACTATTTCTAGTATCACTACTCAATTAAGTTAAAAAGGAAGAGAGTGTATAACCATTTAAGTAGTACTAATATTCACTTGCTTTATTTTAATGTCAAGGATAACACCCACTGCTAATTTTCTCTATAATGTTCCATTATTGCCATCTCTAAAGGCATGAAATTTATATCACTTTCCTTTCCATAAGTTGGATAGAACATTTTTTATCTTATACATTTCTCACAGGGATTCAGGCGATTTGAAAATTTTTCTGTCAAACAATTTTAACTCCCCTATAAGGAAATAGCTGTATTAAAACTAAAAATTTCTAAGTCCTCATGAACACTGGCTACTTCCCTACCTGAAGTCCTGGGGTTACTCATTGAGAACTTCAGAGCAAAGTGGAGATAAAACCTGATGAAAAAAACTGGGCTGCTTCATTAAGATACAGGGCAATGCAGGTCTGCCATCAGGAGGGAGTCACTAGGAACCAGAGAACTTGAGCATTTTATTCTCCTTTTGGCTTTATCATCCTTAGAGGTTTTTATTACATTATGGGTGCAATGAAAAATTGGCCAGTATCAATAAAAGAAGTCATAAACAGAATGCCACATTGAATATCTCAGGAAAACCACTGTGATATGCAAATAAAATACAAATAATACACCTCGAATTACAAGCAACTTCTCTTTGTGGTTTCTGATATAATAACTCATGGCTATTATGTCAAAAGCAAAATCAAGATGTGGTTAAAGAAAAAAGAGCTAAGGAGGAATGAAAATTCCTACCACCTAAGAAAAGCTTAGTGCTAATATTTATTTACACTTTACACACTTACACACACACACACACACTCTTTTCACAAAAACAAATTGGCCTTCAGATGGTTTCATTTGTCTGCTTTCTTCAGTCAATAATATCAGTTTTTTTCCATGCCCATAAATATATTTCCATGACTCAGTTTAAATATCTGCACATATATATGAAAACTCACTATATAATGTAATTTCTAAACACTAGCATTTATAATTTAAACTAAAAATCCATTATTTTAAATAGAAAAGCATTATTTGTAAATAAACTACTTCTTGGCCATCAACAAAGCTCACGTGCCAAGTTATAAAATTTAGAATTTGCAATTTCTCTGAAATAAAAGCACACTTTAGCTAGTTTAATTGCATGTATCTCTTAAAGGAGTCAATTGTTCATAAAAAAATCACCATTTTAAATATGAAGTTCACATTTGGCAACATCTGGTAAATTTCTTCAATAGAGTTTAAAATTTCAGATTAAAGTAAGTCAACAATTATTCACTAAATCTTTACGGAAAATATGAACTCATCGAATAAACAGTATATGCAAATATAAACAGTGTAAACCTGACTTTGTCTTATCTTCCAGGACCAGAGTAACAAGGGATGGTTCATTCTATTTATATGAACACATTCAGAATGTTCTGAATATACACACCTGTTTAGAATCCTTCCTCCTTTCCAGAAAAAAACCGAGCTGCTTTTACATGGGAGCCCTAAGTTCTTGCTTTCCTTGAAGTTAGCTAAATAACAGAGCCAGACTTGACTTTGAGAGAAGGGAAACAAAGGCAGTGCTGATTTTTGCACAGGGGCTGCTGCCCTCTCTCTGGCAGTTAGGCTAAGATATCCTGATGGAGTAATGTCCTCCTGCTGTATTCTTTTCTGACCTCTTCAGAAACGATAATGGACATTATGGAAACACAGAGGTCATTTTCCCTTGATTATATAAGGAGATTTTCCTATGGAGAGTAAAATCTATACTGCTTAAGTTATTGGCAGATTTCTAGCCTAACACAAGTCCCAGCTAAATTATATCCCCTTTATATATGATATATCAAAGTGCATAAATGCATTCTACTGTCAAGTATAACTAATTAAAACAAATTTAAAAATTAATAATAAAAAAGAAGTCCCAGCTAGTTTTTTGTTTTGTTTTGTTTTGTTTTTCATTCAGGTTAAATGAGGGCACACACACATTCCCAGCTAGGCCCTGTCCCATCCTTCCATAGATGGCAGCTTGATGCGTCTAGGAGCTGATTTTAATTACCAATTTCAGGATTGTTTCTTCCCCAACCTTGTACTGGACTCACCCTCTTTGCTTTGCTACTTAACACACCCCAATCGAACTATTTTGAAACTATCTCCCAACTATGTTCGACTTCTCCCCTCTAAGAGGACTCCCAATGCAAAAAAAAGATCTCAGTGGTACCTTGAGCCAGAATTGTCCCTGGGGGAATCCTGAGATGCTGTAGCTCCAAGCAATTTTGGAAAAAATCCACTTTACTGACAGATTTTTCCAAAGACCAACTTACAGTGGAATCAATGATCTGAAATTTTCAATTTTATCAAAACTTGCTTTGACAAGTTTACAAAAGTTTATGGAAACATATATGGAAGAAAAAGCAGATTATAAGGAAGCCCTGGGGAACTAGGCACTGAGGTTCTCCTAGGGCTTCTGGATTATCTACCTGCACCATGGCCTCCCCAAAACTTCCTCAGAACTCCCCATCACCACTGCAGACTCCCTCACCCCTTTCTGTAAGTCCCATCCCCATCCCCATCCCCACCCGACTTCCCCTTAGTACCTTCTATTTTTCTTTCCTTAGGCTTCTCCTTTTGGGGCTCTGCAGTCTAGGCTATCATGTGCTCTGTTTCTTCTTCTTTTTTTTGGCATAAAAAATTAAATCTTGTTGAACTGCTACTTTTGTTATGTATTCATAAAGCATCAATGATGTGAGCCAGAACTCTGTGAAAGAGTATTTTTTAAAGTCCCCACCCAAAATTAAAATGTACAAGTACAACTTGTATAACTTCTTTTACAGATGAAAGAAACATGTCAATATACGGATAAATTCAGTAATTTTAATAAATCCTCTATTTGGTGAGTATATGAAGGAACAAACTAGCTTCTGATGATATAGTCATTGAAATACTGGGCTTGGGCCCCATTCTTGGTCAGATGACCAGAGCACTGTGAGATGGGAAGCTTAGGTATCTCACACACACTATCCCCGTAACATCAAAACAGGAGGAAGGACAGCAACCTAGAGAAAAGTGAGAGAAGAGGAAGTGGATGGAATGCATCAGTAAAAAGTAGCTAGAAAGAGCTGGGGAGAAATAAGAAATATAAGAGGAACAAACCAGATAACCAGGGAATCTGTGTTCCAGAAATCCATGTTGCCAAAGGACACATAATTATTGATATATTAATGTTTTCCTTTCTATTAAAATACACTAAAACATCCCCTGCACAAGCTACTCTTTAAGCATAGAACTAAAAAAAAAAAAAAAAAAAAAAAAAGGCATAAGCCCACATGGAAAAGATGGAATGGGATTAAAGTTTGGTAAGAACACTGACAATGGGTGTCATCTCACTTCATCCCACAAAACTCATAGAGACACGCAGGATTTACACTGCTGCTTTAAAGAAGAGAAATTCAGCCTTATAAAAGGAAATCCCGCCATTCACCAACAAAGGGATGAAACTGAAAAGCATTATGCTGAATGAAATAAGCCAGGCTCAGAAAGAAATACGGCATGATCTCTCCTATACGTGGAATCTATTTCTTAGAATGTTGAATACACCAGAGAATAGAACAGTGGTTCCAAGGAGTGGTAGAAGGAGCAAACAGGGAGAGGTAGACAAAAGAGATACAAAGTTATAGTTACATAGGAAGAAAAAGGCTAGAGAGTTAATACATAGCACAGGGATTACAATTAATTGTGTTTTCTTGTACTCTAGAAATGTGATAAATTTTAGGTGATCTCTCTACCCAAACACAAAAAAGGATAACTATATAACAGATATGAAAATTGGCTTTATTTTTAGTAATCATTTCACTAGATGTGTGTATGCATGTGCATATATGTAGATAGATAGCAAATATCCAGTTGTACCTTAAATATATATATATAACTTGGGCTGGGATTGTGGCTCAGTGGTAGAGTGCTCACCTAGCACAGGTGGGACCCAGGTTCGATTCTCAGCACCACATAAAAAAATAAAGGCATTGTGTTGTGTCCATCTACAAAAAAGATACTCTCTCTCTCTCTCTCTCTATCTCTCTCTCCCCCCCCCTTTAAAATGTATGTGTGTGTGTGTGTGTATGTGTGTGTGTGTGTGAAAACATTTTTAAAAGAATGAGGGAAGTAGAACATCCCACCTAACCATTACTTAGCGGGGTGTGAATATGTGCTGAGGCTGAAATCACAACTAAGCTTTATGTAAATTATGGACACATGGGTGGGGCACAGGTGTACATAAACATGCACACACCGAGTCCAGAACACCCCATATCAACATCACAGACACTGGGTCAAAAGAAGCAAAAAGACAACTTATAGTACAGCATGCAGCATGACATACATCTTAGGAGTAGGAACAATTAATATAAGCATACACTTAAGAAGTCCCCTTCAAGCAAATAAGAGGTGTACATTAAATTCAAATCAAAGATCTTTGGTTGGGCATAAGGCATTTTATGTATAGCAAACCAAGGACCATCCCAGGTTTTTTCTGTTTTGTTTCGTTTTGATGCTTCATAGGAATTGAGGCAGGATTCTGATGAAACAGCAGAGAAACAGACTCAATAAGGTTGTGAGTATCCAGAACATCCAAACCAACTCATGAGTTTGTAGAGCCTCAAAACAAAACCAAGCAACACAACTCTCCATAGGGCAAACCTCAGTGACAGTGATAAATTAAAGCAAAGCAATAGTAACAAAAACAGCATGGTACTGGTACCAAAACAGGCAGATGGACCAATGGTACAGAATAGAAGACACAGAGACTAACCCACAAAGTTACAACTATCTTATATTTGATAAAGGGGCTAAAAGCATGCAATGGAGGAAGGATAGCATCTTCAACAAATGGTGCTGGGAAAATTGGAAATCCATATGCAACAAAATGAAATTGAATCCCTTTCTCTCGCCATCCACAAAAATTAACTCAAAATGGATCAGGGAGCTAGATATCAAATCAGAGACACTGCGTCTGATAGAAGAAAAAGTTGGCTACGATCTACATATTGTGGGGTCGGGCTCCAAATTCCTTAATAGGACACCCATAGCCCAAGAGTTAACAACAAGAATAAACAAATGGGACTTACTTAAACTAAAAAGTTTTTTCTCAGCAAGAGAAACAATAAAAGAGGTAAATAGAGAGCCTACATCCTGGGAACAAATTTTTACCCCCCACACCTCCGATAGAGCCCTAATATCCAGAATGTACAAAGAACTCAAAAAATTAAACAATAAGATAACAAATAACCCAATCAACAAATGGGCCAAGGACCTGAACAGACACTTCTCAGAGGAGGACATACAATCAATCAACAAGTACATGAAAAAATGCTCACCATCTCTAGCAATCAGAGAAATGCAAATCAAAACCACCCTAAGATACCATCTCACTCCAGTAAGATTGGCAGCCATTATGAAGTCAAACAACAATAAGTGTTGGCGGGGATGTGGGGAAAAGGGTACACTTGTACACTGCTGGTGGGGCTGCAAAATGGTGAGGCCAATTTGGAAAGCAGTATGGAGATTCCTGGGAAAGCTGGGAATGGATCCACCATTTGACCCAGCTATCGCACTTCTCGGACTATTCCCTGAGGACCTTAAAAAAGCGCACTATAGGGATACGGCTACATCAATGATTATAGCGGCACAATTCACAATAGCTAGACTGTGGAACCAATCTAGATGCCCCTCAATAGATGAATGGATAAAAAAAAATGTGGCATCTATACACAATGGAGTATTATGCAGCACTAAGAAATGACAAAATCATAGAATTTGCAGGGAACTGGATGGCATTAGAGCAGATTATGCTAAGCGAAGCTAGCCAAGCCCTAAAAAACAAATGCCAAATGTCTGCTTTGATATAAAGAGAACAACTAAGAACAGAACAGGAAGGAAGAGCATGAGGAAAAGACTACAGTGAACAAAGACGAATGGGGGGAGAGAAACGGAGAGAGAAGGGAAAGCACATGGAAATAGTAGGAGACCTTCAATGATACATAAAATTATAAGAGGTTATGAGGGGCAAGGGGGAGGGAAAAAAAGGGAGAGAATTGAACAACAGCAGGGGAGGTAGAGAGGGAAGATGGGAGGGGAGGGGAGGGGAGATAGTAGGGGATAGGAAAGGTAGCAGAATACAACAGTCACTAATATGGCATTATGTAAAAATGTGAATATGTAACAGATGTGATTCTGCAATCTGTATTTGGGGTGAAAATGGGAGTTAAAACACAATTTGAGTCAAATGTATGAAAGATGATATATCATGAGCTATGTAATGCTTTAAATAATCAATTTAAAAAAAGCCTGTTAGGAAGACCCTGCCTGCTCCTGATGTGTATCTAGTCACAAAATAATAAACAAACTGATTTCAAAGCTCAGCTTCACCCTTTGCTCCAGGACCTGGGCACTGCTGCCCATGTTACATCTTTGAGAGTTTCTGTTTTGCCCTATGTTTCTGCTGCTCTCACACCAGCATCTCAATGAAGTCATGCCATCTGGTGTCCAGAGAAGGTACTACACTGAGACACAAACTCCAATTTTCAAAATAAAGTGGTCTAATTGTGTCCTTTCAGCAAAACTGTGGTTGGTGTCTGACCCCTGTACAAAGGGATGTGTCAGCCGGAATCAAAGAGAATTACAAGGTGCAAACCCCTACATTTATGGCATTTCAATATATGATAAAAGGTTCCAGTCAAATTACTAGGGAAAGAAATAAATAGGTCTAGTTTGTTTTACTTTTGCCAAATGGATACCTAAGTTCCTACACTGGACCAGAAATCAAAATAAATTTGAAACAGATGGAAGAGATAAATGAAAATTGTAACCTAGAGTCTCATGTGTATGACTCTCCAAAAAGTCCTTTTTCAGTGTGAAAACAAAGGAATACCATCTTCAGAATCAGATTGTGAGACTAAAGTGATGCTTAAAAAAAAAACATTATAAACAAAATAAAGGCAAATGACAAATTAGAATAATAGATATGAACATGTCAAGGCTATGGCAGAAACAGTCATGACAATAGATAGAATAAGATATGTACAGTAAAAGCAAATACCCCCATAATCAAACATATTTAAGGTTCCAAATATATTAATACAAACTAAAACAAGAACAAAATCACTATTTTCCTCCATCAAAATAATAAACTTATCCTTCATCCAACATAGGTAAGAAATAGAAATTGAACAACTTTGATGCTGCTAGTGGGTAACAAAAGTAGGTCTTTCTCAGGACTAAGCGGGAAATTCTGTAATGAGAATCTTGAATAGGTCATATCATGTGGCAGAAAAACTCCAATCCACCCCAAGAGATGACTTCCAAAGAAATCAAAAGCGTAAGTTGACCATGTAGATTTGGACAGTTCGCTGTGACCTTATTCCAAGTTACAAAAATTTTGAATAAACTTAATCTGAATCACTGATTAAACAAAGTATAATGTACTATTAAGCTTTGGATTTCTTCTCAAAATGAAAATATTATACTATAGAAAAAATATGCCTAGGAAATAAAAGCCCATGATCCAGCAATATGAAAACCAGGTCCTGTTTTACTTTAGAAAGGAAAGCATCTTTAAAGAATCTGGTGAAGTGTGTGCTATTTAAAATTCTAGCAATAACCTGTTGACATGGCTTCACCCATGCCAATTTTTCCCAGGTCACTATTATATTTGAAGGAAATTTGCTGCATCAAATTTAAGATGGAAAAAAATGAAACCACCAATCCACAAGAGTCAACATTCAAAAAAATATACCTTCCAAAATAGTCTTTTTCATTTATCCTGTCTCTTCAATAATAGGAAGTGGCTTCAGAAAAGACCTCAACAACCATCTCCACCCTTTGCCTGGATTAGAATGTGGAGGGAGCCAAAATCAATTTCAAAAACTAAAAAAGCAAAATGCTCGATAAATTATCAAAAACTGGGAAGAAAGAGACCATAATAAAACTTGAAAAATTCTGAAATCATTTCCTTTCTATAGGGAGTTTAAAAAAGTAAACCAAAACAAAACCAACTAAAACAAGAATATCCATAGCAATCACAGCTAATGTTCATCGTACATTGCCATATCACCCACTACCTCTCACCCATACACACACAGAGGTCCCACAAATGCACCCACTAGCTCAATCCTAGTCATCAGCTAAGCCAGTAGGCTCATGGCTCAATAGTGACCAAGGAAATGGTCAAGTTCAGATGGACTGTGTTGAAAGTCCATACTTGTTACTAATTATCCAATGCTTCATAACACTTCACATTATGGCACAAAAGGAAACAATCTTTTTTTTGTGTGTGGGACACACAGCAAGCGACATGGAAGAGACTGCAAAGGAGCTGGCCAAATCCCAGTGGATGAAAACCTCAGTATACCCCTGAGAACACACCCTTTGAGATGTATAGGGCTCCTCGTCAGTTCACAGAATAGAGGTCTCGAAATGCCCACTTGCCCTGTATTATAGCCACAAGGAGAATGTATTTTTGTCTAGATCTAATACAGGAGTATATTTTCATTATAAAGAAAATATGTATCATCATAAAAATGGTAAGATCATAAAAATTAGTCTGCTAAATAATAAAAGCTGAACAGAAGTTAAATCAGAGGAACCTTATATTTGGTAAGAGTTTGGTAAGTTACTAAGTACCTACTATGTTGCAGAATCCTATCCTATTGGGAGAACTTTAAATCTTTTCTCTATACCATTCCTTTTGGATATGAAAATTTCTTGTCAAATCTATTATTTCGGTCACCTGCAGAGGAAGCTGTAGCTACTCTATAAACAAATGTCAACTATCTATCTGTGCTGGCAATCGAGAACGGAAGCAGTTTTATGGATATACAGATCATGAATTTTCATAACCTAAAATTCACATCAAAATGACGACCATCAACCCTCAACTCAGCTGGAGTGATTTTTATGGCCCTAATAATGTGACAGGAATTCCTTCAATCGACTTTTCTTTCCCTTTTGCAATGCTGAGAAGTGGCCACAAGAGGGCACCAGCAACATGCTAGTCTTCCAGTCCTTAGAGGGGAACTCCTGCAACTGGCTTACTCCTTGGGAAACACAGGGTGTAAATGCAGGGCTACTGTTTTCCAGTCAGTAATGCTGCAGGATTTCAGAGGATATGAGCTAACTGTCACAAAACCAAAGCTCAAGCTAGGCCTAGAACCCAGCTGCTGACATAAGCACAAACTTGCTCTGTGTCACCAAAATACTTTCCTCAGTCAAGTTTCTTGCTGTGGGAAATTGAGTCCAATTTCCCTCTGTGCATCAAGGAAATTATGAGGCAGTTGGATTTAAACTTGAATGGTAATATTATTCTTTGTGTTTTTACCAACCTCAAAATTTGAGACCAAGAGCTACTAAACAATGGCTCAGATCAAAAATTTAAAAGAGGTATGATGTATGGTTAAAAATAATATAATCCCCCGGCTCAGGAGGCTGAGACAGGAGGATCACAAGTCTAAAGCCAGCCTCAGCAATGGTGAGGTGCTAAGCAACCCTGTCTCTAAATGAAAAAAAAAAATACAAAATAGGGCTGAGGATGTGGCTTAGTGACCAAGTGTATCCTGAGTTTAATCCCTGGTATCAATAATAATAATAATTATTATTATTATACATCACATCTAACTTCTCATAAAAAAATGGGAAGGAAATGAGGACTATAAAAAAGTTTTTTAAGGGAAAAAGGATTAAGAGTAGGGGTAAAACATGACCAAAGGAGAAGAAGCAAGTTAAAAGAAGATAAGAGAGAGAAAAGAGGAGAAGAGTCAGACAGGGGAAAATAAGCAATGACTAAGGTAGAGGGAGATGTCCATGATTTTTATCCTACAGATTGCTAAACAGGATAAGCACAAGGCCATGACTGGGCAATTTACAGAATTTAGGAAAGTCTTGTTCTATAGTAAGCAATGTTTCCCAGCAAAATCAAAAGCAAGCCAACAAAAACTATTGGTCTGCTTAATTGAATAATGAGCTTTCCAATTCAGGGTCTAGTCTAATAAATATTGAAGGAACACAAGCCAGAAATTCAAAGGAAATTTGTGAACAAGAAAATGACCAGCAAAGAGCAATCTTCTAAATCTGGCCATACTCCTAGAATGATCTAACTAAAACTCCCCAGTCACTCCTGAGTGTATAGGCATGTTTAGGACAAGGACTTATTCCTTCATCACTCACTAACTTCGATTCTTTTTAATGATGGGCAGGCTTTTTCTGGGTTTATACACACACACACACACACACACACACACACACACACAGTACAGGGGACAGAGGACAGAGTTGATCATTCAGCACCCTGGGTAGCAACTATACAACATGACTCCTTCCCAGACACCACTGCCAAATCTGCCCAGGATTCTGAAGTCTGAGCATCCTTCTGATTTCTCTCCAAAGAATATTTTACAATTTTGTAGGTTAAAAAAGCTTCTTCAGAACACAGAAAATCTCAAAATCCCACTTTGAGAGTCTACATAATAAGCCAACAAGCCAAATGTATTTGAGCCAGAGAAGTGAGGAATTGTATTAGATAAAATGATCACAGCATTTTAAACAGTGAACTGCACTGCCCAGCCAGGCCAATGGTACCCTGCTTTCCAGGACCCCAACCCCACCTGCCACCTTCCATTGGTCCAAGGGACTGAGGTTCCAAACATCACTCACAAACCCTGTAAGTACCATTTAACACTCATTCTTGAGATTTGTCAGAGCTTTCTTTTCTGAGAAAAATGCCTTGTCTCTTCCCTCTGCTGCCTAGTGAAATATCAAAATGATGACTTTTTGCTTCTCAATCTCGAGATTTTGTGCATTATTTTAGATCTTATTACCACCAAGATACTTCCTACACAGAAACTTCCATTGAAAGCATAAGCTTCCAATATTGATCACTGTCTAATTAAATGCTGTACCTCCTTTATTCCAAATAATTAGTTTGCTACACTAAAAAAAATAAAATTTAAAAAAGTTTCATAGAGCAAGAATCTATAGTAAGCAGTGTAAGACCTTAATATTTGAGGTTAGCAAATCCATCCCACTGCTTGTTGTTGTAAATAAGATTATTGGTACACAGCCATGCTTACTTATCTACTTCTTATCTACTGGTGTTTTCCAACTATGTCAAGACTGTTGAATAGTTGTCACTTATGGGCCATTGAAGTCTAAACTGTCTACTGGCTGGACTTGTACATACAATGTTTGCCAACCATGTTCTAGACAGAGGTTACAAAAACAGTCAAGCTTATGTAACAATTCAAAGAAAATGCTCTTTCATGAGAAGGGAGTGAGTCATCAAAAATGACTTTTCTCCTCCCAAACTAAAAAAAAAAACAGAGGAGACTGCACAACTAGAATTAAAGATCCTGCAGCAGCAGCTCCTCTACCATCAAGGGTGGCAACACAGCCAGCCGAATGCTTTGAGAGGTCATTCATGTTGTGACTGGAAATCAGTAGCTGATCAATTGGATCTGCTGTGTTTTTAATTAAAAATACATGATTTCATATCAGGAAAATAAGATGTCCCAAGGAAAACAAAAACCTGTGTTCAAGAAAGAGAGGGCACAGGGACATTGACAAATCGACACAAGGGCCCAAGTTCACTGATGGGTGTGACGGGTGTGTTCCCGTGGATCACAGGAATGAGCTCTATACTGGGTGTCAGAAATGCAGGAGATTTTCATTATTATTACTAATTAATAGTAGTAAAACACATTGGTGCACATTTAGGGGACATAAAAAGGTTGAAATGCTGTCATTTGTGACATGATGAACCCGGATGGACCACTATATTAAAGGAAATAAATCAGGTACAGAAAGACAAGTGTCTCATGTTCTCACTCAGCTGTGAGATCTCAAAAAGTTGATGTCCCATAAGTTGAGAGTGGCCTAGCAGATGCTGGGTGTCACAGGGGTAAGAGGCGGGTGGGGAGGACTCAGCCAATGGGTGCTACAGTTAGACAGGAGAAAGCGGCTCTGGTATTCTGCTGCACAGCAAGGTGACCATAGCTAAGGACAACACAATTCATATCTCATGTAGCAAGAAGAAAGGATTTTTGAATGGTCTCACAACAAAGAAATGGGAAAAGTTCAGGTAATAGATATGTTAATTACCCTGACTTGATTATTACACAATATATACATCTATCAAAATATTGTATTGTACCCCATAAGTATATAAAATTATCATATGCCAGTTAAAAATTTAAAACAACGGGGTATGGAGCAACTGCACATGAAACCTGTTGTTTTGTTCATTATGTGACATTTGCAATTATCCACTGTGCTTCATGAATATCCACTGTGTGTGCTGACTACCCACTAAGAACTGTGCCCTAACTGTATCAGTAGGATTGATCAAGGACAGTGAAGCCCTTGAATAAACCAAAAAAGAAAAAAAAAAGGAATATTGGAAAAGCAATAAGTGGCCCATAGTAGAGATCCAGAGCTGTAAATCCCCAACATTTCATACTTGGGGAAAATTCCAAAAATTTAAAATAGGACATGAATGGGCATGTTTAGGAACACCTTCTTCCCAATAAAGCTAAATATAGTCTCTCTAGAACTCTCTTTTAGTCTATGAGTAAGTGGTCACAAAATGGACTTGATGTGAGCTTTATCTGACAGAGGTACCTACTGGACACCATGCAGCCTCAACACAAGAGTCAGGATATTGATGGGAGGCAAGTTCACATTGATTGATGACCACACCCTATTGATTTTATTTCAGGAGACAATGGTGTCTACGCTCCATCAGTGAAAACAGCATAAGATATCTGTTTATGAATGGATTTGTTTATGACAATGATGGGACCCAAGAAGAGGCACAATGCAGAAATGAGCAATTGTGATTTGCAGATAAAACTACTTACCAGAAAGCAGAGAATGGAATTGTGTGGTTATTTTGAAATGGTACATCTGAGAAAATAGGAGAGAAAAAAAGAAGAACATGAGAGAAATTTTAAGGAAAAAAAAGGGGGGGGCAAGACATCCTTCACATAGTCTGGACAAATGGAAACCAGGTGAGAGCAATTTATGAAAGAATCCATGGTTCAAAACATAAGCAGTAGAAAGTCATAGTCAAAAGGTTTCTAGGGCGGGGGTGGAATGGATGAGAAACTGCAGGGCAGTCAATCAGGGATACGCCAAACTTAGAGGCAGCAGGTACAGGAAACAGAAATCACCTAAGCAGGGTTGGTGCAATGTTTGTAGAAAGGATAAATGGGTCACTAGGCTCCTTTCCCTTGATGTTGAGCAATGACCAGTAAAGGCCCTTGCGGGGGAGCAGGAGAGCAGGCAGGAAGCCAGAGTGGAGGCCTTAAGTGTCATTGATAACCAGGAGGAACAGGAAGGAGGACTGGGAAGTGTTCAGTCTGAACTACTGGCTCATCTTGTCCAACTGCATGCCCCAGCCCCTTTACTGTCAAACAGGGCAGGACACAGCAAAGGAAAATAGCATCCATAAATGGGGGACCAAGGACACATGCATAACAAGACAGACACAGCTCTTCAGAGAATCAGACCTGCAAAGGAAACTAAAGTCCCACAGCAAATACAACAGACTGCTATACCAGGGCAAGAAAGCACCAAATAGATTAGAAATGTGTCCTTGATCTTCTCAGATGGATATGGCATTATTTCCTCTGAAACACAAAATTAGGCTGTGATAGCAATGAAGACATGACAGCTCAATTAGTGAACAGAGGAGCACAAAGTTAACAACCAACCAGAAAATGGATGAGTGAAAACCAAACCAAGGGATTCCTCCCCAAAGGAAAAGGCTATGGGATGGAGGAGGAAGGAGAGGTGGGAGACACAGAGAACAGAGCAAAGACCCTGCATTCTGCGCAAAGCTCTTCCAAAAGGAGTAGAGAGGCCACGGCCTGAAGCAAGACCCGGACTCCTCAGAATAAGAAGATGAAGTAGTCAACCACTAAACAAAATGCATGGAAAAAAGAGACCATAAAAAAAACAGTGATATTTGCATGATGAAATGCAAAACCTCTGAAGGACACAAGAGGCCATAAGATTAGGGAGAGGCAACAGATGGGGAGACAAATATTTGCATCAGACAATAAATGTAAATGCTGAAAATTATAAAGAGTTATAAAAAAAGAAAATCTCAACTTAGCACTTGGGACTTTACGTAAGTATATGTCTACAATCCTCCTAAAAGCCTAAAAGGTTTTTTATTATTACCTTGTTTTAGTATTCTTGTTTTATAGGTGAGGAACCTAGAAACCTAAAAATCAGATACCAAAGAATGAAGAAGCCAAAATTTGATCCCAGACAGCGTGACTCACTGTCTGTTCTTAAACCCATAAGATTTTTTTTTTTTTTATGTAAAGAATAACCTTCTCTGCGCACAGGGGCATACACATCATTTATATGGTCAACAAAGTAGGCAAAAAACAGGCATCATCATTAGAAGAGATAAATGAAATTTCATAGTATGGAGTATTACATTGTCTTTAAAAAGATATTTACATGGGAAAACTTCAAGATATTGTTATCAATCTTCAAAATATTGTAAGGTTAAAAAAGAGCTTATTCTAGGATAATGTGGGCATTACAGTTCCATCTCGATTTCAACATATATATGTAGGTATGAACATAAGGAAATGTATACAGACATGCCAGGAGTTTGTACAGAATCATCTCAGATAATAACATTTAGAGAGAGTTCAGTGGAATTTCAAGGCAGAATGATGGGGTGGGGATTTAAGGGACATTTCTATCAATGTGTCTATTTGATGACCTCATCCAAAAAAAACCACTATTCACAGCTTTCTTATAGATAGTTAAGGAATAGGGTCAAACACTCGTGCTTATGAATAGTTGCTATGTGCCAAGCATAAGGGTACCATAGTTATTCATTCTAAAGTAACTTTATGTGTTAGTGTTGTTAATTTAATAATTTTTAAAAATGACAGCAGGGTTCAGGGCATTTAAAGAATTCCCTGCATACGTCTTGTGCCTGGAGATGCTTAGGCTTCAGTTCTGGTGTGTCCTAAACCATGCCGACATGAAAAATATGACCAACAACCTTCACGTAAGGGTGGACAGAAAAAAGTTGTCAGGCTACAAAGAGCCAACAGAACCGGCCTTACCACATCGATCTCGGACAACCAGGTTGCGTCCTTCCTTCAGGTGTATGGTGAGGAGGTATGCAAAAGGGCTGGGGAGGTTACTTAGGCCATCACCAGCCTCCTCGAGAGTCTGTAGAGACAAAGGAGGCATTTAAATCACCAAGTCTTGAACCCAATAAGAAAATTTCTACAAGAGCAAAGACATTCTTAAATTCAATAAGGAAAAAGGTCACAACCATTGTCAAGTGTTATCTCCAAGCCCGACTCACATTGATAATTTATTTACATTGCTCTTGAGGGTTAGATCTGGATTGTCCTCCAACCCTCAGGTATTCAGAGGTGGGGTTCTGAGGACTCTGATCTCCTTGATGGATTAGCCCATTGATGGTCGAATGGACAACTCAAAGGTGGGTCCTAGCTGAAAGAAGTTGGCTACTAGGGGATGCCCTGGAAGGGTTTATCTCCTCCTGACCCCTTCCCCACTCCAGTACCACCCACCCTCTCTGCTTTCTGACTGCCAGGAGCTGAGCAGATTTTCTCCACCATGATGTTCTGTCTCACCTTGGGCTCAGAGCAATGGAGTTGGCTGACTCTGGACTAAGTCCTCCAAACCTATAACCCCATATAAATTATTCCCCCTCTAAGTGGTTATTGTCAGGTATTTTAGTTACAGCAATGAAAAGTTGATTAACACAACAATTTTATTAACAAATCCTTCTTATTTCCCCCAGTAGGATCTTATCTGAATTCAAAGGCCAATCATGATGATTTCTTCACAGGATGAACTTCCCAATGATTACATAAGGGATATGCCAATCTCTGAAAACCCTTACACTCATTAATTTTCTCTGGGGCTTCCTTATAGTATGATAGAGTTCTGAGAGGAAACAGCCTGCAGAAATACAGCTGCCAGCGTGGCTCCATGATCTTGTGGCCACACTTCCAACCTCAGGGATAGAATGCCTCCCAGTCTCCACCTTCACACCCATTCCCAACAGCTCTGGCACACTTCCTCCACCTGTGGTAAGCTTTTCAGTGCCTGACACTCAGCAGATCCCTCCTAATAAGCCCTCTCGACCATCAGACACACGTCCCTTGCTTGTACCCACATGGGACATCCACACCGTCTCTGCCCAACAGTCTCCCAGATCTGCCACGTGTTCTTTCATTCTCTGGCACCCACTCTTGGGGTCTCCTCCTTTTACTTTCCTTCTCTCACCTCCCCCAAATCACATCACTTTCCTTTCCAGAAACACATCGTCTCGTAGGGCCATAAAGTCGAAGTCAATTTTTTTAATATATATTACATGAATCCAGTGAAATTATTGAGCCAGTTTAAATGTCTGCCTTTCCTCAAAGAGGACAGATGAAAATATGTATCATTCATTTATTAGACAATTAATCGATTCTGTGGCCAAAGCCGCCCTTGACAAGTCTTCTTTAGAAAATTTCAAAGGACTTCAAAATGGCTTTGTCTCCTTTACCATTTCTCTCAATTTCATTGCTTCTGTGTATTTTTAGAAGACTCTATTCCAGTATGACCAATCAATAGATACTGAATTAATTTCTTCTGGCTAAAATTGGCAAGGCCGGTTTGTGAAGGTGGGTAGAGCTTTTATATTCTTTAGAAGTAAAAGAGACAAAGAAATATGAACATTTGATGAGAAACACTTATAATGTTTACTTCAGTGTTTGTTTTTAAGGAACTTCACTCACAGATTGTTCATCAAAATGTTGAGACGTCAAAGAAGCATTGAGATCACCATTGCCACGTAACTTCTGCAAAGAAGAAGAAAAGCCTTCATTTAAAAAGCAAATGAGGGCTGGGGATGTGGCTCAAGCGGTAGCGCGCTCGCCTGGCGTGCGTGCGGCCCGGGTTCGATCCTCAGCACCACATACCAACAAAGATGTTGTGTCTGCCGAGAACTAAGAAAAAATAAATAAAAAAAAATAAAAAGCAAATGAATGATTGTCCATGATGATATCTGTTCTCAGGTCTTCCCCTTTGGAAATCTGATATTTGCATATCCAGTTTCAGGTGTGTGGGCTGCTGTCCTGTTTGTGTGGGCAGAAGAGGTGAACTGAAAGGCATTAGTTTGTCCACAGCTTTTGCCATCAGAGTCATTGACTGGAATATTGGGACAACCAGTTCTATTCTCCTGCTGGACCATGGGTTGCCCTAGTTCATCACATGCTTAGCAAGCAAATACCACTGATCAAGTGAAAACAGAAGGGTGGGCCATCAGGGCTTGATCCCTCCCAGGACAAGCCTGGCTGGCCTCCCAACTCCAAGGGAGGTAAGCAACTTGAGATCCAGAGAACTGAGCATGTCAATAATGTAGGAAGCATTTCAAGATGTGAACGACCTTCCTCAAACCAGATCTCCATGGGCCCAGCAACTATATAGTTAGTCACCGACCCAAAACTAGGAAATGCAAATTCTGCCCAAATGAGCTCACAGTGAGAGATATATCTTTCCTAATATAAACACACCTCCCCCACGTTGGATGTGATTCCACAAGGTATTAAAACTTGCACAATTCATTAGTTAGTAGGGTAACAGCAGAGATCTTAGTTGTGTCAGGTCTTAAGTGCACAAACGAGGGTGTGCACAGAAGAGCTTTCATGCTCTGTGAGGACAGCTGACTGTAATAAAAGGCAGGATGGAGAGGACTGGGAGGAGCAGATCCCACCCACCCCACAAGCCATGGGAGCACATTCCTGTTTTTCTGGTACATCAGCCAGAGCTGATTTCTTGTGTGGAAAAAAAGATGGGATTTCCCCTTCCAAAAATGGTTAGATAACTCCAAGGTTTAGAGGCCACTTTGGAGACAGGAAAGAGGTTTGCAGAGATTGATTAGATGACCATGAATCATTGGGGATGGGAGCCAGGACCCAAGGCACTGAGGAAATGTCCTTTGTTACTCCATCCATAGTGACCACTAGGAACATCTTGGGCACAATTAGAGATCCTGGATGGTAGGATGCCTTCCAAGACATACATGCTCAGAGCTAGATGAGGCAATAAAAACCCCAGTTCCAGACAGGGAATCAGTTCTATTCTCCTGCTATAGATCTTTCAGGCCCAAACAGTGATGGTGAGGAGTTTGCTTCCACAAAAAAAGGAGCCCTGGGCTCAACCTCCCAGCAAACAAGAAAGGGGGCAGCAGGTACTTTGCTAAACTACCTGTCCTTTGTGTTCTTGGTATCTCCCTTATGTGCTATCTCTAAAAATTAGACACCTAGGTGAGTCAGCAGGCCAGTCCAAAAGTTGCTTTATGATAGAAATCAATTATCTTACTCAACTTTCACAACGTTAAAAGATCTCTTCATATATCTTTAATACTGTACACTATCAAATCCCATGAATTCAACTTCTTCCTGATTACTATGTCAATAACTATGACTTCACATGCAGAGCCAAGAGTCACCAGTGTTATCTGATGCTCTGCAGCCTGAAAATCCCCCACTATTGTTCTCAAGTGGGTTAAATGAAGTAAGTTTCATTTGGCCAATCCTGTTTCAAGACAATTTTTTTTTTTAAACTACCATGTCTAGGTTCAGAATTTCTGTTTAAAATATCTGTTATTAGCCACAGATCATGTTAGCCTGGTATCTTCTACTTGCAATAGGAAAAGAGGCCAGATGGATGCCTAAATTTGGTCCCCCTACAGATTTATACACAATATATATTCTCCCAGGTTGGCCTCACTGTACTTAATGATGACGTTAATTAAATGACAAAACAACCACCATCATTTACATGCTATCAGAAATGAACACAGAGCTCTTATTCAAAATGTGGTAAGTCTTCCACTTATAACAGCAGGGAAATTCAATGTGAGGAATGGCATTAATTCAACATTATGGCTGGTTTTACTCACAGAAAAGTCACAGAACTTAAAGTTATGATTCCCACAGCCACTGTAACTGTCATACACCATATATACACACTGAGGCAGGAAAGTGATTACCATAAAGAACAGGAAAATGTTCCATATGCACGAGAGGACGACTTATAGCCACTGGGGGACACATAACTTTGAATATTCCCCTACACTCTTGCATAGAGTCTCTGGTATTATTCACTGAGTAGAAGTGGTATTATTTTCACCTTATTTTATAAACCTAATAACTATATTAATATCTTTGTTTTCACTAAAAAGAGCACAATTAATATTTATGTCAACAGAAGTCACTAGTTTATCAATCATTTGAAGAAAATTTTTGCTCTTAATCAGCATAATTGACAGGTTACCTGTGTGAGAGTGCTGAGATTTTTAATACATGGACAAATCTGACTAATGCCTGCACAATTAGGATACAAAACAGTTCTGTTACCCCAAACACCCCTCTCTTCCATACCACTAGGCAGAACTTCCTCCAATTCCTAATCCCTGGCAACTCCTAATCGGCTCTCATCACATTTTATTTTAAAGAGAGAGAGAGAGAGAGAGAGAGAGAGAGAGAGAGAGAGAGAGAGAGAGAATTTTTTAATATTTATTATTTATTTTTTAGTTCTCAGCGGACACAACATCTTTGTTTGTATGTGGTGCTGAGGATCGAACCTGGGCCGCACGCATGCCAGGCGAGCGCGCCATCACTTGAGCCACATCCCCAGCCCCCTCTCATCACATTTTTAATTTTTTTCCAGAATATCACATCAGTGGGATCATACAGTATGTAAATGTTTGAGATGGGCATCTTTCACTTAGCACAGAGACTTTTAAATTTTCAAGTTTCTCATTTAATTGCTAAATGGTATTCTATCATATGGATATATTACAGATTGTTTATCCTTTAAGAATCAGTTATCACAATTTTAAACCTATTGTGCTTAAGTATGTATTCAGGAAAAGAAATAATTTTGAATATTGAAGCCAATAAATTTCCACATGATGAGCTACATAATTACACACAAGCATTCAGAAATACAGCTTTAACATACTGGGATGAACACTAGTATGAGGGTGTCATCTCTCACATGAGTCTTACCACTGACTTATAGCTAAACACATTTTGGTGTTGGTTTTCAATGACTGTGAGTTTGTAGTGGTATCTCCATTCTACCTTACAAACTTGAAATTTATGGGAAGGTAGCATATATTTTGCATTCCCTTTATAGGAGGATCCTCAGCTACAAGAATGCAAATCTATTACAATTCAGCAGAATATGGGAAGACACAAAAATAAACTCATCAATTATTTAAAAAAGAAAATTTCATCTAGTTATGGGAAGATTTTGAGAGCAAGACACTGATGTGAATAAACAATATTTTCCTTTTGTATAAACCACTTGTGATCTTATACAAATACCACCTCCCCTGTGGCTGTCGGAAAGATCTTTTCATAAACTACACACAGGAAGCCAAATCACAAACTATGTTAGCAATTACTGGCTATTTAAACTTTAGTGGAAGACAACACACACCCACATCCAGAAGAGCTACCTAAGAGTAAAATGTTTGCTAAGATCAATTATTTTGTTTCTGGAAGCTACTCTATTTTAGTTTAACAAAGGACATATTTATTTCATTCTGTAACTCACTCCAGGCTTTTGAGAATATGCATATTTAAGACTACAGGAATCACAAACATAAATATCTACAGGACAAACAGTAATAAAATAAGCAAAAAGGTTTGGTTGGCTAGACTGACCATTATCAGCTTCAGGACACAGTGAAAGGATAAAAGATAAGCCAAATGGCAATTAGAGGTCAAAATCAGAATATCTATTCCAAAATTAAATAAATAAACAGAAACAATCAGGCCTACCAAATAGCTGTATTTATTCATATTCAGCCTTTGCACCTTTTAGGAGGCTATTGAACATACAATCATGGTTTATATATTTAATTTGTTCTCATCTCCAAAATTGTTAAAAGTGGTAATCCTGGAATATATCTAACAAACTTAACATAATTGTGTGTGGGGGGAGCGCGCGTGCGCACGCGCGCCCATCTACCCTGTTTAACCACAGGTCATGCCATCTTACCCACACTGCATTTCATAAATTGCAGCCTGTGAGGCGCATCCAACCTACCACTTGTTTTGACAAATAGTCTAATTGAAAACCAGCTCTGCCTGCTCATCTCTCTACCATCCACCACTGACTTCATGCTACATCACCAGAATTAATTAGTGGTAACCAAGGACCTTAGTGGCCCCCAAAAGCCAAATGCAATTAATATCAGGGTCTTTACAGAAAAAGTTTGCAAGTACTGGTACAATGCTTTAAAACCATTCTTTACTCATCACTAATATTTCTCCACTGACTTTCCATAAATGTTTGCATACTAATTAGCAAGAGAAATTTTAAAAGAATAATAATTCCCTTTATATTTGCTTAGTACTTCCTAATTCACACATACTCACTCTTGTTATCTTCATATAAGAAGTCCACCAGTTGTCATTTGTAAACTGGCAAGTTTACAAATAAAGAAGCCAGAGGAAGAAGAAAAATAAATGGTCGCCAGTGGGGAGTAGGAAGGTGAGGGCTTCAGGAATACACCCAGGACTCCACTCTATTCACTCTACCACAACTGTGCCTTGAGCATCCAGAAACAGCTCACCCTGTCTATTGTGCTACTGCACAACAGTAAAGAAGTCCTAGAATCCTGAAGACCTAGTTCCAAATCCCACTTCTGCTACTTCTTAGCTCTCAGTTCTGGGGAAAAAAATGTACTTAAAATTCAAGAAACATAGACATCTCTCAAAGTGGCAAAACAAGATGCTTACTTTATAGGTTACTGAAAGAAAAATTAATTCCTTCACTGGATATTTGAATGGAATTGTATGAATGGATATTAAGAGTGGATTCTCTGGGCCAGACACTGGGCTAGGTAGGCTCTTTGTATAGAAAATAGACCAAGTAAAGGTGGTCCCACAAGATAGTACCTACATAGCAAGTAGTGGAGCTCCTTCCACACAACCTCACAGGAAGTGGTATTAGACTGGAGTTGTTCTGTCATTTTATCACTATCATTATTGTTGCTGTTATTAAAACAGCAGATGTGTTTGGGAAGTAACAAAAAACTCTCTGAAGAAAGTGATTTGATCATTACACATGGTACACATGTATCAAATTATCACGCTGTACTCCATAAACATGCACAATAAGAAAAAAAATTAAACTCCATGAAATTGTTCAGCAACCCAAGTCCCCTCATTCCCACCAACATTCGCAGCTTATGACAGTTAGACGGCTGGCTGATGGAGCCTCAGGTCATGCCGTCTGGCCCACACACAACCCCATCAGCCTGGGCAGTCTTCCTCCAGGGCTCCCTTCTGGGGCAGAGCTTCTCTAGATTGCTATTCCCAGTGTCTCCAGCAGGCACTGTCAATAAGCTGCTGCCTCATTCTGCCTGCCTGTGAGCTGTGCAGCATTGACAGGAGGTGCCTTTGCATCCTGCCCACTCAGTGCCCCAGGTGGTTGCTCTAGTCTACTAGTTGCTAGGCAGATGGGAAAGCACCATGTGAAATGACCTCTGTTAACTTCCCTGATGTCTCCCAGCATTGCCCCTCACACCCTCCTCTCCAGCCACAGTACTTCTTCATTCTTCTTGAAGCTCACCAAGCCCACTCGGGCCACCCAGGTCCTTTCCACTGGCTGACCTCTCTTTCTGAAATGTTTTTTCTCTAGATAGGTCCATGACTATCTTCCTCACTTCCCCTATGGCTTGGTGTCAAGGTTATCTTCTCTGAAGAGGTCCTTCTTGACCCCTCTTTTCAAAACGGTGACAGCGAAACCCCAGCACTCCCTAGAACTTTCTCTGCCTTATTTCTCTTCATAATATTTAGCACTTTCTGATCACATCTGTAGCCTGCCACTCTTCAGAAGAGGCACACCCGGCGGGAGAGGAAATGCTGCCAGAGTTGTTGACTGCTGTGTCCCTAGCGCTGTCCCTAGCATCAGCATGTGGTCAGCGTCCAGTCCAACAGATGGGGAAAGAGGGAGGGCACAAGAAAGGGGAGGCCATGTTCATGAAGGGTCCTGGGACATGCCTGCATATCTGCCTCACTGACACCATGATATTGGGGTATGATTTGGAGATCAAACAGAAATAGTTCAGAAGACGTAAATGAGGGGTAGTGAGACTGACGCACTTGCTTCACTTTGCAAGCTGGAGACCATTTCCTCTCTTCGGTGGTTTGATACTTCGCTTCTCTGTGGTCACTAAACTGAAGCTCTGTGGTTGCCAAGCAGGGTTTCTGGAAACATCTCAATAGGAGTAACTCGAAACCACTAACTCACCCACATGAGCTAGCACCAAAGCTAGTTATTTACAATTCCAACCACCAGATGAGATGTCAGGGAAGGACCTCCTCCATGGAGGACTTGCAAGATGACAGAGAGAGGGAAATGATCTTTCCATTCCTGATCATTTGGTTTTGACCAAGACAGTAAGCTCCTCTGACCACTATAATTATCACTGTGCTTAATAGGCCACAGTAGATGCAGAAAAAAGAACATCTTCCTTTTATGATTGACTTGTGTGGCTCTCCAGTTCTCAGTCCTCTGAAGTTACAGTAGGTTACTGCTGTCTAGGAAATGAAGAAAGAAGAAAAAAATCAAGATAAAAAGAAGAAAATAAGCTCTTTTCCCTCTCAGGTCTCCTTAACTTTAGCTTCTTTACTCTTCTCCTGACACTGGAAACTCCTCAAGAAAGCATTCTGTGTACCCAGGGACTCCATGTGTCACCATATGCCCCAAACCAACTGAATTTCTTATGACCCTCAAAGCACCTACCATTGGATTTGACTCTGGCTTTGGTTTGAAAGCCAACTGCGGAAACAACATAAATTACCATATATTCATATACATAGAGAGTGTTTGCAGAAAGGCTGAGAGGTAGAAAAAAATAAGAAGGCATCATTTCTACCTCTTAGGAGCTCTCAGATAATAAAAAAAAAAAAAAAGAAACTCCCAAACCAGGATTTTATACATGTGTGTGTTTGTGTGTGTGTGTATTTGACTATGTGTGGGAGTGGAGAGGGGTGTTTGACGGTATTCTAAAGTGTTCTTACTTCCTCCTCAGCCTCAAGTCTCAGATGATCTCACTGATCATCCTCTGAGAATGAAATTGTAAAACCACCATCTCAGTAAAGTTTGTGATAGCAAAATACCACGGACTGGGAGCTTCAATAACAGAATTCTCTTTTTCTCAGACTTCTGAAATCTAGAAGTCCAAGATCAAGGTCCTGTCCCACTGGGTTCCTGTTCAAGGCCACTTCCTGGCTTGTAGATGACCAGTTTCCCTGTAATGTCCTCACATGGTGGGGAAAGAAATCTCGGAGGTATCTTCAATAAATACATCACTTCTATTGGATCAGGGTCCCAAACTTATGATCTCATTTAACCTAAATCACCTCTTAAAGGCCATATCTCCACTACAGTTGCATGGT
This sequence comes from Spermophilus citellus, assembly GCF_964194105.1. Lineage (NCBI taxonomy): Eukaryota > Metazoa > Chordata > Mammalia > Rodentia > Sciuridae > Spermophilus > Spermophilus citellus. The sequence continues at coordinate 60,466,734 of NC_138185.1, forward strand.
GGGGGGTGGGGGCTAGAACTGCAACATGCAAATTGCAGATGGCTCAATTCAGTCCATAGCAACCATTCTTCGTCCATCAAAGCCCAGATGTACAAAGTCACAGAAAGGAGATAATGTGACTACCAGTTCACCCTGATAAGGCATCAGCATGACAGAAAGTGATAATATATAATCAATGAAACAGTGTGTCAATCAGAAAAAGAGGGACCATGCAAAGAAGCCTGGGTAAAAGTTTAGATGTGCTCAGTGGGAAGAGAGAGCCTCTGTCGCAGAACTTTGAGAGTCTGAACTCTGTTAGCTAGCTGGGTCACCTGTAAAGCAGAAGGAAGATGGCCCTGAGGTGGGGTGCGAGGATGTCCCGTTCTCATCATCAGCTCAATCCTCATTGTGAGACAAACTGCACCAAATGCCATTCACAGAACTCACCCACGCTCCTTGCAGAGATTCACTTGTACCAGCTTCCTGACTCTAAAGTGACTTCTCATAAAGACTGGCACTGGGGAAACATGTCCAGGCCCTGAGACAACCAATTAATAAAGTTGACTTTGGTTACAATTTGACTTCCAAAGGACCTTCACAACAATAAAGAAGAAGCTGTTTACATCAAAAGGAACCTTAGTGGCTACCCAGTATTTCATTCTCATTGCAAATTACTTGTGATAGCTCATGGTAGAGTGGTGTCATGACCAATTGGTTAGTATGAGTCAGTCCTCAAAGCAGCTGTCCACTAGACAGTTGACCCAGGTCTTGGAGCAGAGTGATCTTCTCAAAGTGAGTGATGCCCTTACCCAACATCACCCTTGCCCAGCACCAATTCACTTCCTCCCCATGTGGTCAGCCCTTCCTCTCTCTACCACTTTCCACACAAAGACTGAGGCTAGTGTTCAGTGACAGGAAAAGCAGCATGCTGTGAAAACGAAAGCAGGTGAGGCTACTGTTTGCAGAGTTGGGAAAAGCACCAGAGAAAAGGAAGAGGTTACCTTGGCCTGGGAGGATGAAAGGAATTTCTGTAAGGGAAGATGAAGGATGAAAAGAAGGAAGGAGCAGATGGGAGATGGATAAACGAAGGCTTCATAAAGTGTGAAAAGAGAGGAAAGAAGAACACTCCCCCGTTGTTCACAGGACTTGGGATTGAGCAAAACGTTGTGACAACAAAGTTGCTGAGAAACAATTGTCTGTATCTGGGGGAACACTTCAGGGAAGTGTCAATTGTTTTAACAGAAAATTATGTCAAGGTTTCTGGGGGATATACAAACAATAAAAATCTGGGGTTCAAGAGGGAGGTCCGGCAGGGTCCTCTTCAGCCACCACATCCTTTCTCCTAAGTCTGCTTTCTCCATTTAATGACTGGTTTGAACCCCTGCACTGGCAACTTGAGGCTGCACCTCTCTTGTACACCCCGACATCCCATCTCCCTTTCACTGCATCTCCACTTTCCTACTTTGTCTCCTCATTCCATTCCCCTATTACCATAAACCAATATTTCACTTCTTGTGCCGACACTGGCAGGACTGGAGAGGAACTGTGGAATTCAGACATGACTGATAATCGAGGTTCTATCCCATCGCTGTAGGTTCAACCTGGCACCAAACCAGCACTGGCACAAAACAAGTGTGACAACTCTCTAATGGGTCCCTCAGACCACAGATGTCCTTTGCCTCATCCCCTCTGGAAAACTGCAAACAAAATAAGTTACACCAAGGATATTTGGCAAGCCTCTCAGTGTCCTTGCTGTACACCAGATTGGTCACACGCCAACCCCTCCCTCCCTCCTTCTTTCTTCCCCCATTCCATTAAAGTTGTAGAAAGCCTTAGGCTATTCATGAGAAACAGATGTGCAGATCCAAGATACAGACTAACTGACTTCAAGACTCTCAGATGGCATGCATTCAGCAGGACTTCTGTATTTTAAAAAGCAGAAAAAAAATCAGATTTTAGATTAGCATCAGGCTTGGGCTACAGAAGCTACACCTGCCTAAACTTCTTTGTAAGTTCACTTACCATCATATTAAAGGAGATTTCATTTCTAAATGAAAATTTATATATTAACAAAAGGTTGATTCAATTAAATCCTAGAGAAAATTCATGGGAAAAACACTAACAAAAATTCTATTCATGTGAGGATACATATTTCCATGATTAGTGTTTACATTAAACAAGTGCTGGTTGAGCTCAGACTGCCTGTTAGGTATGAAGCTAAGCCTTGGATACAGAAGGCAAATTAGAGGATTCTCTCCTGGCCATGCCAGTTCTCCGCACTAACCCATCCTAGTAGAGAAGATAATTAGGTGTGTAGTGCTTCTCTACCATTTGATAAACTCTGGATCCTCAGGTAGTGGGAGAGGCCCACACAGTATAAACAGCAGTGGAGAGAGAAGCAGGGGAGGAGGGGAGGATGAACAGAGCTGTACACTTGACTGCAAGTAATCCTAGGGGTGATTAGCTGCAGCTCGGTTCCTCCATCCTCTGCAGAAAAAAAAAAAAAAATGAAACGGGCAGATAAATGACACTTGAATGATGAGAACCTCTATCTTAGGTAAGATAATTGATATTAGTCTCTATCTCCTATCTCCTATAACTGTAGAAGGGAAGTAAAAGATTCTTTTTTTAAGAATGATACTTTTTTTTAAAAAATGGCCAAATTAAAACAGAAAAATCAAATGATCCAGAATAAACTATTCTTGAAGGACTCTTCTTATTTCAGGATTTCTGTATTTAGCCTGTGAGCAAACAGCCAACACCCACTAACCATCCTTCCTCCATCACTTCCAGAAAGCTTCCTAAGAAGTCTCTTTACCAGATAGGACAGAATGCTCACCATGGCCAAAAGCACCCAGCCACACTTCAGGTCAGTGTTGGTCACATTTCCTGGCTTGGCTAATGTGCTATCCCTCTGCCAGCCTTGACCCTGCCTCAACATGATATGTGCCCATCCCCCACACATTGATTCCCCTCCACTCTACTAAGCTGCTAGGGGATCAGACTTAGAAGCTTTGCAAGAATAGCTCTAATATCTGATTGCCTCATGCTGTGTGGTGCAAGGCTGTCTCCCCAAAGCTCATAGCTTGAGCACAGTCACCTTCTTACCCATGTCCACTCCCAAGCTCTCCATTTATAGCACCTAGTCTAGAGCAGCATTCAAATACCTACACATATTCAAACAAAGGGGAAAACAGTTCCACAGTGCTCAGTTTGATTGCAGTTAATTTAAAAATCCTTCTAGCTGGACACTTTAGCATATCAAAGCCAAGAAGTCCACTTATTTTTGCTTATTGGATAATAAGTAAAAAGATAATGAAGATTAATTTCAGTATAGAGTTCAGTATGTTACCTCACCATACTGAAATAATTTAGTAATTTGCAAACTTTTCATTTTGTTTAGTGGAAACACATAATTTAAATTTGCATACAAGAGTAATTTTTACAAAAAAAAGATTTCATAAATGTTAATATTCAAGAAAAATATAGTTAAGTGATTTACTGAGTAGTGGTACCCTAACATAGTAACGTCTCCAAAAGAATACAGCCACACAATCTTCTGAGCCTTCATGATCCAATTACCCACCCCCCAGAAAGACCTAAATAAATATAATAATCAACAGGCTTTTATTTGAATAATAAACCCAAAATACCAGTTAAATAATTTTCTATTCAATTCTAATAGTAACCTGATAGAGAAACAGTTAACTTTCTTACTTTAACACTGAAACATACTTTACTGCCATTACTGCAGGAATTTTAAAAAATAAAAACTTCTGATTACATTCATTATTCAAATCATGTTTTGGTAACTGGATGGTGATAGAACTTAAAATTAAATCCATCATAGAAATACTAGCTTTGTCTCATAATTACATTTAACTGACTAACCTTGTTGAAATACTAAAGCTGAATCACTTATTTCTTAATTTATTTTTAGAGAATGCAAGCAAAGCTGCTCAGAGGTGAATATACACATACTTACATATCCTCACACATAGAAGGAAGACCCAACCCTGTCAAAGTCAAAGGGAGACACACATTCATAAATTCCTTAGGCACAGTAATGTACATGATTAGTCTATTAAAAAAGAGACAGACTAACAGAGACATTTATACAAAAAGTTAAATGGAAGTTAAAGTCCTCATTTCTTTGCCAGGGACTGGAAAAAAAAACTCATTCAATAGAGCATTTAATGTCTTAAAATGTCTTAGAGAGGCTGTTTGTAACAGTTTTTAAATACTTAGAGGTCAATTCGAAACTAATGGGAACCCTGGGTGCAATCGATATTACATTAATTTGAATTCTTGTAAATGACATTCTCCTTATCCAAGCTAACCACAAAAAAATGACCCCTGACCAAATTTTCCAAGGGCACAGAATACATTTTAAAAAGGAAAAGAAGGAAATGAAACTGGAAAGTGCAAGCCCTGGTCTCACCTCAGGCTCTTCTTGTGCATCCACTCTAAGAGGAGGTTTCTGAAACTCAAAGATGCCCTGGCTGGAGGCCCGATGATCCTCAGCAGGAGAGGAGTAAACCTCCTCTGAGTCTGTTTCCACCGCATGGAGATGGCTTGCTTCTTCCTGGCTCCAGTCCAGTTCTTCTTCAGACTGTTTCAAAGAGCTGCTACTACTTTTGGGAATGATCCCTGCAGTGGACAGGCTGCTGGGAACCGAGGTGTAGGACGACTGGGGACCTGAGTAGGGTCGACCCTCTGGAACCAAGTCCTCAGCCTCTAGGAGGTCAGGAACAGAGAGACTGAGCCTGCGGTCCAAATGGTGGCTTGCCCTTAAGTCTAAGGGCTTGTTTGCGTTCTTTTTTACCTTCTTCTTGCTCAAATTGATTAGCAATGGCCTGGTCCGCTGTTTTAATGAGTCCCAGACAGATGGTTTATCCAGATCCATGGTTGCATGAAGAATAAAAGAATTCTCTCTTCAAAAGAGTGTGTCTCTATTGAAAACAACTTTGGTGACTCCTATAAAACAGAACATAAAGAGAAAACATTAGCCTTCTCTGTGGGTTCAGGGCACATCAAGTGGGAAACGACTCAGAAATCCCATGCTATTTTCTGAGTGATCAAGATTCAAAAATTCAATCATAACTTCTACAAATGCCAGGAAAAGCATTTTTTCTTCTAATATTCTTTTTATTAGCATGCTATAGTTGTACATTGGGAATAGAAAGAACTTTTAAAAAGAACTTTTTAAGATTTTTATCAGAGCCATGATAGAAAAGTTGGAAGCAGTGAATGAGGCAGTCAAGTTGATCCAAAAGAAAGCTTCCTAGGAAGACCACTGTTTATTCCCTTTCCTGGAAAAGCAAAGATAAAGACAATTACTAGAATAGTGCCAGGGGCAGTTCATCAGCATGATTAGGGGCAGGGGACTCCCTTTAAATCAGGGTCAGCCAACAGCTTCCCTAATGGGCCACTTAATAAATATTTTTACACTTTGTGGACAGGTACTATGTGCTGCAACTTCTCACCTCTGCCCTTGTGACCTCCAGGATGAAATAAACATCACCTACATGAAAGAACAGGGCTGTGCTCTAATAAAACTTCATTGGTAAAAACAGGTAGCAGACTAGCAGTCTGGTCATCAGCAGTCACTTTAAACATGCCATCTTCCTCTCCAGAGTCAAGTATGTGTTTTGAAGGACAAAAATATGCTCACACCAAATTGGATTCTGCCTAGCATCTTTAAAATATATAACAACAACAACAACAATAAAAATGAGCGACTAGAGAGAAAAACATTTGTAAAAAAATGGGAGTTCTGTCTTCATCCATAACTGGCAAAACTTCTACACTGGAACTCTCACAAGAACAAGCCTCAGAGACTCAGTCTGAGGACATGAGGGGGGAGAAAAGTGATTCTCACCAACAATTGGATGTGAACAATAAAAAGGCTTCACAAATAAATATGCCATCACAAAGGGTGGTAAATGCTGCTATCCAAAATATGGCTTCAGAGATGACAGGCCAAATTTAGCAGAGATCAAATCAAAATCAAATTTGGAAAAATAACTCTTATTTTATGTGCCAAATGGCTCATCATAAATCGTTTCAATGTGAAAAGATCTGGCCAGGCCACTGGGACCTGCCCTATAATGATTTTGCTACATTTGGCTGAGAAAGAGAAGTCAGGAGCCTCCACAAAACATATTTTTCTAAAATCAAAAACTCCATGTTTTTTGTTCTCCTATCCAACTGATTTAAGGAGAAGATATTGAATCATTGAAAAGAAAAGGCCAGTGAGTCCACACATCAGGGTTCCTATGGCCATTTGCCTGGTGAAAGTCAGGACATTATTCTCTACAAGGACCATCAGTACAGGATGGACTCAGTTCCTTCAGTGAGAACTATGCAATGCTGGAATCAAGGTATTGGGCTCTAGAGACCAATTCCAGGTTAGAATTCTTCTCTGCTTTGTTACATTCTACTGAGATGTTTGAGAGCAAGTAACCTCACTAAGGCCAAGTTTTATCACCTATAGCTTGAGAATTAGATTACCTAGTTTACAGATAAAATGATAAGCATAAATCATAGTATCTGCTGAATTAAGGTGTTCAGTCAAGGAAAGCTCTTTTTATCATTATTGCTATTGTCATTATGCCTACTTTCGATAACTTAGTCAAGTTATGTAAGAGCTCTATATCTCATTATTGTTCCTACTTCATAGATTAACTTAATACTAAGTATTTCTGGGACTGTGGTAAAAACTGAATGAATTCAGATAAGAACAGTGCTTAAATAAGTGTTTAATACAATTTTAGCCATTTTTATGAACTACTCCATAGTGGATTATTCTGACTTTAAATATTCAAAATGTTTTATGACATTTTGCTGACATTGAAAAATTTATTCTAAACAGAAACTTGTATTTCACATTAGCAAAACACAAATACATTATCCAAGTCATGTATTGTACCTTGCAGATATGCTATGGTGCATGGTTTCTATGTTTACTTATAGATATTTTCCTTCAATTAGCATGCAATGGAGGTGGGATATATAGCACACTACCTAACACAGGAGAGGACTTTGAGAAAGGAAAAAGCCAAGCCAACAGATATATCTGGTACATTCACCATGTGACAGGCACCATAAAGGTCCCAGGACACCCATCACAGCCTTGAGAAAAAATATCCTAGGAATGAGAAACGAAAGAATACAAATAAAAGCTCTGAGCAAAAGAATTTATCCCAATTCCAAGCTAATTTCAACCAGATAGTTTTTGACCAAAAGAAACATTATTCTGATCAACTAAAAATTGAAGGCAGAGGAAAAAACAACAATTTAAGTAACTAAAAGGTTGTAATGAAAGTAATGTATTAGAAATATAAAAAGGAGAGGGTAGCCAGTCACAGGTGGCAAGAACAATGGGATTAGGGTTGCTTATAACACATGTGCTATGAAGTCTCTGACCACAAAGACAACAGCACATGGGTGGGATGAACAGAGTACACTTCAAGTGGACAAGGAGCAGTAGATGGCAACTTTGACGGGTGTAGCAATGCTCAAGACTCACTCATGTGACAGAATATGATGAAACACTGTGATGTGTAAAACAGTCAAGTAGAGGATTATGGATTTCAGACAAGTAATGAGAGTGAGAGTCAAAGACAGAGGCAGGCACATAGATATCCCCCAGATTCAAATCCCACATGATTTCACAGAGATTGTCCCTGCACCTCCTGGCACAGTCTTATCAAGAATGTGTTTTCAAAATGCTTATTCCTGGCCTCCACCAAATACAGTGAGCCCAAGTCCCAAGAATTTCCCTGCTGAATATTGCACAGACTCAAGGTTACCTATCCAACTTCCAGAGATGCTTGCATTCCCCTTCAGAGGAAATGAGGGAAACCTGATTATTTTATGGAAAGGCTGAGAAGAAATAACCTCTCAAACAATGGAGAGGTTTTGAATCTCCAAGAAACATAACAACAACAAATAATGTGATGGAAAACAGAAAAGGTTGAAATGAACAAAGAGCACCTCTGAAGAATGTGCTGTGTGAAAACATTGCTTTTCCATGTAAATGGTCCCAGTGAAATACATAGTCTCCATCTCTTTTGGGGGATCAGGGGGAATTGGTAGAAATGGATACAATATTGGAACATTGCAACATTTTCAAGAGCTAGTTCAGGTAGAAGCAGGGATGTGCTTAGGATCACTGGATGCTGGAGACAACAGTTTCATCATCTTAAATTAATAAATATATATTATGTATTTTTTATTTTTAAAATCACCTTAAAGGAAAATAGGCATTTCTTCCCTTTCATGTATACTTTTGTAACTTTAGCACACATAGAGATTTGTTTTATAACCATCACAATAAGAAGGATCTTCCCCTTAGAGTTATACCCACCTCAGAACCCCCCATCCAATAATAATTGATCTCTTCCTCATCATTATAATTCAATCTTTTTGAATTTTTTTATAAATAGAATAATAAAAAAAAAACCATAGTTTGTTTGCTCAACATAAGACCTTTGAGAATCACACAAGTTGTTGCAGGAGTCAGTCATTAATGAATATTCTTCACTGCAGAGAGTATTCCATGGTCTGAGTGTATCAGAATTTATCTATTACACCTTAATGGACATATGAGTGGTTTCCAGTTTTGAGCTCCTAAAAATAAAACAGCTGTAGATTTCAAATGTGTAATTTTCACTTTCCTAAGGGGTGTGATAATGGAAACCTTTTTATGTATTTATTTGCTATTTTTATGTGTAGTTTAGCAAACTACAAGACTTTTACCCAATTTTTTAAAATTGGGCTGCTCGCTTTCTTTTTACTGATATATTTTGGGTACAAGGCCTTTCTTGAACACATAACTTATAAATATTTACCATTTTATAGATTGACTTTCTTTTATTTTAATGGTGTCTTATGATCAAATTTTGGGTTTTAATTTTCAGTTTTAAAGCTTGATGAAGGTTAGCAGATACTATTTTTTATTTTATGGAAAATACTTTCTGGGTCAGTCATGTCTCCAAACTTATTGCTTAACTCCAGTTAACAAAAGTTTCTCTCATTTTCTACTAATAATTTTATAGTTGTACCTTTTACATTGAGATTTATGATCTATTTTGTGGGAGTTTCTACAAAAGGTTTATGGTTTCATCAAAGTTCCTCTTTAACATATGGATGGCAATTTTTTTCTAATATCAGTGCCTCATTTTTCCACTGAATTAATCTGCATTATCCTGAACATCAAATGCCACATTCATGTGGGCGTGTTCTTTGGGTCTATTCTGTTCTAGGAATCCATGTGGCTATCAGTTTTTCAGTGCTATCTTGTTTTGATTACTGTGACATGCTAGTCTTAAAATCAGGAAGTGCAAATCTTCTAAATTCATTATCTCCCTACCTTGCTTATCTACTCTAGTTCTTCTGTACTTCTGTATAAATTTTAGAATAATTTCATCTATAAATGCCAAAGAAAATCCTGCTAGATTTCTATTGCATTGTATTAACCTACAGATGAGTTTGGGAAGTACTGACATGTTTACTAGGTTAAGTCTTCCAATATAAGTATATTGTATTGCTATATATTTAGATCTCCTTTGGTTTTTTCATCAGTATATTCTGGAGTGAGCTTACATATCCAGTATGTTTTATTAGACTTACAAGTATTTCATTTTTGTTGAAATGAGAGCATATATTTTTCATTATTATTTTCAATTGTATAATGCTAATGTAGAGAAATAAAATTGAATTCTGTGTGCTGACCTTGAATCCTTTTTTAAAAAATATTGTTGTTGTAGATATATGCAATATCTTTTTATTTATTTATTTTCATGTGGTGCTGAGGATGGAACTCAGTGCCTCACACGTGCTAGATAAATACTCTACCACTGAGTTACAACCCCAGCCCATGACCTTGAATTTTTTTAACTTGCTAAATATACTTAGTTTTATAATTTTTATTAGATTCCTTTGGCTATTCTATCTTGAAAAAATCATGTTTTCTGTAAATGGGGATATTTTTATTTCTTCCATTTTATATGATAAACCTTCATTTTTTTAACCTTATTAAACTGCTTAAAGACTTCCTGTAAATGAGAGTGAAAGTTCTTATAATTTCTCTGATCTTGAAGAGAATGCATTCAACCTTCCATTATTAATTAAGATGTTAGCCTTTTATCAATTTATTGACTTCTTCCCCCAAGAAAAAAGTTTTGCTTTAATTATTTCACTATTTTCAACATCATACATGTTTGCTTATGACTTTATGACTTCCTTCCTTCTGCCTGACATTGGCTTCATTTTCTCTTTTGACTTTAAGGTGGTAGCTAAATTCAAAAGGTGAAAAACTATATCCCAGCAGATAAGATCCACAAAACCACCTGTTTTTGCACATAAAGTTTTAATGAATATAGCCACACTCATCAGCTTACACATTGGCCATAGCTTCTTTTGTACTTCAATGGCAGAGTTTAACACTTATTATATGCTTCAAAGCTTAAATATATACCATATGAACGTTTACCAAGAAAGTTTGTCAACCATTGGTTTCCAATGATTGATCTGAACCCTTTCTTCATTTTGAAAATAAAGTTTAAAACTACATATTAGCTGCATTCCATAAATTGTGCTATATGGTATTTTCATCTAGATCAAAAACTTGTCTAATTTACTTGAAACTTCCTATTTGAGCCATGTACTACCTGTAAGGATATAATATTTCCACTTTCATTTTTAAGTTTTTCCTTTTCTTGGTTTAGCTCATTTTTATTCCTTCTTGCATGTTTGTGTCTCCAATATTATATAGAGCAACTTAGATATAGTACAAGGTACTTTTTAAATTGATTTTTTAAAAAATGACAGCGGAATGCATTACAATTCTTACTACACATATATACCACAAATTTTCATATCTGTTTGTATATAAAGTATTTTGACACCCAATTTGTGTCTTCATACATGTACTTTGGAATATGATGTCTATCACATTCCATCATCCTTGCTAATCCCCTGCCCCCTTCCTTACCCTCCCACCCCTCTTCCCTATCTACAATTTATCTATTCCTCCCATGCTCCCCATCCCTACCCCATTATGAGTCTGCTTATATCAGAGAAAATATTTGACATTAGTTTTTCTGGGATTGGCTAACTTCACTTAGTATTATCTTCTCCAATGCCATCCATTTACCTGCAAATGCTATGATTTTATTCTCTTTTATTGCTGAGGAAAATTCCATTGTGTATATATGCCACTTTTTATCCATTCATCCACTGAAGGACATCTAGGTTAGCTCCACAATTTCGATATTGTGAGTTGTGCTGCAATAAACATTGATGTGGCTGTGTCCCTGTAGTGTTCTATTTTTAAGTCCATTGGGTATAGACTGAGGAGATGTATAGCTGGGTCAGAAACTCTGTGTCTAATAGAAGAAAAAGTAGGCCCTAATCTTCATCATGTGGGATTAGGTCTCGCCTTCCTTAATAAGAGTACTGAAGCGCAAGAATTAAAACCAAGAATCAATAAATGGGATGGAATCAAACTAAAAAGTTCCTTCTCAGCAAAATAAACAATCTGTGAGGTGAACAAAAAGCCTACATCCTGGGAGCAAATCTTTACCCCTCACACATCAGATACAGCACTCATCTATAAGGTATATAAAGAACTCAAAAAGCTAAGGACCAAAAAACAAATAACCCAATCAACAAATGGGCCAAGGACCCGAACAGACACTTCCCAGAAGACAATATACAATCAATCAACAAGTATATGAAAAAAATGTTCATTATCTCTAGCAATTAGAGAAATGCAAATCAAAACTACTCTAAGATATCATCTTACTCTAGTCAGAATGGCAGCTATTATGAAGAAAAACAACAATAAATGTTGTTGAGGATGTGGGGGGAAAAGGTACACTCATACATTGCTGGTGGGACTACAAATTGGTGCAGCCAATATGGAAAGCAGTATAGAGATTCCTTGGAAATCTGGGAATGGAAGCAACATTTTTAAGTTTTTCTTGAACCTTCCTTTTTGAACTAGGTTTTAGTCAAAAATAAAGTGTTAATTTCCAAATATTTGGAGACTTCTCAGATATATTTTCACTAATTTCTAGCTTAACATCAGAAAACACATTTTACATATGATTTCTATTATTTCAACTTTGTTAAGGTTTGATTTGTGACCCAGACTGTGGCCTATCTTGTGACTGCTCCTTATGACCTACAATTACTGTTGGGTAAAGTTCCATAAATTTCCATTTCATCTAGTCCCTAGATGGTTCTGTTCTACTACATCCTTGAGGATTTTTGACTACTACTTCTACTACTGAGAGAAGAGAGTTAATATTTTTTAACTACAGCTATATATTTGTCTATTTCTCCTTTTATTTATGTAGTTTTTCTTCTGTATTTTGAGGCTCTGTTGTTAGTTGTGTACACATTGAGAACAATTATGTGTCTTGCTGAACTGACCCTTTGGCCAATGTGCATTACCCGTCTTTCTTCCTCAAAATTTTCTGTGTTTTGAAGTTTGTCTTGTATTATTTTAATATACCCATTCCAGTCGTCTTTTAATTTGTATCTCTGTGGTATTTTTCCACCTTTTGCTTTTGAGCTACCCATACCATTACCTATATCTTACAGAAAGTACACAGTTAGACAAATTACATAAAATGACCTAACTATCTCTACCTTTTAGTTGGTTTCTTTAGACCATTTATATTTAACATTACAATTGATTTATTTGTTTTGGGGCCTGTTTTACTCTTTGCTACCCATTTATTCCTTTGTTTTCCATTCTTCTGTTTCTCCTTTTCCTACATTCTTGGGGGTTATCTGAACTTTTTCTTATTGTTCCATTTTGTCAATTGTAATTTTGACTGTACTTCTTTGCACACATTTTTAGGGGTTGCTGTATGGGTTACAACAGGCATCGTTAGCTTTTCACACCCTACTGAGAATATTGTGATACTTTAATTGGAATAAATAAGACCACTTGCATTTGTTTTCTATTGCTATCATAAAAATTAATGAGAAACTTAACGGCGTAACAAGATAAATTATCGTTCGGTTCTAGAGGTCAGAAGTCAAAACAGTTCTTATTGGGCTAAAAACCAAGGTGCTTTGAAGACTGCATTCCTTCCTGGAGGCTCTGAAGGAGAGTTCAGTTCTAGATATTCCATTCCTAGGCAGAATTCCATTCCTGGCTTCGAGGACCAAGGTCCACATTGTTGCTGAATGTCAGCCCAGGGCAGTTTTCAGCTTTCAGAGGCTGCCCACATTCCTTGACTCATGGCCCATCCCTCCATCTACAGAGGCCAGCTGAAGTCCTTCTCTTGGCACATCACTCTGACCTATTATTTTGCTACATTTTCCTTTTTAAGACTCATGCTGTTTGATTGGGCCCACCAGAAAACTATATAGACTACCTCCCTATCTCAAAGTTTATAGTTTGAATTGCATGTACAAGTCTTTTTTGGCATGAAATACATTTTCAGAGGATCCTGGGATTAGGTGTGGGGATGGATATAGGAATAGGGAGACAGATTGTTCTACCTACCATAATACCACATAGCTCTCCAATCTGATTAATAAATTGTCATATATTAATCTATATACATTGAAAATTTTCACAGACAACGTTTGCCTGTTTATTTCAGCCATGAACTATATTGACTATAATTTAAAAGAAGAATCTATTGTATTTATCATTTGTTCCATTCTAGATACTCTACATTTTCTTCTTGTACCATTTTTCATCTAAGAAATCTCGTTAATTGGTTATTTGGTAGTAGTTCTGCTAGCTCCAAATTCTTTAATTTTTTTCCTTATGTGAGAAAACCTGTTTCACCTTGCACTCCTGAATAGTATTTTAGCTGAATATTTGAACTTTTGCTTTAGAACTTTAAAAATGGGGTGCCATTTCCTTTTAGTCTCCATGATTTCTGACATGATATCTCAGTCATCTGAATCTGCTGTCCCTATAAATTTATCATCACTCCTATTATTTTCAATATTTTATCTTATAGTTTTGATAAGTTTAGGATGTGTCTTGGTGTATGTTTCTTTATATTAATTTCATTCAGAGCTACCTTAGCTTCCTAAATCTACAAATTTGTCTTTGGCCAAATATAGAAAGTTTTCATCTATTATTTCTTTAAATACTTCATAATTGTTCAGCCCCACTCACTTTCTCCCTTCCTTCTAAGATTCCCATGATAGAAATAGAATGTCTTTTGTTACTGCCCCAGAATCCCCCCATCTCTTTTCATTTTTTCTCAATATTTTGCTCTATTACATTCAGATGGGATAATTTATTGCTTTATATTCAGTTTTAAAGACCCCTCTGATATTTCCATTCTGCTATTAAATCCATATAGTAAAATTATTGGATTCTTTTTGGAAAAGAGATAGAGATATGAGGTGGCTATCATATTTTCAGTTCTAAGATCTCCATTTGATTCTATTTCACATGTCCTATTTATTGAGACTTTCTATATTGATGTTTATTTCAGGACTCATGATTATTCACTCCAAACATTTATATAATAGTTCCTTTTACATAGTATTTTTATAATCATGTGTTGATTACCTTCTTCCATATAATTCAAAATTTTTGTCATTGTTCATGTCAATAAGGATTGTACCTAGGGCATTTTCAATGTTTTCTTATGAACCTGTGGTTTATTTAAATTTATGGAGAATATTGATATCATTGCTTTAGGAGGCATTTGATCTGGTTAGCCTCTAGACATAAATTACAATCTAGTTTCGGTGGGCTCTGATTATAGTGTCAGTCTACTTTTTATAAGCTATGCAGACCCATTTGGATCTTCTTTATGCTGTACAGCATAGAATTCCACTGGAGTCCCAGACTTATCTCTATTTCAGTTAGCTTTTTTCACTATTGTGACAAAAAGACCTGACGAGAACAATTTTAGAAGAGAAAAAGTTTATGTGGGGGCTCACAGTTTTGGAAGTCTCAGTCCAGCAAAAGCAGTTAACAATGTAAAACTGCAGGGGCCAAAGCAATGTAACAAGGGAATATCTTCAAGTGGCAGTTCTAAACCACAATTTTTTTTTTGTTCTTCTTTTAAAATTTCTAGATCTTTTGGCAATGATTATAGAAGTGGGTTGTTTCTGGGAAGAAAAAAAAATGGTAGACTTATATCCTGTTCAGTGGTATTTTAATTCTGGTGTTCCTTAATCCACTTGTGATATTTACTTTATTCCATCTTATTCAGAACCAGGGCTATTTTAATAAGTTTTGCAAATGTGTTCTGACCATAATTTCCAAATGCATGTAAGCAGTACAGAACCATGTGTATTGAATTGCAAACATATAACACAAAAACCTGTGCTCAGAAAAAATAAGGTTCTTAAAGATGTACATAAAGCTAACACACTTTTGGACTATCTCTTTTGTCCATAAAATTGCTATTCCTTCAATATACAGTGTGTTCTCCAGAGTAAAAGAAAACTTAAAAAAAAAATAAATCAAAGATTAGGTTTGAAGAAAAGCATGGGGAGAAAAATCCAATTATTTGAATATTTTAATATATCTAGGTTTCCTTAGTTAAAAGCATACTTAAAAAGAAATGTGTTACCTGTTCCATTTTATATTAAGACACAAGTTCACAGGTTATTGTTCGGAACACCGAAAGGGCTACATATTATAATGTAAACTGTTATAACTCAGCAGGATAAGGATGGTTGACAACAATTAATTGAATATTACAAAACAGTTAGCAATGTGGATTTTGATGTCCCCAACAGAAAGAAATTATAAATGTCTAAAGTGACAGATATGCCAATTACCTAATCTGATCAGCACACGTTGTACACAGGTATGGAAATGTCACACTGTACTCCATATGTATTATTACTCTGTGTCAATTAAAAATCTTAAAATTTTAAAAATACAAACAAAGCCTGGCCCAGTGGCGTAGTCCTGTAATCCCAGTGGCTTGGGAGGCTGAGACAGGAGGATCACAAGTTTCAAAGCAAGCCTCAGCAAAAGCGAGGTGCTAAGCAACTCAGAGACCCTGTCTCTAAATAAAATACAAAATAGGGCTTAGAACATGGCTCAGTGGTCGAGTGCTGCTGGGTTCAATTCCTGTTACCCCCCTCCAAAAAAAAAAAAAAAGAAAAATACAAACAAAAATGTAGCCCACACTCCATCAAGCATCAGGACCAGAAGCACCATCTAAATAAGAAGCCTGGGCTAGCTACCCTACCCCATAAACTTCAGCTTTCACTTAATGAACAAAACAGCGTTCAGCCTTCTCCAAACCACTAATGGTAGGATAAGGACTTTACAGGAAACAGCCCCAAGTCAAGGAGCCTAATGGAAGTTTCATTTATTATGGTTTTAAACCAGACACCCTCCCCAGCTGGCTGCTAGCAATTGCCTAAATGGAAAAAGAACAATGAGCCTTTTAAACACTAGCCGCAAAGTGTCTGATTGAACCTGGACCAGGATGCTATCTGAATAAGAGCCACCAGGAAGGAAAGAGTGTCTCAAAATGACAAAAGCCAAGTTTTGAAGAGCATACCACAGTTGTTCAGTAACACTGATGCAAACTGTGCTTCTCCAAGTTCTTCTTAAGTGTAAACTGAAACAGCAATTGCTTTCACAATCTAAATATCAACTCAAATGAAAGAGCAGCGAGCAATGTTTTCTACCTTTTTTTTATTTTTATTTTTTTTGTAGCATAACAACAAACATTTATTTATTTATTTTTTATTTTTTTTAATTTTTTTTATTGGTTGTTCACAACATTACAAAGCTCTTGACATATCATATTTTTTACATTAGATTGAAGTGGGTTATGAACCCCCAATTTTACCCCAAATGCAGATTGCAGAATCACATTGGTTACACATCCACAATTTTACATAATGCCCTATTAGTAATTGTTGTATTCTGCTATCTTTCCTATCCCCTACTATCCCCCCTCCCCTCCCCTCACATCTTCTCTCTCTACCCCATCTACTGTAATTCATTTCTCTCCTTGTTAATTTTCCCATTCCCCTCACAACCTCTTATATGTAATTTTGTATAGCAATGAGGGTCTCCCTTCATTTCCATGCAATTTCCCTTTTCTCTCCCTTTCCCTCCCATCTCATGTCTCTGTTTAATGTTAATCTTTTCTTCCTACTCTTCCTCCCTGCTCTGTTCATAGTTGCTCTCATTATATCAAAGAAGACATTTGGTATTTGTTTTTTAGGGATTGGCTAGCTTCACTAAGCATAATCTGCTCCAGTGCCATCCATTTCCCTGCAAATTCCATGATTTTGTCATTTTTTAGTGCTGCATAGTACTTCATTGTGTATAGATGCCACATTTTTTTTATCCATTCATCTATTGAAGGGCATCTGGGTTGGTTCCACAGTCTAGCTATTGTGAATTGTGCTGCTATGAACATCTATGTGGCAGTATCCCTGTAGCATGCTCTTTTAGGGTCTTCAGGGAATAGTCCGAGAAGGGCAATAGCAGGGTCAAATGGTGGTTCCATTCCCAGCTTTCCCAGGAATCTCCAAACTGCTTTCCAAATTGGCCTCACCATTTTGCAGTCCCACCAGCAATGTACAAGTGTACCCTTTTCTCCACATCCTCGCCAGCACTTGTTGTTGTTTGACTTCATAGTGGCTGCCAATCTTACTGGAGTGAGATGGTATCTTAGGGTGGTTTTGATTTGCATTTCTCTGATTGCTAGAGATGGTGAGCATTTTTTCATGTACTTGTTGATTGATTGTATATCCTCCTCTGAGAAGTGTCTGTTCAGGTCCTTGGCCCATTGGTTGATTGGGTTATTTGTTATCTTATTGTCTAATTTTTTGAGTTCTTTGTATACTCTGGATATTAGGGCTCTATCTGAAGTGTGAGGAGTAAAAATTTGTTCCCAGGATGTAGGCTCCCTATTTACCTCTCTTATTGTTTCTCTTGCTGAGAAAAAACTTTTAAGTTTAATTAAGTCCCATTTGTTGATTCTTGTTATTAACTCTTGTGCTATGGGTGTCCTATTAAGGAATTTGGAGCCCGACCCCACAATATGTAGATCAGAGCCAACTTTTTCTTCTATCAGACGCAGAGTCTCTGATTTGATATCAAGCTCCTTGATCCATTTTGAGTTAACTTTTGTGCATGGCGAGAGAAAGGGATTCAGTTTCATTTTGTTGCATATGGATTTCCAGTTTTCCCAACACCATTTGTTGAAGATGCTATCCTTCCTCCATTGCATGCTTTTAGCCCCTTTATCAAATATAAGATAGTTGTAACTTTGTGGATTAGTCTCTGTGTCCTCTATTCTATACCATTGGTCCACCCTCCTGTTTTGGTACCAGTACCATGCTGTTTTTGTCACTATTGCTCAGTAATATAGTTTGAAATCTGGTATCGCTATACCGCCTGATTCACACTTCCTGCTTAAAATTGCTTTTGCTATTCTGGGTCTTTTATTTTTCCATATGAATTTAAATCAAGTCATCTCCATCTAGAATTCTGACAGGACCGAAAAATCCAACTAAATACATAATTTGGGGAATTTATCTTTAACTCATGAGAAGTTAGGGAAGGAAGAGAGAGGATTGTACTGTGAATACCTGGTGCTCATAGTTTCTGTCAACTTTCAAATTAGCCAGTATAAGAGTATGGGTACTAAACCTCTGAGATGACAAATGCAAATTTCTTCAGCACCTGTGGTTCACTTGG
This sequence comes from Spermophilus citellus, assembly GCF_964194105.1. NCBI lineage: Eukaryota > Metazoa > Chordata > Mammalia > Rodentia > Sciuridae > Spermophilus > Spermophilus citellus. The sequence goes on from NC_138185.1 coordinate 60,485,398, forward strand.
TGTCTAGAGAAATTGCAGCACTTTGAAAAGCTAAGTAGCAACCTGCAACCACACCATGGATCACAGACTTGCCATTCCGCTTTCTCTTGTTTTATGGTCAAAAATTCCTTGTTAAGATCCAATAAGATTGTATTAACATTAAATACTAAACCAGAGGGTATAGATACCATATTCCCTACTCTGAGGTCTGATCTTACCTGATTTTTCTTGTTCTAAGTAATTTTAAAGCCTTTTAGCTTACACATCACCCTGCTATTTTCCATATGACTCTCTTTATTATGATTTTCAGACCCCTGGACCTGCACTCAAAGACTCTCAGCTTTTGTTATCTATTTTCCCATGAACTTCTGATGCCATCATTTTATATTTAGTTTTCTTTTGTTCTTTTTGTTCTTTTTTTAACTATACAAACATATGGAAGTTTTTTATAACACACAGATACTGGTGATGTAACCCATGAAATAAAAACAAATCCTTGGTACATCTCTGATGATTCTTTCATCAAGCCTTGCTAGAAGTTACCTTATCTTAAAATCATATTTATTACACCCATGTATTTTATTGAATATTATTTAGGGATATATACACATAGAACAAATTCTCATGATTATAAACATTTTTTATAAAAGTTATAAGTGGTATATTACTACATCCTTTCCGATCAATATTACTGTCAGGAAATTTATCCACAATGATAAATATAGTTTTATTAAAACCATTTTAAAAGATGCATAGTATTTCATTGTGGGAAGATCTATAATTTATTGATTAATGTTCCTTCGGATGATACTTAAGATGCTTACCTTATTTTACCACTACGGAGACTTAAAGAAGTTTCATAGACTCTTCTGATGCACATTCCAGTTTCTCCCATAGTTTTTAAGTCAAAGATAGATATCTGATTAGAAGAGATTGAAAATGTGTGAAGGATGTTTGGTTGTCAGAAGGGACATGGTAAAGGAGATAACTCACACATTGTATGTGCACATTAGGACTTGAAAGATAAACCCTGGATAGATTTGTCTTGCCCAGTTTACCAATAAGGGCCCATTGAGAAACACTAAATGTCAGATAAATTCTTGGTTTGTAGCTTATGCATATCTTAAACTTGACTAGCAAGGTATTGCCAAACTGCTCTACAAAGAATGTTTATTAATTTGTATACCTGACATCAGCCAACGAGTCCCCATTGTGCAACATCCTTGCCTGCACCTCATATTGTAAGACTTTATATCTGCTAACCAAGAATTGTAGAAAGGAACCCAAAATCATATTTATTTTAACATTATTCCAAGAATCACATTTTAAAAAAAAATGGTGAGTGGAATTTAACAATATCTTTCATGTGCTTTAGGTGTGGAAAGTGTAGGATTTTAAAATCCTCAAGGCTACAGGTTTCTTAGAAAGGTTTTAGAGATTTATTTTATATAATCAATCATTTACTCTACTTGTTTATAGTTTATATACTCTATTGTTTATAGTTTCAGATAAAGATTCTATTTCATTTTTTATTCATATGGATAATCAAATTTCAAAGAACCTGTTATTGCAAAGGCTTACACCACCCCCAAAGATTTGCAATGCCATATCTATCAGGTGCAAAATTTCCATATATAAAGTCTATACCTGGTCACCTATATCTGTGTCATAACATAATAGTTACTGCTATAGATTTAAACTAACTCTTGATATCTAGGAAGGTAAGCCACCTATCTTGTTGTTCCTTCAAATTGTTTTTTATTTCTTTGTATTTCATGTAAATTTTAGAATTCATTTGTTTAACATTCCTACTACTAAAGGAAATTCTGATTGGCAATGCCTTTTACACATTGATCTGATAACATGATTCATGATTTTGTATCACCATAGCAATGGAGATGGTTACTTTCTGTACATCTTTTTTTTTTCATTTTTAAAAATTTTTACCCAGGAGTGCCCTACAAACGAGCCATATCTCCAGCCCTTTTTTAATTTTTTTTTTTTTGAGACAGGGTCTTGCTAAGTTGTTTAAAGCCTCACTAAGTTGTTGAGGCTGCCTTTGAACTTGCAGTCCTCCTGCCTCAGCCTCCTGAGCCACTGAGATTACAGGTGTGTGCCACCACACCTGGCTTATACATATTTTTTAATAATAGATTATTTTTAGATCTAGATTTAGGTTTATAGAGAAATTACAAAGAAAGTACAGAGGAGAAGTTAACTATATAACTCCTCTTTCTCCTTATCCTCAACAGTTTACCCTGTTATTTACATTTTTTGGATTAGTGTGGTACATTTGTTCCATCTGGAGAACCAATACTGGCCCATTATTAACTTATTAACTAAAGCCCACGGTTTAGGTGAGGATTCTCCCATTGCATTGTGCACTTCTATGAATTTTGACAAATGTATAAGTCATGTAAAGCTATTAAGTAATATCAAAGTAGTTTCACTGCCTTAAAAAAAATCCCGTATTCCATCTATTCTTCTTTCTCTCCTTTCACATTGAGCCCACAGAAGCCACTGATATTTTTATATTCTCTGTAGCTTTGCTTTTCTAAAAGACCATAGTGTTGGAAATCCCACACTGCATAACCTTTTCAGGCTAACTTCTTTCACTTAGCAATGCACATTTAAGTTCACTCTTCTCTTTCCATAGCTTGATGGCACATTTCTTTCATCACTGGATAATATTGCTCTGTAGCACCACAGTTAATCCGGTAGCCTACTGAAGGGCACCTTGATTACTTCTAATTTTTTGACAATAGAAATAAAACTGCTACAAACATCTATGTGCAGATTTTTTTATTCATGTAGCAAACACCAAAAAGGGTTATCTCTGGATTATATGATATCAAAGTAGCGTTCTGTAATCAGATTTTAAAATTTCCATAAGAGGGATATTGCCCATATGTTGCTCAATCAGTGCCTAGCCACCTTAGATTTGTAGTTAATACTTATATTTTATCATGATTTACTAGTATATAGGAAAGTAGGTTTTTATGTGTAGATTTTAAATTCCAATCATCTCATTGAAATCATTCTAACACTAAAAATTTCTCTTATAATTACTTCTAGTTCAGTGTAGATGACCAAATTATTTTCAAATGATAGGTGGATTGGAAAATGTGAAACAGAACTATTTTTTTTCCTTTCTGCATGATTGGGGATTCCAAATCAACGTGTAACAGTACTTATAATGGTAAGCATCCTTGTAATATTCTTTGAAACATTTTAAGGATATGTCCTTTTCTTATTTTACTAATAGTTTATGATTAAATTGTTGAAGTTTTTCAACATTTTTCGTTTATTAGTTGATAATATTTTTTACTTCATCTATGAATGTAGTATATTACATTGATATTCCAATGTTCAACTGTATCTGAGATAAATCAAAATGTTTATTTTATTTGTATCGTATTTCAAATACCATTGCCAAAATTCAGAATGCAAATATTTTACTTAGAATTTATTCATATATGTTTACATGTAATACTGACTTGCAATCTTTTGTTGATCTTTTTGGTTTGAGAATCAAGATTATAAGACTTTCAAGGGAAAATTTAAAAGTGAAATTATGGAAGTGATTGCTAGAACTCACATATATGTATGGCTGTGCATTAATTGTTGGGGACAACAGTGATTTTGCTGTTAGTTAAATTCCATTGTTGGTTTTAAGTTCTTAATTTATGTATCTTGGAAATTTTATAAGTGAGTGTAGAATTTTATCGAGGTTTTCAAACAGAGCCTAAAATATTTACAGTATTGCTATTATTTCATTCTTTGCCCTATATAATGTGTCCCTATTATTTTTCATATTACTTGAGGATAAAAAGAAAAGATAAAGCCAAAACTGTTCCTTTAAAGATGCTCACAAAACTGACAAAACCATGTTTTACTTGCCAAAACTTAATGATATTTCTCTACTGATTTTTAAATCAGTTTTATCAATATCTATCTTTATGTTTCTTACAAGTTAATTTAAAAATAAGTTTCTTAAATATAAAGGGACCATAATAGGCAACACATCTTAGATAAAAACAAATTAAGTCTGAATCTTCAATATTATCCTAGAACTTCAGTAAAGAAGGTATTGCTTCATTGGTCCCAGTATGCACAGTTAGATAATGTAATGAAAAGGAAGCAAACTTAGTGGGAAAAATACAAGAATGTGGGGCAAATAATATGGAGCTTTAAAATTTCTCACTATTGAAAGTTTTAATGTAGGTACTTTTTTATTTTTCATAAGATGAAATAAAAATACATTTGATAATAGCTTCAAAACTTTATCTATTATGGGCATACAGGAATACAATTTACTTTTTCTTATTGACCTTATATTCACTAGTCTTGCTGGGCTCCATCAGTCTTTCTAAAAGTATAGTTGTTAACTATTTTCAGGTTTTGCATTCATTAAAATCTCACAGTCAATGATTAATGAGTTTCCCTAAAACAACTTATTGTGCTAAAACTTATGACTCTTTTTTTTTTCATTGTTAACACAAGTGTTGATGGGCATCCTTCTATTACAGTTCCTCTCAGAGGGAAAAGTTTTGAACTTATGTTATTTAAGTATGATGTTTTCTCTAAGCTTCTTAAAATAAATTCTCATAAGGTTAAGGAAATTTCTATTTCCAGTTTGATAAGAGTTTCTATTGTTCAACTGCCTTCTTCAAAATTCAAAGTGAATATATATTTTTCTCCTTTTTCTATTAATGTGAGAAATTGTAGTGATTTGCAAGTATGTGTTCACCCTTGCACTGCTGAAATAAGCTTTACTAAGGTAATATTTTACATATTTCTGGATTCTATCTGCTAATGTTTCTTAGGATTTTTACCCCTATATTCATAAGAGGGTAATCATAATTTTCTTTTTGTAATATCCTATCATACTTTGTTAGAACTTCATCTGCCTTTATCACTTTCTTAGTATTTGCATAAAATTGTTTTTCTAATGTTTAAAAGAATGTACCAATGAAGTTCTCTGTGAATTTCTGGGTGAAATTTTTAAATAATTCAATGTATTTAATAAATATCAATCCTTTCAAGTATCTCTTTCTTCTGTGACAATTTTGTCATTTTTTTTTTTTGTTGTGGAGGACAGATTTGACCATGTCAAGGTATTAAATTGTTTGAGATAAAAGGTATTCATAAAATCCTGATTTTCATTTAGTAAAATTAACCCTTTTATTACTTGAATTAGAAAATGCTACGTCTCAGAATTAACTGAATCATTTTACATATTTACTTATTTTTTTCCTAAATTTAAATTTTTCTTTGTTGATTTATTGACTTCTTGATTCTTTCTATGCTCTTTAGATTTATTTGATATTTTTTCTAAACTCTTGCAAAGAAAAATTAATATTGACTTTCAGACCACTTTTTTCTTGTTTATCCCTTTAATATGTAAATTTCTCTGGAAATCCCGAGATAGTTGCATCCTACAAATTTTGGTGTGTTGTATTTTCATTATCTCTTACTTATATTTCCTAATTTCCAATTTAAACTCTTCCGTGACATATATTTTTAGAGACAGTGGTTAATTTTTATACAGAGATTGACTGTCTTTTGTTATTGACTTATCTAGCATTATTCTTGAGAATCAAGTTAGAAAGCAAATCTATATTTTCAGTCCTCTGAAATTAGTGGCTCCCCTAATGGCTTAGGGTATGATTAACTCTGCAGTTGGTGGGATCCACACATGTAGATGCCATTTAGTTGAAGCTGGCTGCTGTGTTGTTTAGATCTGTGTTCGGATTCTTTCCTCTTCCTGTTCTAGCAATAAGAAGACTGGCTTTGAGAAATAGTAATGGTATTAAATTGATGGGAATGAATAGGGGGGATGAGAAAGTGTGTCAGGATGGAGTCCAACCCAATTAGAACTAGTATCATTCACTGAGAAGTTCATATTTTGAATGGATAACCTGAGCTCAGCCTTGATTTCTTTGTTTCAAAAGTCCAGCTGTAAAAGACAGGTTGGCAGTTGGACACCTGACTGTGAAGCAAAGAGGTCAGACTGGAGAGAGATGTTGAGAAAATTGGCATTCAGATGATGACTCAAGGCATGGCAACAGATAACATTTCCAAGAAAGATATAAGATGAAAACATGGAACTAGTTTTAAGGAACTTCAACATTTATGGGCCAGTTAGAGCAGAATAAACTCACAAAAGAAACTAGAAAGAATAACCAAAGAAAGCGGGGAGAGGTGTCATATCATCTTATGACAAATAGAACCCAAGAACAGAGAAACCAAAGGAAGGGTGTTTGGAAAGGAAGTGGTCAGCAGCACCAAATGCTGCTTGCAGACCAAGTAACAAAAATATTGAAAATCCCCATTTGATGGAATGGAGATAGTTGGTAATCCTGGTATGAGTGTCTTGTTGGCATGCTGGGGGCAAAGCATCTGACAGGAGTAGGTTGAGAGGAGAGTGTATGAGGAGGAAATGGAGACTACCAATTAGATCACCTTCACAACTGGTCTGAAGGGGAAAAGAGATGTAGGTCACTAGGGGGGATTTGATCATGTTGAGAGGAAGACAGTCATATTAAAAGCACATAGTGTCTTCATTGCAGTGATCTGTCACTCCTGACTGCTCCCATCATTTGCCAACACACACACACACCCAGAAGTGCATACACTCTCTTGATCTTCTTATCAAAGTAGTTATTATCTGACACCCAGCTATAGATCCAAGTTTTCAAAAATCAAATACTGTCAACAACTGCAAAGTCTCACCAAGTGTAAATGAAGGTAATTCTCTTCTTCACACAACTGAGTTTATTGGCCCCATGTTAAACCACAGATAAGTGTCTCCATTAGAAAACAAGTCAAACTTAAAGGTCCTGCCTAATATTATTATCACATTTAAAGGTTTCCCTTCTCTAGAAATTACCTGCAGAAACAAAACACACCTAAAGTATTTTCAGGGCTTCCATGGCAGATGAGACACTAATTTCTACTATCAAATGTTATTCAATCTGGATAAGGAACTATTTTAAAATATTAAATGTACTGAAAGATTAACTGAAAATCAACATTAATTTGGAATATGTAATGACATATATTCTTAAACCATTTCTGATGTTAAGCAGAGCATATTTAATAAATTGTGTATATTTTTGAGCCACCAAATCAACAAATTTTTCAAAGATCAAAGTGAAGTCTTTTAAATAAATGATTGAAGCTACCAAAAAGAAAAAACTTAAATGAAAATATCTGTATTTTAAATAAATATCTCACACACTTTATCTTTTACTTGCTTCTAAATCATTAAGTCAATAGTTTCTTTCATAACATAACCTTTCAAAACATGTACCCAACACACACCTATATCAACAGAAGCATCACACACCTCTTGTTTACATAGAGAGCAATCCTCCAAGCAGACAGGAAAATTCAATAATTCCAACATCATATAGACAATTTTACTGATAAATTCTAGAGATTGGCAACATATTTCAAAACATATTCAAAGATACCCTGAAGGTAGTCTCTATAAAAATTAAAATATCAAGTTTTTTTTTCAATTAAGACGAATCAAGAATCACAGTGTTAAATAAATATCAAGAAATATAATTTTTGGACAGCCTGATCTATGCTATCTCTTGAAACATTTCTCAAAATTGTTCAGATGGGAAGGCTCTGGTAAATCATTAGTTCCCTCATCTACATTAAGAACTATTTAGCTAGAAGAAAAAGAATCTTTTTATATACATATTCTCTCTCTCTTCCTCTCTCCCCCCTCCCAACACACAGCATATGTACATAACAAAGCATAACTAAATAATTTTTATTTCTTTTCCAATTTTATTATTTGTTGAATAATTCATTTATTCAATAAATATCAGTGGCAACTAAGTAACCAGGGGATATGCCAGCCTTTGGGGATATATCAGTGAACAAAACAGAGTACTTGATTTCATGTAACTTATGTTCTCCTTGGAAGAGACAGACAATAAGCTAATACATATTTAATATGTTGGCTGATGGTAAGAGAAAGAGCAACATCAACGGGAAGGGTGGCTGTGGACAGCCAGGCTGCCTTTTCTATACCATGCATAAGGGAAGCTCACCTTGGAAAAGGGCACAGGGTAAAGAGAGATGAAGGATAGAAGTCTCTCATACCTTAGGTCCACAGGGAAGAGTGGGAAGCTCACTTGGGAAGACTAAGAAATAACAAGAAGGTTAGTGAGGTCAGGGAAGAAGCAGAGAGGGGAATCAGTCAGAGATGAATTCAAAGGGGCAGGATGTGTATCAGTCAGGTCTATGTAGTCACTGTGAGGGTCTTGGCTTTTACTTGGAATGGGCTGGAAAGACCCTGGGGGTTTAAAATCTATGCCAAAGAGTCTTTACTGGTTCCTGCTATGTGTCTAGTCCTGTGTTCATTGCTTTACATATATCATGAATCTTCTCAATGATTTTATGAAACATGTATTTTACTACAACTTTACAGATGAGGACAATGTAATGTGTTCAAGTTACCAGTGTCAGACATTGGACCCAGGGTTACGTAACTCAACATTGCTTAATCGAGCATTCCTGGCATTTGGGCTGGGGATATTTTTTGTCACAGGAGACTGTCTTATACATTATAGATGGCAGTGACCACCCACAGCCCACACCTTTTATGTGTCAGCAATGTCTTTGATTGTCAGGATGCCAGAGACATCACCCACATTTCCAAAAGTCCCCAACAGGAACACTCCTTCCACTGGCTAGAGCCACCAGCACTGTCCCTGTCCACACCTAGAACTTTATTCTGCCTCCAAGACTTCATTCTGCTATCAGAAAGAAGGCAACTGGAAAGAGGTTGATGGGTGACCTGAACAGTTTAAAATTGGACTATTTTCCCCACATTTTTAGACTTTTATGATAGGCACTCTCCCTTGAACTATGATAAGACAGTACTAGTGTTAAATATCAGAGTTGGAACATAATTTTCTATCCCAGAGAATAACACAATATTCTTTAAGTAGAGACTTGAGCCCTGAGAATCCTTGGGGTAATAAAACAATTGCCTGAGGACTTTGTAATATAATAGGCTCTATGGAAAATACTTAGAGATAAGAAGATTTGGCTCAGATCCTTGGGTATATTAAAATGTTTCTGGAGGGGAAAACCCCACGTGAAATACTAGAAAACAGTCTGCAGCAACACATAATCATATATAATCAAAAATGCTATTATCGCCACATGAGAAAGCTTACATGAAAAATGCCCCAAATACTGAGATATCAGTCTTCAATAAACCTTTATAAGGTAATCATTGAAAGCATGTGACACAAGATAAGTAAAATGGTAAAGATAAATCCATTATTATGTATCTATATGATCAGTTATGCTCACAATTGAATTTAAAGACCTAAACACCAGAACTTGAAAATATGCCCAATTTTTCATAAGGCAATTATTTAAAAAGATGACTAAATGATAACAAAGTTTGTAGGGGAAAACCTTTATTATTATTTGTTGAAATCATCAATTATGTTTACAATTGAATTTAAAAGAGCTTGGAAATCTGCAGCAGTAGGGGACATTTCTTTTTTAAATTTTTTATTTGTTTTAATTAGTTATACATGACAGTAGAATGCATTTATGCACTTTGATATATCATACATAAATGGAATGTAATTTCATTTTTCTGAGCATACATATTGCAGAATCATATTGGTCATGTAGTCATGTATATACATATAGTAATAATGTCTGTTTTACTCTACTATCTTTCCTTTCCCCACATCCCCTCCCCTTCCCTCCCATCACTTCCCTCTATCTAATCTAAGGTAATGCAATTATTCCCTATGTAGGGGATATTTCAATGGGAACTTTAGAAATAGCACATGAAGCTACCCTAAGAAAACCAATGTTGTCAAATCAGTTAAAATTCCTTATATTGATAAATTAAGCATTGTTAAGTTTTGATTACGAATTGAAAATCTGACAATCCTGCTTCTCTTAGGTTCTAAAAACCTATCAACAATATATTATACACAGAAGAATAAAAATAAGAATCACTTTTATTAAAACTGATTTTCTCAGGGCTGATTTTATTCAGTTATCCCCTTAAAATAAAATCAACAAATATGAAAGTGTCATCTGAGTACCTACTGGTTTTCATGAGAGAAGCACAAAACCTGTCCACAAGAAGTTTACAATCTAATGGCAAGAATTCAGTGGAAAACATACATTGATAATTGTATTTTAAAATGCAAAAATAAATAAAATACAAGAAATAATTCAGTGGAGAACTGGTAGTATTTAATTTATATAATTCATATACCAAAATACAAGTTCTGACACTATTCAGAAAGGTATTGGCCATATAAACTATCCACAAGGTGCCATTCTGACTGGAGTGAGATGAAATCTTAGAGTGGTTTTGATTTGCATTTCACTAATTGCTAGTGATGATGAACATGTTTTCATATATTTGTTGGTTGATTGTACATCATCTTCTGAGAACTGTCTCTTCATGTCCTTGGCCCATTTATTGATTGAGTTATTTGTTTTTTTGGTGTTTAGCTTTTTGAGTTATTTATATACCCTAGAGATTAGTGCTCTATGCATACAAATAACATAAGTGTTGGTGAGGATGTCGGGGGAAAATGTACACTCATACACTGCTGGTGGAACTGCAAATTGGTGTAGCCAATATGGAAAGCAGTATGGAGATTTCTTGAAAAATTGGGAATGGAACCACCATTTGATGCAGCTATCCCTCTCCTCGGTCTATACCCAAAGGATTTAAAAACAGCATACTACAGGGACACAGCCACATCAATGTTTATAGAGGTATAATTCACAATAGCTAAACTGTGGAACCAACCTAGATGCCCTTCAATATGTGAATGGATAAAAAAAAATGTATCATATATACACAATGGAATATTACTCAGCAATAAGAGAGAATACAATCATGGTATTTGCAAGTAAATGGATGGAGTTAGAGAAGATAATGCTAAGTGAAGTTAGCCAATCCCAAAAAAACAAATACTGAATGTTTTCTCTGATACAAAGAGGCTGATTCATAGTGGGGTTGGGAAGGGGAGCATGGGAGGAATAGAAGAACTCTAGATAGGGCAGAGGGGTTGGAGGGGAAGGGGGGGCATGGGGTTATTAATGATGGTGGAATGTGATGATCATTATTATCCAAAGTACATGTATGAAGTACATAAATTGGTGTGAATATACTGTGTATGCAACCAGAGATATGAAAAATAGTGCTCTATGTGTAATAAGAATTGTAATGCATTCCACTGTCATATATAAATAATAATAAAAAACTATCCACAAGGAGTCAGTGAATGGATGAAACAAAGAGAGGGGACTTTCTGAAAAAAAAGAATAATAATATAGATTTAGAAAGAAAACAAAATTAAAGTAAGTCTAAATCAAGATCTTTACCATTACCCTTGAAACTAAATGACCTTCTGGAATGACCAAGAAGCAACAACAAAAGACAAACTGACAGTACAGAGTGCTGATGTGGATGCAGAACATCTGAATTCTCATATTGCTCACAGGAACGCAAATTGGTACCAACACTTTGGAGAACTGTGCAGCAGTTTCTTTCACAATTAATACACACTTAACAGATGATCCAGTAATCCCACTTACCAATATTTATTCAAGAGAAATGAACATAGATGTCAACATCAAGACTTACACATGAATGCTTAGGAAACCTTACTCAAATTGTCTAACACTTAAAAGAATTACCTAGTAAATGGATTCTTAGAAATATGGCCCATTCCTAAAATGGAATACTACTCAGCAATGTAGAGCAATGTACTTCTCATACACAAAACACAGGACTGTGAAAGCATTATGCTAAGTGAAAGAAGCCATATATGAATGGGTATGTTTAGTATGATGCCATTTTTACAACATCTGGAAGACGGTAAACTATATGGACAGAAATACAACCAGTGGTTGTAACCAACTATAAAAAGGAAACAGGAACTTTGGTGGGAGTGATAGAAACCTTCTAAGTTATGATTTGTAGTGGGGGCTATATCAATTCAAATCTTTTGAACTCAGATAACTGTATATGTAAAAAGGGGGGGGGGGAATTCACTATATGCACATTTTACAATAAACCTGATGACCCCCAATTCCAAAAAAAAAAAAAAAAAAAAAACCCAAACCAACTGAATTTCAGACAAGTAACAAGCAGTTCTTTCAAATGATTTCTAGGTGGAAATGATGCAATCACCTGAGTACTTCTGGTCTTGTCAGTCATACCAGTATGGACACATCACCTGCCACAACCACCATTAAATATGTTACAACATATGCTTCAAACATAAGCAACTCCTTTGCACAAAATTTCAAAACGTTTTACATTGTTCTGAATAAGATATTGCATTTACTTAATTTTTTTCTGACTATACTTTCACTTCTTCCCTCTAAATGGAGGACAAGTAAATTGGTTCTGACTCAAATGCCAAATGCCAAGCATGTCAATAAACATTTCCTGTTGACTCTGTGTGCTTCTTTCGGACCTTCCCTGTTTCTCTTGCTATGCTTACCCTGCCCTTCTGCAGGAAAGGGTCTCCCATGTTGGCTGGCAATACCTCCATGTGGGCAGGAAGAAAACACCACAACTTCGAGGTATGTGTGTTTTTAAACTGAGTTACATTTATTGATAAACTTAATATGCAAACCAGTTCACTCATTTGGCAACAGTCACAGAGGCAAGAATTTGTGCCAAGAACTATTCAAAGTGCTGAGAATACAACAGCAAGCAAGACAGAGTGAGTTCCTGAACTCTGGAAGAATATATCCTAGAGGAGGAGACAGACAAGACATCATTATAAAAACAAAGCAAAAAAGATACTCAAAAATTCACACAGGGAAAGGTGCTAATGAAGAAACCTGCTGCCAGCAAAGGGAGAAGAATGTGGTCCCCTCACCAGTTAGGTAGCAGTGATTCAGAAGCTACTCAGAGCTTCACGGTACACAGAGGTATTCACAGGCCACACACTCTCAGGATCATCCTGTGTGCCACGGATCTAGAGACTATGGGGCATGTGTGTGCATGTACTCCTGGCACATCTGGCTGCAGATATTTAAAGATGCTATTTAGTTTTACAAAAAATATTCTTAAAAAGAAAATTCAGAATGAGCATAATATTCATGAGAAGCATAAGTATCCCCAGCATGGTAATTATACTCCTAGTATGAGATTTTACTAAAATAATTGATTAAAATTGTTGAAGATGGCATGTTTAATCACATTGCTCTTAATACAAATGAGTGAATAAATTAAGTGAGCAAAAGTTTTCTTATATTTTATAACTTTAAGAATGCTGTATCTAATTTCACCTTCATCTCCCTTGGCCATTTTAAGTGCACCAATAAATAATAAGTACTTAGTAAATTTACTGAGTTACTCACTGCCTCTGTGGTTTACATTTAAAACAGTCATCCTTTTTCTTTTCTTTCACTTCTCAGTATGGAACCCAGAGTTTCACACAAGTGAGGGAAATGCTTTACCACTGAGTCATACCCTCAGTCACCCCCAGTTTGTTTGAGACAGGGTCTAAGTCGCCCGGGCTGGCCTCAAAATTGTGATCCTCCTGCATCAGCCTCCAGAGTAGCTAGAATGACAGGTGTGCACCACCACACATGGTTTCCTTTTTTAAAACATCTCGCAATGCAAATCATAGTGTATATATAAGTTTTGAACTATGCTATGCAATTTACAGGTAAATAAATGCACACATGGAACATGTGGTTTAAAATATTTATTAATAGAGGTCTTTATTAGTGAAGCCTTTACATGGAGACCTTGACTTAAAGGCCCTACCCACTATGTCCAAGTCCATGTAGTCCCCTACACAGACTCAGGCCCTTTATCAGCTTCACTGTGCTTCACCATATGTGTAAAATCTACAAAGTAGTTTTGGCAATAAAGTTGTATGAAAGCAGTCCATGATAAAATTGAAGGAAAGGGCACACACTCTTGTAGAAATAATTATTTTGGCAATCACATTATCAGAAGACAGAGTTCTAACACTGTTTTGGCTTTAGCTTTTCATGCTCTCATTTCTTTCACTCAAATTTTTTATTTAACTCTTTTGATTTGCTTTTGTTGGCAGTGCATAATCCAATCCTTAAGGAAAAGGAAAAAGAAAAGTTGAGTACTGATACTAAGTGAATCAATACTTAAAGTTGAGGACTTACTAAATGCCAATCCCTGTCTTAAATAACTTAAATACAGCAGAGAACGTGAAAGAAAATCAATCATCAACACTACAGCATAAGCAGACTCATTTTGATAAAAAGTGTGCATAAAGAGGGTGAGGAGCCTGCCCCAGGGCACACAGACCTTAAGTGATAGATCCAGGATTTGAACCCAGTCCACCCAAAACCACAGCCTGCTTTTTTAATCATGCTGTAAAACCTCCCAAATCAGGGCATGTGATCGGGTGGGTAAGCCAACTGCAGGGCTCTAGGGAGTAGGCAAAAGCAACTCACTTGGGCAAGGAGAAGTGGAGCCTATGACTCAGAACAGGTGAGAAACTTCTATGACATCCCAAGTGTTAGCACCAAATAAAAGCAGCACCAGGGAGAGAATCAGCCTTCCAGGGAAATTACTCTCACAGATTAAGCTCTTGATAAGAAATGGTTTGAGAGTTCAACTGACAATTCAAGGCACTGAAAACTTCAATAACTTCAGCCTAACCAATGTGGACCCTAATTATTCAAGAATCCCTTACTTGTGAATCATCTCCTAAAATATATTCGCAACCATAACAGCACTTTCGTGATCCTTCTCAGACACATGTGTGGGGAAGTACTGGTCACCTGGCATTGGTGTGTTCCCATATAAGACCAAGGAGGGTAGCTTTCTGCCTTCTGGCTTCAGCTCTCATGCTGTAAAGAGGCATCTTTTCTGCAGTCTTTTTAGTGTCATTTCTCCTTACTTATGTCCTATTTTTTTTTTTTTTTGGTGACTTCACTTTTAAAATGGTCCCCAAGCATAGTGTTGAAGTACTGTCTAGAGTTCTTGAGAAGGCTTTGTCCTGCCTTACAGAAAAAGTATGTGCACCATTTAACCTTTGTTTAGGCATGAGTTACACATATAATTCATATATATTATATATGTGTATTCTATATATAATATGCACATAAGTCATATTTATACATATAAGTATTATATATTACATATTGTATTATAGTAATACATACTTTAAATGTATTATGTATAAATACCTATATTATATAAACATTTTATTTTACATATAAAAACATTTACATAAACTATACATGCAAAGCCATATATAGATAGATAGATAGAGCCCCTTCCACTTTATCTCTGCTTCCCACTGCCCATGAGGTGAACACTTGTTCTCTACCACGTTCCCACTGCCATGATGTATTGTATACAACCAGAGATATGTGTATATGTGTATGTGTGTGTGTGTGTATATATATATATATATATATGTCTATATATACGTTATAATATATTTAAAATGTCTTTAAACAAAACCACTTATAAAACAAGGTTATGTGTTAATAGATGCATTAAACTTTTGTGACCTGAGTTTCACATGAACTGAAGTGTACATTTCTGCTGGGACAATGGTTTAGTCACTCATTCTGTGTTGTTGTCTTTTCAGAACATAACTGTCAGGACGTCTGGGACCAAATAAATGTAGTCTGATGAACACTGTACCGTCAGTATTCCGTCAAAGCTAAGTGTATCATGTGTCCTTCCTTGTTTAATTAACAGGCTTATTGACATAAAGGATTATCATGAGTCTATTTTCCTCAATAAAGAAAAATAAGAGATCTTGTGCAGAGGGAGCTACAAGTCTATTTGTTCTACAACTAAAAGAAGAACACAAACCTTTAAAACAAGCTTTCAGAAGCTTTCCACTTTCAAAAGCAATGGATATTCTGAATGTATTTAAACATAAACCCTGCAGCTATGACTTTCATAAATCTTGAATCGCTATTAGATTTGTTTGCACAATTAAACTTAAAAATAACAGTGAACTCTAGATAGAGCAGAGGGGTGGGAGGGAAAGGGAGGGGGCATGGGGTTAGAAATGATGGTGGAATGTGATGGACATTATTATCCAAAGTACACGTATGAAGACGCGAAATGGTGAATATACTTTGTATAAAACCAGAGATATGAAAAATTGTGCTTTATATGTGTAATATGAATTGTAATGCAGTCTCCTGTCATATATAAACAAAAAAATTAATAACAAAAAATAACAGTGAGTTTCACAAACTATTGATCTTAATAAATAAAGTTAAGTCAATGTGTCCAGCAACATCTTAGTTATCTCCCAAAAGAAATGAATAGCCAAGATAAATTTCTAAAAGACTAGGAAACACATGATACACAAACTAAAATTGTAATCTTCAATTATTTTTAAATGGAGTCCAGTTAGCAAACATTGTACATATTTAAAGTATCCTAAAATAACACTTAATCATAATTGTACAGACTATCATAAAGTTTCACGTAATACTGAAATATTTCATCTGACATCAACTAAAAGCCCTTTAAATATAATGTATTGTTTGTCTTTCAAAACAACTTAAATTACTCTGAATAAAACAAGAGTAGATTATATTGCTAGAATTAAAAGTGTAAAGATAACAAGTAGAGGGGAATAAAATAAAACATTTCAGTTTCCAAAAGCACTTAAATGTTTGTCTAAATAATTTTTAAATATTTATTTTTAAGTTTTTAGGTGGACACAATATCTTTATTTTACATTTATGTGGTGCTGAGGATCGAACCCAGTGCCTCGTGCATGCTAGGCAAGCACTCTACCACTGAGCCACAACTCCAGCCCTGTCTAAATAAATTAATTCATATGTACAAGAAGTCATAATATTTTTCAAAAGTCCTAAGTATAATATAGTTTCTTAATCAATAAATTCAACCTCACACAGACCACACAGGCTTAAGTGAGATTTTCCATCCAGCATTATGTATAATAAGAAATAATACTACATTCATCACTGACTTTAAACTATGACATGGATTTATTTGTAACAGACATAAATA
The DNA here is from genome assembly GCF_964194105.1 of Spermophilus citellus. Taxonomy (NCBI): domain Eukaryota; kingdom Metazoa; phylum Chordata; class Mammalia; order Rodentia; family Sciuridae; genus Spermophilus; species Spermophilus citellus. The sequence continues at coordinate 60,502,418 of NC_138185.1, forward strand.
CTAGGTAATCATGGATTTTGATAGCCTAGTACATGGTTAGAAAATTTTTCTTTTACTAGAATGATCTAACCAATAGTGTTGGTGCCTATTAATAGAGACTGTATTTGTAATATCAAAATCATCAACTTTTTATGGCTAGATTTCGAAGTTCAGATTGTAGTACAAATATCTCATAGTGTGTGTGTGTGGGGGGGGGGGTAATCAGCAACATTTATTGAGCTATTCCTGGCATATACTGAGCTATACGATGTTGTAGTTTGGACACTCAGTGTCCCCTAAAGGCCCATGTGTTGAAGGGTTGGTCCCTTGCCCAGTGCTGTCAGGAAATAGTGAAACCATTGGCAGGTTGAGTTTAGTGAAAGGAAGTTGGGTTTACTGGGAATGCTCCTGAAGCCCCTTCCACTTTATCTCTGGTTCTCACTGCCCATGAGGTGAACACTTGTCCCCTACCACATGTTCCCACTGCCATGATGTACTAACTCCCCACAGGCCCAAAGCAACAGGGCCAATCATCGACTAAAGCTTCAGGCACTGAGAGCCAAAATAAACCTTTTCCTCCTTATAAGGTATCTATCTAAGGTGCTTTGTCACAGTGATGGAAAGCTGACTAACATGGCAAAAACTTAATTCATGTTCATAAAAATTATGTAGGAATTAGGAGTAATCATGAAAACCCTACTTCATAGATTAAAAAACTAAAAAAAAAAAAAAATTATGTAATTTGCCCCAGCCACCAGCTAGTTTTGGTGGCAGTTATTATTAAAATCCACAACTGCCTTATAAAGATTCCATGTGCTTTCTACTCCACGAGGCTGCTATATCTATCAAATGGTAGTCAATTAGGTTAACATTTTGCAATTACAAGGAAAGAAAGGTATATTAAGGGTATCCAAGAGTTTGTTCTGAATATCTGATTCCCTTTATCAAATGTCACTGGGTCTCTCCAAAGTAGCAAAGCAGTCACCTTCAGTGACTCCTGAAGAAGCGAAGACTACAAAAGTTCAAAATCCCTAATGTGAAGGTCCGTTTGCTATCTGGATCTACTAGACAGCTAGGACCTGTATTCCTAGACATTCTGTCTGTGTCCATAGATGAGAGAAAGTGAAAGGGCAGGAGGTTTGGAAATGTCACTCTGGAAATCATGCCAACCTCCCAAGGAGCAAAGCACCCTGTGATCAAGAAATGCTGCCCAAAGCTGAGAAGCAGGATCCTGAGTGGGCAGGTTTCAGGGGGGAGACTAGAGGCTGGAGGAGGAATGACAGATGGCAGAGACTTCTGGTGTTGAACACAGGACACTGAGGCTGGGCACCTGGTTGGGGAGAATGTTTGCATACATCTATTATCCCAAAGGTTAGATGTTTCAGTGACCAGAATTCCCTAGAAGAGCAAGTCAATTTTCTGTAAACAGACAAAACAGATGACGAGGGAGACATTGGACTCTCAGAAAGGGAGTACAGTAATAGAGGCAGGGTTGTTCATGTGTGCCTAAGAATAAAGCCAATGATCCCCTGGTGAACAACCAATGAGGAAGAAAGGGGTTTATGCAATTAAGAGAAGGGTGACTGGAGGTCCGAGGATCCTCACCCAAGGTGTAAAAAATGGAAAGGGTGATTCCATGGTCATGAGGGAATATTATAGTGCATAGGAGTTATACCTACAACCATCTACCATTCCTGTTCAATCATAGTCAAGTATAAAGGACAATATTGGTACAGGTAACCAAATCAAGTTAGGTACTCAACTTTTCTACAGTACAGATCTGAATAAACTATGCTAATCAGCTTTCTAGTATTCTAACAAAATACCTGAGATAAGCAAGTTATAAGGAGAAAAAGGTTTTCTTTGGCTCACAGTTTCAGAGGTTTTAGCCCATGATCACTTGGTCCTGTTGCTTTGGGCCTGTGACAGCACACCACATCACTGTGGGACCAGGTGGTGGAGAAGACTTTTTCCAACTCATGGTAGTCAGGAATCAAAGACAGGCAGGAAGTGGCCAAGGTCTCAGTATTCCCTTCAAGGACATGCCCCCCCAATGATTTAACTTCCTTTCACTAGGCCGCACCTCCTAGGGTTCTACTGCCTCCCCAGAGAACCACAGGCTGGGGACTAAGCCTTCAACACATGTACTTCTAGGTACATTCTAGATTAAACTACAGCAGAAGCCTTTATGAGTGATCCTGTCCCTTGATGACCAGGGTCCTTTACCAAAAGATTTTACATCCCAAACAACAGGACAAGAGGCTTCAAAGTAGGAATGATAGTGTGCATATCAGCTTTCCCTTATATGAAAATCGCAGGCCCAGTTTGCTTTTAGAATCCAGAATTTCAGATTTGGGGAGGGGTGCATCATATCTTAAATAATACCCTAAATTGTTTCAGTTGCAGTATGCCATCATCAAACATATCAAAATTCAATCTGAATAAGATTTATGGACCATAAATAGCTTTAGAAGTATTCAGATCAGAGTCTGCTTCCAAATAAGTAGGAAAAACAAAAGCAAAATTTTCCATTTTCAGAAGTTTTCAAATTTGGAATTTGGGGAGAAGAGATTTATGAATCAGGCATGACAGCTGCAGGAATAAAACAGCAGCAGAAATAAATGCTGAACGTCAGCTTCTGCTTCCTGACCACCAGCTGGCACCAGGACCATGGTCTCTTTAAAGAGGAAGGGTTTAGAATACAACGACTTTCCTTCAGGAACTTTAGCAAGTGGTTCTCCTCTCAGCGTCCCCCAAGCAGAGTTCTGGCAGCTGGTACATTTAGAAGTCCTACAAACCCATCACATGCAGGAGACCAGATTGTTAAAGGGGGACCCCAGAGTAGACTGTGTATACCTAGGAAGGTCCAGAATAACTGTGGGGGGTGGCAAGAAAATACGGGAACTTCCACTCAGACTGAATCTAATGTGTCTTTTTAATTTCTATTTTTGTCTATGTTTAATAATATATGCATTATCATTACCACAGTACACGTACATAATTTATAAGTAAATATGCAAACTTATGTCTCAAAAAGTATCTGCTGAGAGGGTAAATGAGCAAAAGAATATGCAGAGAACATTTTTAGAGCACCTGAACAATTCAATCTTTTAGTCTGCTGAAAAACTCAGAACAAAAATAAACAAAAAGCTGTAATAACAAGAATTTGGTTTTCTCCTTTAGGCAGTGACTATTTTCAGAACTATGTCTCTTTTCTTCCAGTAAGAAGGATCAGGTAATGAACATAATGCAAAACAGATGAGCTTAAATAGACAAGGTGCTCATTAGAAAAAAAATAGAACTGCAATTTAAATAGAGTTTGGTATATAGTACTGTCACCTCTGTTAAGGGGTGTTCCTCTTGAGAGATTCATTAAGCAGTAATTTCAATGAATGATCATTTGCTTCAAGTTTACTCTAACATTTGCAAATAACATTGTGTATGACTTTCTTTTGCTTCCTCTGGCCCATTTGTATGTTTTGCATTTTCAAAAGTAGATGCAGATGTCTTTCTGTAGACTCAGGTGACAGGGCAGAGGTAGGGAGGAGAAAAGATGTGTATCTCTTGAGAGAGGATTCACTCATCATTGGAGCAAAACCGTCAACTAACAAAATTAAGATAAATCCATTTACCATAATGTGAGGGTAGAGAAATCTGGAGATAGAGCCATTTTACAGAGAAGGAAGTGTCTTAGCCCAGTTTTGTTTCTATAACAATGTTTTGGAGACTGGCTCATTTGTAAAGAATAGAAGTTTATTTGCTTCGTGGTTCTGGAGGCTGAAGTCCAAGAATAGAGTGGAGCATTAAGTGAGGGCCTTCCTGCAGTATTGCGACATAGCCGAGGACGTCACATAAACAGAGCAAATGCACTAGCTCTGGCTTTTCCTCTTTTTCTTAATAACCTACAAGTGACTTCTTATGGGCCCCACTCTCATGACCTCATCGATTTATGATCAGTTCCCAGGGGCCTCCAAATATCATCAACATATGGTTTGGGCAATAAGTTTCCAACACATGAAATTTAGGGGCAAAATTCAAACCATAGCAAGGGGGTACTCTGTGAGCAGGCATCTGAGTGAGGAAAAAGAAAAAGAGCAGCTAAGATGAGGATTCCAGACAGAGGGACAAGTCCATGCAAAGGCCCAAAGCCAAAACCACAGTCCCTGAAAGAAATGACAGAGAAGTGGCAGGAGCTGTCAAAAGCTTGGGATTTTATTTCATGTGAGCCAGGAAGACCCGGGTGGAGAACAGCAAGCAAAGCTGAGCTTTATGAGGGGACTGATCAGAGTTTTCACCTGTTTTTAAGGCATCTCAGTGGCTGCCGTGAAAAACGTTTCACAAAGGGACAGAATCACTGGAGGGAGACCAACTAAGAAGCCAATGTCCAAGGTTCTTTGATTTGCAATTTGCACCTTTGGTTTTAGCTTTCTGGTTTCGACACTGCTGGAAATGCGATTTTGACACTGATGGAAATTTGAAGCCACAGACCACATCTCAAATTATCCATTTCCTGGGGCATCTACTCAGGAAGTAAAAACGTGGGAAAGTTGCACTTCCTTTCAAAATGGTCCTTTACTTCTCTGAGACTGACCCTCTCAGAACAGACAACAATCTGAGGTTTCCCACCCTGATATTCACTAGTGACACAATAACCGACTCCCAGTCTAAGTAATGTCAAGCTACTTTTTGTGAGTATTTACTAGGACTTTCATTTCTATCTGAAAGGGGCCCAATATTGTGTAGGGGAAGAGCACATAAAGTTAAATATATTATTAATAAAAGTTCTCCATTCAACAGAGGTGAATGAAGGAGTGTGAAAAAGTCTATATTTTTTTCCTACCATATATGCCAAAAAGAACTATTCTGAACCCTTGAAAATGGGGTGAGAGAAACAAATGCCTTCCTAAGGTATTTCAGAAAATAGAAGTCATCCCTCCTAATAATCAGAATGGGATGGACAAATCCAAGGTCAACACAAAGCATTTTTGGCAAGGTCAACACAAAGTATTTTCACCAACGTCAACCCATAGTTGCCCAAAACTGTAATAACCACCTTCATTCTTGACAACCTCCTGGGTCCACTTCTTTCCTCATAATTCCTAAGCAAAGATCACTGGGATACCCAGGGTCAAGATGTTGCCCAGTGCAGAGCTAATCCTGCCTTCCCTTGGTTCATCCTTAGAACCCTCCAGCCTAAGCCCAGATCCTCCACCTCTGTGTCCTGTTTTGTACCCTTTTATCAAGCCCTCTAGGATTCCTCCAGGAGTCCAGCCTCCCTCAGTGGGACTAAAAGCAGGGATATGGAGGTCTGTATCTAATTTATCACTACCCAGAGAAAACAAGCACAAATAAAATTATTAAAATACTTATAATATAGTGATAAAGTGTTGTGACAAAAGGTATTGGTTAAAAATTATTCATCTGTATTCATCTATATTTAAGTGGTTGCTGATACCAAAAATTTCAGTTGTACAGAAAAATGAGAAAACACACTCTAGATTTAATACTAGAAACAGTATCAAATCTTTTGATCCTCTTTCTATGCTGACTCCAGAGTACTAGGCTAACCAAATCAGAAACTTAGTAAATTTCCCTAAAGATATGTTTGAAATCATTACTGCCCTCATTAAATTGATGATCTCACCAGGAAAATCAGTATGCAAATTATAAGATCAAAATGCTGAAGACTATTTTTCAATTATTGTTTTTATCCACTGAACTATATTTTTACAAAAAAAGGAAGACTATGCTTTATGTTTGAATAAGAGACTTTTAAAACATTCTGTATTTATAAAACCTTGCTTTGTGAAGCCCTACAGCACATTTATTGACCTTCTCCATGACTATCTTTAATATAAGTGTGATGTAAAATGTGTCTGGGAACTTCAATCTTTAGAATAATACAAAGTGTCTTTTAAATTGTAAGCAAAATTATGAGTTGAAATTTTTCTCTAGTTAAGTCATTAGTTTCTTAATAAATGGTCATCAATCATTTAAGGTTGTTGTCAATGACAAATTAATGATTAATTCTCATTAGGACAAGTATACAGTGCTAATGAATTCAAAACTTACTTCTACAACTCACTATCAATATATAAAATCTATGGTTTCTTAACCTTTGTAGAGCTGAGTTGTGTTGATTTCAATTTCATTAAAAACATAAAAAAATTACTCTGAGAAAACAAACATTGGCCACATTGGAGATTCCCAAATGAAGAAGATAATTGATTTAGGGATAATAGAGCAACCCTTTGTTTTGTGGTGACCATGTGCAAGCATTATTCTGAACACTTTTTGTCTATGATTTTTCTGAATCTTCATATACATAGTCGAGTTGAGTAACACTGTCCTGGTTCTACACAGAAAGAAGACTAGGATTAGAAATTAGCCACCTGTCAGCTAAGGAATGGCAGTGCCAGGATTAGACCCAGGTTCCTTCTGATGGCTTTTGTGCTGGTATCAACTAGACTGTGCTACCATCCCCAAGAGGGTATCATCTCATCTCTCTTCTGGACATGATCCAAAGGAATAATTAAATTCCCCCAAAAGAGTCATTCAACATTATAATTATAGGTTCATTGGAATGGGAAATGGCACAGAAAATTACAAAGGCTAATTCAAAAGTGTTGAGATTGAAATACCCTATGAATTAAGTAGCAATAATAATAAGCAATTAGGAAGTGACTACAAGAATATCTGAATGCCAGCAGCTCAGGAAGCTGAAGCAGGAGGATTGCAAGTTCCAGGCCAGACTCAGCAGTTTAGCAAGGCCCTAAGCAATTTAGTGAGACACTGTCTCAAAAAATCAAAACGGCTGGAAATGTTGCTTAGTGATTAAGGTCAATCCCTAGTACCAAAAACAAAAAAGAAATAATATGTGAATGCTATGAAAAAAAATTTTTTGTGTCATCAAATACCATCGAGGTAATCAAAACATGTCACCCATTGTTGTCCCATCCGTTTAGTACATGCATGTGCAACTCTAACTTGTACAGTTGGAAATTTGAGTCAACGAAGGTGAAGATAAACAGTGTGCTCTGGATCATAAAGAGCCAAGTTAAAAGCAGGTATTGGTTTCCACCCATCACTGAGCTATAACATCATTATACTTTTTTAAACTGATAAAAAAATTTGTTCTGAATTTATTGGATATTTGTATGAATACTATAATAGCATTAGTTCTATAATGTTCAAAGGAAGTTATTATATTGCTTCTGTTTTCTAAGAGAAAAAATGAAGCTGGAGTACAATGTTGATGAAGCTATGTTTTTTTTAACCTTCCAGTTAGCCCAAGGAATAAAATATATTCCAATCATTTTCTGCAAGCACTCAGTTTAGTAGGAGAGATGGGTACAAAGGGAATGCCAAGAGCAGGCTGAAATCTATAGGGGTGTTAAAAACAGGATGCTGGAGCGCACAGTAGATGTATCAATACAATGTAAGTAAACTGTAATTAAGAATGAAGATGAAGGGACTGGTTGAGAAGGTGAGCTGTGTCCATTCAGCCCCTATATCCATGGGTTTTACATTCATGGATTCAACCAACCACTGATTGGAACATGGGAGAGTAACAAAAAAAATTGCATTTGTATGAATAGACATTTTTATTGCCATTATTTCTTAAAAATACAGTATTTAAAAATCTATTTACATAGCATTTACAATGTATTTATAAGTAATTATAAGGTATATAGAAATGATTTAAAGAACATGGAAGGATGTTTGTAGGGTTTATGTAAATTCTACACCATTTTATATAAGGGAATTGATCATCCTTGGATATTTGTATTCACTAGGGTCTTAGAACTAGTCCTTCCCAGATACTGAGGGAATAACTAATTTATTAGTTTTTTTGTGTGCTGGAGAGGTATAAATGAGCAAAAACATATGTTTAAGGTTTCTGAATGGACAGTGGGGGATATGGTGAAATCACCCATTAATACAGAGAAACAAGAGCAAGAGTTACTGAAGGTGATAAGGTACAGTTCATGTTGACTATGTTCCTTTGGATGCACTGATGAATTATCAAAACTGAAACAGACTATAGTCCAATAGGATATTCAGGGTTGGAGTTTAGGAACAGGTTTTTTTGTTGTTGTTGCTGTTGTTTTTTAATTTGTTATATACAACTACAAAATGCATTATGATTCATATTACACATATAGAGCACAATTTTTCATTTATCTGATTGTACACAAAGTAGAGTCACACCATTTGTGTCTTCATACATTTACTTAAGGTAATGATGTCCATCTCATTCCACCATCTTTCCTGCCCCCGTGCCCCCTCCCTTCCTCTCCTCCCTTTGCCCTATCTAGATTTCATCTAATCCTCCCATGCCTCCTGCCCCAACCACATTTTGAATCAGCACATGAATGGTGTGAATATACTTTGTATACAACCAGAGATATGAAAAATTGTGCTCTATATGTGTAATATGAATTGTAATGCTTTCTGCTGTCATATATAGAAAATTAGAATAAAAAAACAATGGAATATTACTCAGCAATAAAAGAGAATAAAATCATAGCTTTTTCAGGTAAATGAATGGAGTTGGAGAATATAATGCTAAGTGAAGTTAGCCAATCTCAAAAAAAAAAAATACTGAATGTTTTCTCTGATTTAAGGAACAGGGTTTTGATGGAAATGTGGAAGGTTGGGAAAGTTTTGCTCTTAAACAAGTGGATAAAGTGAAAAGAAAGTAGGATTAGTGACCACGTCACTGGAGTCACTAATTTTTAGTGACCACACAGGGAAAAAAAAAGAGAACTCTTAACCAAAACAGAGGGCCTCTGGCCAGGGAAGGACAGGAGGGCCTGATAAGAAGTGGAGCAAGATCAAGGAAGCCCAGAAAGGAAGAGGTCCCCAGGAGGGAGGGAGCAAGTATTTCAAAACACCACAGAAGTCAGCTGAGGAAGACTGAGGCACACCATCAGATTTGGCAGTAGAGGCCTTGGGGACACAGAAGCCTGCGGTGAGCTGGGAAGGCAGGGAAGTAGGTTGTAACAAGAAACAGCCTTTCAAGAAGCTTGTAGAGGAGACACTCAGTAATCCTGGGCCAATGAATACACAGTGAATAACAATATTTGGTTCAAATAGGTTTATTTAAAAAAAAAAACACCCAAATTTATAAGGATACATGAAATCAAACTATTTTAGAAGTTTTAAATGCATAAGATTCAGATTTTAATAGCAAATTCCCCCAAAATCTCACAATTGCCTTTCTCCTCCTGCATTACAATTTTCTTGTCCTACTCTCATGGTTTAGATATGAAGTATCCCCCAAAAGCTCATGTGTGAGAAAATGCAAGAGAGCTAAGAGGTTTAATGATTGGTTAATCAGAGCTTTAACTTAATTAGTGTGTTAATCCCCTGATAGGGAGTAACCCAGTGGTAACTGTAGGCACATAGGGTGGCTGGAGGAGGTGGGTCATTGTGGTGTACCTTGGGGGTATATATCTTGTTTCTGGTGAACAGATCAGTCTCTCTGATCTGAGCAGATTTCCTCCACGACATTCTTGTGCCATGATGTTCTGCCTCATCTTGATCCCAGAGCAATGGAGTTGACTGCCTACGGGCTGAGACCTTTGAAACTCTGCTCACCAAATTATGTTTTCCTCTTCTAAAATTGTTCTTGTTGGGTCTTTTGGTCACAGCAGTGAAAAAGCTGACTAAAACACCTACCTAGGTCTGAAGACACCGAGTTATAATTTTAGGTTAAAAACTTTAGAATTAGAAAAGATGTAAGCTACGGAGGCTGAACAAAAAACAAACAATAAAAAAACACATTAAAACACCACCACCACCACCACAGCAAGAGAACTATTTCCAGAAACAAGAAATGTATAGACCAGAGAAATGAATGGAAAATTTATAGTTTATTTTTCTCTTCTCTGTGGTGCAGGGCTCAGCACTGGGCAGGGGCCCTAATTAAAGTCTGTTAAACAGAATTGAAGGTCAAATGTCTAATTCGAGATGGAGACATGGCTAAAATACAGACCTTTTGGATCTCTAGGTAATTTCCATTCAACTATAATTCAAAAAGTTACATATTGCATATAGAATGTCTTTGAAAAGAAGTCATACTCGCCATCATTAATCATTAGAGAAATGCAAGTCAAAACCACAGTGTGAGAGACTACTTCACACCTATTATAATGGCTACAAAAATAAAGAAAAAAAAAAAACAGAAAATAACAAGTGAGGCCAAAATCTAGAGATATTACAACCCTTAGACACTTGGTGAAAGTGGAATACCTATAATGGAAAACAGTACAACAGTTCCTCAAAAAATGAAATGTAGAATTATCATGTGCTAGACCAATTCTGCTTCTGGGCTTATTCTGCAAAAAAAAAAAAAAAAAAAAAAAAAAAAAAAAAAAAAAACTAAAAACAATGACTTAAAAAAAATACTTGTGCACCCAAGTGTTCCTCAAGAGGCAAAAAGTAGGAATAAACACCTGCCCCCCAAACACATTGATAAACAAAACGTATCATGCACATGCAATTGGATATTACTCAACATTAATAAGAGAATTCTGACACATGCTAGAACTTCGATAAGCCTTGAAGACATTGTGTTAAATGAGATTAGCCAAAACGAAACCTAAAAACATGACTTTAATTCTGTTTATGTGAGGTACTTGGAGTCGTGAAATATTAAAGGAGAGTAGAAAGGATGTTTTCCAGGAGCAGAGAAAAGAAGAAGGGGGAGAAGCTGTTTCAGGGATACCAAGTTTCGGTTTTCCAAGTTGAACAGAGTGCTGGATGGTGGTGGTGACTGAGCAACATGATGGTCCATACACTGAAAATGGTTCAATTTATATTGAGTATATTTTACTGTTTCAGTTGTAAAAATTGATCTGTAAGCCAAATTGGGACAAATATATAGCTATGATATGATATCTTTTAAGAGGATGTATCTGGTAAAATTATAATACTTCAGGGTTCCAGAGCAGGGTCAAAAGCTCAGGTGAGTCCTTGGGCACTACCCCAGCTGTGCATAGGGAGGGCAGCTCTGCAGTAATGCAGTCCAACACCGCCTACCACTCTGACTTCAAGAGATGCTCTTGGCTCAAATATGTACGTGAGATTACTACATTTGTATTCACTGCCAATCAAACAGGGGTTATCCAAAGGCCACTATTTTCTAATCTCCTGTAATCACACTTCTTATGTGAGAGTACAGATTTCAATGGACTTCTTTCATATTTGCTTAAACTTGATGAAGACATCTTCTGCTGCTTCCTCTATAAACACTCAACACCAGTCCACATGGAATAGCACGATGGAGACACCTTTATTCCCTCCAAATGGATTCTTTTTATACTAAAATTGTTGGGCTCTGCTGTTGATTTTGCTTACTTCCATTATGCTAAATTTTATATAAATAACCATAAAGATCAAAATGTATGATTTCAGACCACTTTTCTCCTAATGTTATTGTTCTCTGAGCGATTTCACCCTGCAGAGCCCATGTCACTTCACCTAACTGGGAGACAAAGACCCTTGCTGAGCTAATACTCAATGTCTCCATGGTAATGTATAAATTCACTTAGCTAAATTTTGTTTTCTTGGTAATTCCATGGTGTTGGTTCTTTGGGGAGCCAGGTGTTTTGTCTCGATGTGCTTTTAGATCGAGTATATTAAAGAAAATCCACACAAAAATACATGGTTCATAGGCTTTTGTACCAACTCCCAATACATGCTCTCCACATGAAATTTTAAATACTCCATGATCACAGGTGAAGCATAGAGAGTTTTTCCCAATTTTCACAAGGTGCCAACTGAGTTAACAGAAACTATAAATATACCACAAGCTTAAGAGATTCTGTACAGAGTGCACATTAAGAGATGTACTTTGAGATACACACAGATCATAACAGAAATACAAATCATAAATCATCATTAATGCAGCCATTAAAAATTAATTCTGATGCTATGTGGTTACCTGAAAAATTATTCGTGATGTCATTTTAAATGGGAAACAAACTACAAAGTTACACCTAAATTACATTTATAACTATAAAATGATGTAAATGTAGGGACTAAACTGAAAAGAAACATGAAAAAACTGCTAATGCCTAATTTTTTTCAAATCAGAATATACATTCCTTTTTCACGTTTCTTTTTATTCCTTTTAGCATTTATATAATTTTGTTTGTGTAATAATTACATATAAAAATAAAAGTGATGCTTGCAGCAATATTGGGGATGGGAGGGTGTCCTGTGGATTCTTTCTCCCAACAGAAAGAAATACATCCAATCAAACACAATCTTGGATGACAACTAGATTTCTGATGGTCAACTCAGATCAACTCATAGCAGCTATCTGAGGAGTTATTATTACAAAATAGTCTGAGGCTGAATGGTAAATACAATGGCATCGAGATGAACGTCTGCCCTTGGCTTTAGAAAGTGGAGCAGTGGGGCTCTGGGCCAGGAATTTGTCATCTCTGTCTCAGCACCAGTATCAGAAACATACTGTGGAAGAACCAAGAATAGCCTACAGCTTTTCTCAAAACAATCAACTCAAGAGATGTAGGTAACTCAAAATATGACATGATTAATTTTTGCACAAACCCCAATAGAAAAAATATAGCATCTTAAAATGTAATATTCTAAAGGACACAATTTTCATAAAAAAGATTGTAGCCACATCACATAGCACAAGCATGTGATAAGAAATCAGGACAGATATCTGTGTACTCTGTTTTATTATTAAGTTCCTATAATTCCTACATGTTTACAATAAAATCTCACCATGTTTTTTGACTCTGTACAGAAGATTCCAGAGAGACTATCCAAGGTAAACATCTATCTGCACAACTCAAGTGCTTAAATAGTACCTAAGCTTAATATTTAATTTAGTAATTTTCCACTTCTATATAAAGCTTTAAATCTTTCTTACCATATCCTAACATTCTGAAGTAACCAAATGATACTGTTTTCTACTCAGAGTTAATCAACAAGACATGTGAAAACTACTCAGGCCACCGAGCAGGTTTTGTGCCACAGGGTGATTTTGCACTGACGGACCATGAAGGACTCCATCCAGACACTTGCATGTTTGCAAAGTCTCACTGCCTACTTAGATTCATTTTCCATAAATATATAAGACAAGCCAAACTTCATTAATAATAGAAAATGACTGGAAGGGAATACATAGTTGAAAAGATTCAGAATGGAAGTAGAGGAAGCTCTAATTTCTAGCAGGTGTCTTGAGATAAGTGAGCAGGATCTTGACAGCTCAAGACAGAACAGTGTGGCATTTACAGAGAGCTTAAAGCATCAAGTGAGATAACATATTTCAGGCAGAAAGGGAAAGTTCTAGCAAGTCAAGCCACTGTTCTGGACTTATCTATCAAGCCAGTGTCACTGGAAAGTAAGCTAAGAAGCAGTTCACGCTAGATGCAAAGTTCACTTGACTTGCGCTGGACACAGGGAAAAGCTCAATTGACCCATGGTAATGACCTTGCCTGGCAGAGCCCATCATGTTCAGAATACCCAGTCCCACCTAGTCTAAGTAAATGTGTATATGAAGCAGAAAGCTGTAGCCCCAGTAAAAGGAGAAAATGCATGTAAGCATTTGGAGTGACAGCCTATGGATTTTGTATGTTGGTTCAGGGCTATTACTTATATGTTCCCACATGTCAATCAGCAGCTCTTTCAGGGCCAATCAAGCTTTACCTCTTAGACAGCCCTACCCTAACATTAACCATGACCCTCTAGTATGATGCAGCACCTCTGTACCATAATCTCATCATGCCAACATCCATCATGGCCCTAATGATTCAAAGTTATCTTTTTATTTTGTTTATTTTATCACTTAATCCAGCCCCATTCCAATACTGTAAGTAACCTCAAGGTAAGGGACTATATTTACCTACTCCATGTAAATACTGGCCACATAGCAGCTATATTTCATTGAAGAATGAATTAAAAAGGGAATTATATCTACAACTTTTATGGCAATATTCACCAGAAATCTGAACCTGCATGGAGACCAGAGTATTCCATCAAGTATTCCATCAAGGGTATAACAACTCTTAAGCCTTTTAGAGACATCTGCTGTAGAACACATTTATTGCACTATGATATGGGATATAGGTAGCTTCATACAGGAGCTATAGAGCATAAAATTAGTAATAACCATCAGTCATGGCACAGTCTCATTAGAGGCCCAGGAGTCACTATGGTAAAGAGTAACCATGGTGAGAATGGAGCCTGTTTTTTCCTACCTGTAAATCCCCATCTGGTTTTTCAAAATCATTTATTAATGGAATAATTCACACCTCTTACCACCTTTATAAAAATAACAGACAACAGATTGACAGTGATACCCTTGACCTCTACAACAGGGTGAAGCCCACATAATTGAGAACTATTTTTCCAAAAGATTGTAGAACTTTCAGAATTGAAGTTTCCTAGAATTAAGAGTGATGGCAGGAGTCTGTGAGCATACCCCTTTTTCTTCTTTCCATTAACATTTGGTTTTCAATGAGGAGAGATTCTTGGGGGTTCTGGAGACAGCTGGTGTCCCCCAGCATGTCAAACCTAAGAAAAGGCAACATGAACTCCAAGAAGGAATTATGAGAAACTGGCTGAACTACATTTACTCCCCTCTGAACAGATTCAAATGTCTGAATCAAATGAGAAAAATCGGTTCAAACAAATTAAAATGAATTGGGTATGCATACATGGACAAACACACATACCCCAAGCCCCTTCTTGCCTATAAGGAAAAAATAAAAATAAATTTAAAAACTCTAAAATATGAATTAATATTCCTTTTACTTACGTGATACATGGTTTATTTGAAGAATGTATTTCTATGCCTGTCAGTGATGTATTTTAAAATGATATTTGCCAAAATCATGTGACTTTTGACTTAAAAAAAAGACTATCAAAGACTGCAGTCAACCCTCAGTACAGTATTTCTAAAGCATTCTATTATAATATCCTCTCTCAAATGAAAAGGTAATGACAACCGTTATTGATATTAAAACCATCTATCTTTTAAAAAGGTTATATCGATTTCCCCCACTGCTCCAATTCCATCAATGCCAGTGTCAGCTCCATGAAGAGGTTTAAATTGATAATTCCCAAATGAACTTTCCCAGTTTTCTATCACCTCTCGCTACGAACATTTTTGAACCCAGCTCATAGAGGATCATCTAAGAAAAGGCTTGGAATGACAAGAAACATCCAAAAGAATCTTCCCATTGAGCTAAAATACTGCAAATAAGTTTTAAATATGAAGCAAATATAAGGTCTTATTAAGGTCAGGCAACATGTCCCATCCCATCATACTTCATTAAACCCAAAATGATTTTCCCCACTTTTAGTATTCCAAAATAACACACAAGAGCAGCACCTGCAGCCGCTACTCACATGGAGCAAATGATGTAACAGACACCAGGTACTAAGTGTTTTAGGGACCTTGTCATGAAATCCTTGTAACCCTATTAGAAGCCTCATTTCACTGATCAATAAACAGAAACACAGAAAGCTTATGTAATTTGCCTAGTGTCAAACAGTCAATACTTAAAAGAGCCAAGATTTTTAGTGTAGTATCCTAGCTCTGCATACTTGATCTTTATGCAACCTTGGCCTTGTTTCATCACCTAATTTCCCATGAAGTAACGTGTGTGTGTGTGTGTGTGTGTGTGTGTGTGTGTGTGTGGTGCTGGGGATTGAACTCAGGGCTTTTTGCATGCAAGGAAAACACATGAAGTGACTTTTTCATAGAACATTTTCCTAGTAAATGACTAGCAAAGGACTCTTCAACCAAGTTTCAGGAGGCTATGCAATATGAGAAGAACAGACAGACGCAGTGAAGATCTCTCCCAGCCACTCCTACAAACCTTTGGCAGTCAATTTCCTCCGTCCTTCCATCAGGTCACATTTTCCCTCCTCCCCATGGTCTAAGCTGACCTTATCTGCTTGTAAAATCCTCTCTGCTACCAAGAGAGTACCACAAATAAGTCTTACATGAAGTTAATCTTGATTTTCCAGGGAGACAAGCTTTTGAAATGAGAAACCTTTTCTATTTTCTATAAACATCTATTTTCTAAACAGGATATCATAGTCAATTTATTCTTTTTTGGCAATTGAAAATGTAGGCATGTGGATCCAGTGAAGTCATTGATTAGGTTTCACCTTCCAAAGCCAGTCTTCAAAGTGGTACTTGTCAATACAGACTGAGGGAACATTTTCCGCTTTGCTCCACGAGAGGCCCAGCTTTCATCAAATTATACTACAATTATGAAGAAAATACTAAATCCACCAATATTGATAGGATGCCTGTGTGTGTCTGATATCAGCTTTCTGAATTCTAACTTAGGTAAAATTGAAAAAACATCTTAGAAACAAAAGAACCTAAAGCATTTTTGTTTCGCATTTTATTAAGAAGGGGAAGTTCTATAATCTCATCTCTTAAAAATAACAGCCTTAAATTGGAAAAATGAACTGAATTTAAATTCAGCGTTGTCTAAGATGTACCTTTAGTTTTCTTTTTAAAATACAATAATTTAGTACCACCACTCCTTGCTTGCTTTCCTTATACTGGTCTGAAAGTAATAAAGGACAAAACATCAGTGCATGGGGCTGGATGGGAAAAGCTGCCAGAACATTTTGGACACCTCTGTAGGTTTCTTTATTACTAAATGACCAAGCTCTCTCTTTTCCTTGTAAAGTACCTATCATGTGCAAGGTACTCTTCATAAATTACTACTTCAGCGCACCCTAATTTAAGTACTTTTATCTCCTAGGAAAACTAGGTTTTATGAACAGAGAAGGCCTGCAGATAATGTATGTCAGGGTTGATATTTGAGTGGGGTTTGTCTGAATCTAAAACCAAATCTCTTCCTGTAGTAGAGGTTTCTTAAGCAGTTCTGCCCCAGGCCTACCTCAGAGAAGGCACTGGGGAAGGCTTGCTGTACTGAGAGGAAACTTGGGAAATTTTGTCTCTGTAAGCATTTTAAATTACATAGACAGTAGTGTGAGTTCACCTGATTTCAGAGAAACAGATTAAATCTAACAGTAAATGCCAAAAACTTGTTCAAAATCTTTAAAATGTTAAACAAATTCAAAGTATTTTTACCATTGTCATATCCCAAACAAGCTTTTTAAATGACATTTTAAAGACAACAAAAAAGGCCTATTATCTCACCATCCGATTAGCTATGGTAATGTTTTTTTTAAAAGATATGCCTTATGAAATGGTTATTGTGCACAGAAGCAAGTGATGAAAAATGACTCAACCCTGAAAGACCTTCGCCCTAAAGTGACTACTAGTAAGTTCCTCATGATTATTTTCAGAAAAAAATTATATATATATATATATATATATATATATATATATACACACACACACACACACACATGCATTCATATGCCAGCAATTTGTGCACATAAAGAGCATTTTGTTCTGTACTATTTCATACTATGCTTCAAAATGTAATTTAAAAGCAACGGTAACACCAAAACATTGTAAGTTCTAAGTCAGTGAATGCTCGTTCAAAGCCACGGGCAAGAAAGACTTGGTAGGTAGGGTCTGGTTTTCTTACTGAGTAGATTTGGGTTGTCACAGCAAACCACAGAAATAACTATAAAGTCTCAAGAATAAGATATTCACAATTACTAAGCAAAATTTATGTTTAAAAAGACCTCAACCAAATACCCAGCTATCATTCATAATGCATCTTAAAATGACTGGCTTCTTATTGGAAAGAATAAAAACAATAACACAAGTGTTCTCAAAGGCACAAGAGGCTGTGCATGGGACATGAGGGTGCTAGGGAGCTTTAGTCACATCCTCTCCTTTCCCTCCAACACTCTTGTCAGCTTTGGCATCAGCTGTCATGTCCTAAGAAGTCACAGGTACTTATGCCCAAAGGAAAGAAAGGTACCTAGCAGGTATATTAGAAGCCCTCCTGAGGACAAGCGGAGTGTTCAGAAAAGAAGCTTCGGCATCTGCAAGATCATAACAACCAGAAAATCAACCAATCTCTATACTGTGGGTTCTGAAAGGATTGCATTTGATAAATACATCCTGATGCTGATAAATATATAAATACAAAAAAAAAGCACCTAGGTCTAATCAATAGCACCATAAAAACTTTATCTTGGTTTTTAAATGTCAACATCTGTTTATATTTAAAAGTTTATCTCACTTAAGAATATAAAAACACAGTAAGGCTGGTCTCACGTGAACATTCAGGAATTAAATGTGGTGTTGAGATGTAAGCAACTGCTTCCTTCCTTTGACAAATGGATTTTAACAATCATACATTACAGCATCACTTGGGTCAGATGAAGGAGCCCTTTCCTGAAAATCCAGGTTCATAGACTCACAATGTTTTCACAGGAAATTGCTCTGAAGTGATAGATATATCTAAGGCCACACAGATCCATTACTACAATAGGGTAAACAGGATTCCAGGGGTTCCTGGATGTGTCTTTTAAGCATGCTCTCTGATGCTTTAAAGGGTCTCACCTCTGTGTTGTACCTGATAATGAGTAGATTAGTCACTTCCAAACCCAGAAGAGAAAGGAATTCCTGAAATCTAAGTTGGAATGGGTCTTGGAGACCGAAGGTCATCTGAGAAGCGAAACAGTGAAATGATTGAAATGTAACTGACTTGAAACAAAGTAACGGGAAAAGCTAAAAAAGACAGACTTGCACTCCAACCAACTGGGTGACTTTGTACAAGTTAGTGGTTTCTCCCAGTGTCAGTTTCTCATCAGTAAAATAGGAATGGCTCCTACCTAGTAGGGTTCCTAAGGGGATGAGTGTGACTCAGATAATGTTGCCACTGAGTAGAGGCCCGGAAACATCAAGTGGTTGGTACAAAAAATGAAATAATACAGCAGCTGAGTTTGTGTATCCTATAATGTGAGTGTTATTTGAATATGATGTGTCCCCCCAAAGATCCTGTGTTAATCAGGAGTGTTCAGAGGTGAAATGATTGGATCATGGGAGCTGTAACATTATCAGTCCACACTAGTTTGAATGGACTGACTGGGTATAACTGTAGGCAGGTAGAGCTTGCTGGATGAGGCGGGTCACTGGGTGTGGGTTTAGGAAGGGTATAACTTCCCCGTTTCCCTTCCCCTTTCTGTCTCTGATTCCTGGCTGGCAGAGCTGAGTGGTTTTCCCTCCTCTATGCCCTTCTGCATGATGTTCTGCCTCACCTTGGGCTCAGAGTTAGCCAACCATGGATTGAACCTGTGAAACTGTGAGCCAAAATAAATGTTTCCTAAATCATTCTTGTCAGATATTTTGGTCACCATGACAAAAAGCTGACACACACAAAAAATAACTTCTTTCATGAAATAAAAAAAAAACTGTCAATTAAAAGGTACACATTGACTACTGAACATAAAAATCTAAGCAAAAGGTATTACCCTAGTACCTTGGGTTTATTGTGAGAAAACTAGAAACAGACAAAAGGCTAAAGCTGGAGAGAAAGTAAAGTGACCAAATGCCGATCTCTTATTGGTGACTAGGGCCACATCTTTTTTTTTTTTTAACATTAAAAAATGCTCATGATATTTAAAGACAATTCATCATGTAACTTCTTAGCCCTGCCATGTCTTCTAGTTCAAATATTAACAAAGAAAACTTCCTTCCCAAGAACCTTTGTGGTAAAGCTCTGTGCCAGCTCACAGAGGCTTAGGGAAACAAAAGAAATGTCAGTGAAAGGCTACCTGCTGAGACAGGCCCAAAACACTGGAGGAAACTTTTGCCAAGGATTCCTACAGAATTCAAAACACTCAATCATGTAGGAAGAAATTGGATGACATGCAGACCAAAGAGAAGATAAAGGAGAAAGGGGAGGTTGCCTTGTAGAAGCAAAGTCTTGAGGGAGGCAGAGTTAGTTTGTTCCAGTGTGTGTTCTGGAAACCGACAACAGACACTATAGTGAAAAACCACAGACGCATTTGTAAGTAGAGAGCTAGGGACACATTTGTCCAACAGATGCTGTCACCAACTGACTGTGTGAGGTATTGAAACAGCCTGGGCACCAAGAGGAGGACAGTGGTGGCACTAAGAGAACAGCTGATCCCAAAGGTCATTTCCAGAATATAAATCTAGGAAGCTAACCTTATTTATATAGATAGATGTGTGTCATTGACATTAGGCAAAACTATTCTGGCAATAAGGTAGGTTATTGGGGTTGCAGTAATATGTTCTGTTCTTAGTCTGAGTTGACTAAGCCAAGGTTAAAAATATTAAAAATGACCTCTCTTTCATCACCACCAAAAAGAAATATTACATAATAATTTTGTTTGTTTTTGGTGTTAGTCTGGCTAAGGAGGGTATTTTCACTTTTTTTGTTCTTTTGCATTGTCACCTCCGTTGCATCTTGGCTCTGAAGAAACTCTTCACAGCACTTCTCAAAATATGGTCCCAGATAAAGATCCATCAAGCAGTTTGGTTTTCCTTTTCTAAGTGGTTCACCGACCTCTCATGAATATTCCCATTCATTAGTTAGCTTTTCATTAGCAAAGCTTTAATAGACTGCTTTAGCTTTCAGTTCCTCAAAAGCACCCATCTATCCATTTCTAGAGACAATCTGTGTACTTTGTAAACCTTCTCCATGTTCATGCTCCTGCTCCTGCTCAGCAGTTTCTCACACACTACCTCTCCCAGCCAGCACCAGCTTCTGCTTCCTGCAGAGGGCAGAAAATACAGCCTGGAGGTTGCCCTGGAGCACCTGCTCCCATACCACCTGGCCCTCACCCTTAACCACAGCACCTTTAATGCAATTATTGGTCAAATGTCTGATAGCCCCCACCAAGCTGTTTGCTCTGAGGGTTTGGAGATCTATTTCATGCACAACTGAACCTCCAGCACATAGTATGTGTAGTGCGTGATCAATGAATAGTTTGGGGATAAATCATTTTATCTCAGCTACTTTTAAACACATGTTCTAAATAAGCCTTTTACTTAACTATGAGCACCTAAGAAAACCAAATATCCTATTTTTAAAAAAAGTAATCTTTTGACTTGTGTATCAGCAACAGCTATAAGATAGCGCTAGGCAATTTGTATAACACAAAGTGATATGGTTAGATTCTGAGACATGATCTACATAAATAAAAAGTGTCTATCATAATAGAAAATAACAAATTAAGAATATGAAACATTTTACTCTCTAAAAATTATATGGAGTCAAATTCTGAAAATCAGGTATCATCAACACCCCTTTGTTCACTGGGTTCTTGTTTGCTTTGCCGTGTTGTGAACCTCCTTCCACTAGCCAGATCTCAGGCTCTCAGACAAGTGAAAGGCCAAAAGTGTGGAAAATTCATCTCTGTCTGCTAAAATATGAGGAGTAAACCTTCACCTTTGATATCAAAGGAGGAGGAATGCATTTTTCCTAGCCAGAGTGAGAAAGGTCCAAATTTCCCGTGCAACCTGCTTCTCTTGCATTCTCCATCATGTAATTGTTGATGTTATTCAATCAGTTAAGTGATTCAGTTGTAATATTCTATCAGTTGGCATTTAGTTTAATCAGTTGATAATTATTTAGTTATTATAGCCAATCATTGATAATTAGTCAATTATTCAACTACCACCTGAAGACCAATTCTTTCAAATTTCTGCAATGCCAGCCTCCTTTCTGGACTTCAGAACCTTACTGATCCAATTGTTCAACCACCACGAGGTCATACAGACATTTCAAACTGATAGTGTCCATGAAAGTCATCATTCTCTGCACACAGTCCTCCCCTGTGTTATTGGCACAAACCTGATCCACAGAGCCAATACTTCCCTCCCTCTCATCACCTGGTCACCCTTGCAATTTCCTGGAATTCTCTTAATTCCTTCAACATCTCTGCTTCCCTACTGCCTTAAGCCAAGCCAAATAACATCACTCCTAAAAGACAATAGCTTAACTCCTTTCTCATCGCAAGTGTCTCTAATTCTGTTCCTTGTAACAAATACTGCATGGCAAGTACTTCTCTGCTAGTCCAGAAGGATGTTGTCTGTCCTGAACATACCTGTACCTGCTTCCGGTGCCTAACATAACACTCAGCACAACTAGCAGGCAATCAGTCACCACTCAAAGGAAAGAATATGTGAATGATACAACTGGTGCTCAGATTCTGCTGTTCACCATGAACTCCAGTTATTCATCTCTGTAGGAAAAGTGAAGACAGTACTCTGAAGTTCATACCCAAGGGCAAATCATCACTTACAGGCTCCCACATTTACATTCATCCATATTCAGTCTTACTTATGCTGCCTAACACTGTGGAGTTAGACTGTGATAAAATGTATAGAATTTGTTTTCAGGAAAAATATATACTGAAAATGCAAGGCCCAGCAGTTCTCGATGCCTGTCCACATATAAGGGATAAACACAACATCACATGGAATTGCTCTGTGGCCAGGAAAAGAGGATAGCTTTTAGAGGGAGTTAATATCCAGACTAAATCTCAGCATCCTAAACAAGGCCATCTTCCACAATCATCCATGTGGCACTTTACTGGGGCACTCAAATGAGCCTATGATAATAAGGTGATAGGATAGAAACTTCCATGGTTTTCATGTGTATGAAGTTATGTCCATTTACTCATGAAATTTTTAAAGTTTGCATTAGAGTCGAATAACAAGATTTCTTCTTTCAAATCTGAGAATGTGTTCCTAAAGAAAAGCTCATGAAAACTAAGTGTTCAGGAAATGACTAGGATTATTAAAAAAGATGTGTCCCAAACAGTCTCAAGCCTGCCTTCCAGACCTCTTGCCCAATGCCAACATCCAACATGAAGCATGAAGCAGGACCAGATAGAAAGTTCTGGAACCAGACTTCCTGTGCTTAAATCCTGACTGAGTCACTTTCCAATTGTATGACCATGGTAAATTCTCTTTGCTGCTCTCTACCTCAGTTGTCTCACATCCAAATAAAAGTGTCAAGAGCCCTGCCTCATCTTGGTATTGTGATGATGATTAAGAGTTAATATTTTCAGAGCATGGGTGCTCAATACACGTTAGTGGGAGAAATACAGATTACTTTTTTTTTTTACAAGTAGAAAATATCCTTTATCTGAAATTCTTGGGACCAGAGTATTTTGAATTTTTTCAGATTTTTAGCATATTTGTACATATAATGAGATCTCTTAGTGATAAGACTCAAGTCTAAACACAAAATTCGTTTAATTTTTTCATATGCACATACCCTTAAGGTAAGTTTACATGACATTTTAAATAATGTAGTGCATGAAACAGTTTTATGTCATCTTACTTATGGCGTCAAGGCAGCACTCAGAAAGTTTCAGATTTTGGAGGATTTTGGAATTATGATTTTCAGATTATAGATGCTTAACCTGTATGACTATGATAATATAGTATCATTTTTACTTCCTTCCCTCAATCTTCCCAAGGGATTCCATGCCCAATCAGTTCTCTTAAACTCTAGAAGCAATGGTTCAGTCTTTAGCATGTACCAGCATCATCCAGTGGCTTCTTAAAACAGACTTCTGTTCTTCTGTGCTCCAGAATGGGGCCTGAGAACATCTTTTCTTTTCTTTTTCTTTTTTAGTAGCAGATATTGAATTCAGGGAGAACTTTAACACTGAGCCACATCCCCAGCCATTTTTTTTAAGTTTATTTCAAGACAGAGTCTCACTGATTTGCTTAGAGCCTTGCTAAACTGCTGAGGCTATGTTTGCATTCGCCATCCTCCTGTCTCAGCCTCCTGAGCCACTGGGATTATACGTATTCGACATGGTACCTGGCTACAACATGCATGCTTAACAAATTAATCTCAGGTATATAGATGCTGTTTCTCTGGAGGAACAGCAAGAAATGCTAACACTACTACTGGAGAACAGGTAGCTACAAACCCCCAGGGCTTTCTATGGCCTTTTGCCCACCTTAGAATGCCCTTCCTGGACTCCATATCAGTAAGTACACCAATATCTCCAAAAGGATTGAGCATCAAAAGCCAAACAACAGCTCTTTGTGGTCACTTTGTGCAGAATCTTAAAACAATGCAATGTACTATGGTCAATGAAATCAGTTCCACCAGACTAGGAGTCCCTAACAATTAGGACTTTACTTAGTACTTGAGACACAGAAGATCCTCAATGAATAGTGATTGATAGAAATTCTGGAGAGCCAATGGCCAAACACATCCCTGTGAATCAATAACCTGGAAGGTCTTAGAGATCAGATCCCAGTTGTTCACTGGACAGGAGTGCCCAAAGTTCCTGTGGAGCCCGTGATCTCGGCTACCCCACCCAGTAGTCTCTTCTCTGCTCCAAGGTCCAGGAGTCTGTTGCCTCCAACCACAACTTTCCCTCTCTTTGAAAGTAACAGAGCTTCAGCTTTAGTCTTTTCATAGCATGGGCCCCCACGGGAACAACAAGCTGCTGGAAGATGCTAGGTATTATCAGGAGAGGAGAAGCCAGACTGCAATCAGGAAGCATTTCTGTGTAAACATTTCTGGTGAATTGCCCAATCAGATCTTGGTTGGCAAAGTCATATGTTTCTCACAAGATTTTTTAAAATCTCTTTTTTCTCCTTTTAAATGAATACATACCTTTATACCCAATTTTTATTAATTTTTTAAAGAGGGCCACCAAATTGCTTACCTACCAGGAGTCACAAAGCTTGCATCAGCAGCTTCACACACTTCTACATATTCTGCTCCTTGATCCTTTGGATTTTCTAGAAATTTCTTGAAATTTTCACCCATCTTGACTCTCTTCCTTCCCTTATACCAGAACCAAGCCAAGAACACTTTTATAAACACCTCCTATAGAATATTTTAAGTGTCTTATTGATTTCTCTGCCAAAGAAACACACACACACACACACACACACACACACATCCATGCCAAGAATGATCCAGGTAAGATATTCTACCTGATCCTCTCCACACAGGCAACAGTTAACCACTGACATCTCAAAATATTTAAATATTGTTTTTTAAAGTCAGATCACTTTTTTAAATTTTTAATATTTATTTTTCAGTTTTCGGGGGACACAACATCTTTGTTTGTATGTGGTGCTGAGGATCGAACCCGAGCCACATGCATGCCAGGTGAGCGCGCTACCGCTTGAGCCACATCCCCAGCCCAAAATATTTAAATATTAAACTCTGATTTTTTGAGTGTAATCACAAACCATTATGAGACAGTTTCAAGAAAGCAAGTGTCCTCTATGTCAGGAAATATTATAAATTCTTAGTGAAAGTATAACTCTCATACTATACAGTGTAATAATTTTAATTTAAGAATCACTTCTGAAATTTACTTGCATTTTAAGATATCAGTTGTTATGAATCATTTACCCCAAAAACAAATCAGTAATTTTAGGATGTTTTGCTAAATATGCCATTGCTGTACCTTATATTGCTTAAGATAACTTTGAGGAAAAATAAATATAGTCTTTAAAAATAAATATTAGAATCAAAATTTTTAAATTAATTAATTAAATATTAGATATGTTGATCAATATAGGTTTACACACAGTCTGTTCTAGGTAACAGTAGTTTCTAGTCACTTTACAGGCATGGAAAGAAAACAACCTAAAATATGTGCATGTGAATACAATAAAAATCAACTGTTCATTCAATTTGTATCAGCAGTTTTACTAATTGACCCCACTTGGATATATTAGTACATTAAAAATGTTAAGAAAGACATGACAAACTTTAAAAATTTTCACAGTTGGAAAACAAACTGAAAAAAAATAGCTATTTATCTACTTGTCTCAGGTAGGTCATAGTAACCACACAAGTACAAAGAAAACAATGCTCATTTTATTTATGACAAACTAAACCCCAGGAGGTGAATTTTATGAATTTAAATTTGAATTCTAATTTCCAGTAAATCTGTCAGATTTATACTATCTCTCGTCTCAGCTGCATGGAATATCAAATTAAAATAGCACTCAGATATATTCACATTCAATTCCTGGGTCAGTTACTTTGTACAAATTATTGAATTGCTCCCTTCCTCAGTTTTTCATCTGCACAGGGAAGTAATATCTATTTGTATATTTTAAACCATAAGACAAAGTGTTTAGCATGGCACATGATTGATTTTATTTTTCAGTACTGGGGTGGTACCCAGGGTCTCAAACATGTTAGTTCAGTGATTTACAACTGAGCTATACTTTCAGACCCATAGTTGATTTTAATAATTCATAATTCCTGTTGCTGTGGATGAGTGATCAAGCTAATAACCCATACAGTCAAAGAACTACATTTTCCCTGCACTTAGATACTGTTTACCAGCATATAATGAGATGCTGGATGGGAGGCAAAGCATAACATGCCATTAATCTTATTCTGAACACCCACCTGTAAGGAATAAATGCCCTAAATTGCCCCTTTGTGTCAACACCTGTACTACTAAACAGCACAGCAGAGGTTTGCTCTTAACAGACATACAACCAATATTTGTTCAATTCAAATGTTGCTGATTCAAGTTAAAACATGAATGCATAATCCTTAAAATCCCTCAATAAATGGTGACTGAATTCTGCATGTCACTGAAACCAGTGTTCTAAGGTCCCAAGGTTCACCAAGCAGCTCTCTGACATCTATAAATGCCCAGCCAAGCACACTTGAGCATACTCATATAGCCATCCAGAGGAGGCTGAAACCCTCAGACATCGCACAAAAGTTCAATCAGACCAAAGGAAACCCATTCTACGGAAATTCAATCATTTTAAAGCCATCAGCGGCACTACCTAACAAATGAGCAGTGCACTAAAGTACTGATTGAAGAAACAAACGACTTTAAAGTAACATCGCCATCATCGTTTTCTTCTTCCTTGTAATATGATTAAGACTGCAAATTTTGCTCTTAACCTAGGGTTTTCTGCTCTCCTTTTAACTGGATAAACGTCAACGCAAGGAACCAAAGTTGAATCTCTGCAGTTCCAGGAAGCGAGCGCATCAAAACCTTCCCAGGGAGGGAATGACCTCTACAGAGATCCCAGGCCACAGCAGAGAAGTGACTAATACCTTTGTGCCTGGGGAAGACCCAATGTCTGGCCTTTAAAATGCAAAGAAATCCTGAAGCAGGCTGCCCTCCTCTCATGGGCTCTTTTGCACTCCAAGCTTTGCATTTCTGTCGTCCACAAGACACTCCTGAACCAGTAGCTACAAGGGAGGGCAATAGCTCCGCTACATTCCCATCCTGGACCCTCAAGGTCTATTAACTCCCTACTTGGGTTGAGATCTGACGCCCACCCCTAGGAGAGAGCAGGCGACGAACCTGCTGTGCTGCCAGGTGAGCCCCGCACCACACTCACCTGTCCTACGCTGCGTCCCAGGGGCTGCAGAGCAGGGTAGTCACGCGCCCCTTACCTGCGCGGGATCTGCAGTGGCTGTGGCGGTGTTTGCTGCTCCCGAGCTTAGGGAGCAGCCCTTACGCGGCAAGGGCAGGGCGTTGCGGAGCGCCGCGGGACTTCCTCAGCACCCCCTTGCGAGCCCCGCCTTAAAGGGGAGGAGGCGGCCGCGCGTCACCTTTGAGAAGCCTCTGAGCCTAGCGCGGGCGCAGCTGCGAGCTGCTTTGCCAGGTGTTACGTGAAGGCGCCAGGGCTCAGTGCTGGGCACTGGCTGGGCATAGAAACAGTGATTACTTGCAAATCATTCGTCTGGGTTGATCTACAGGAAGAGAAAGGTGTGTCCAAAAAGTCCGAAAGGACAAATGTGACCTGCAAACGTCGTTTCTTAAAAACGTGTCTTCGCTGGTACTTTCAGCAGGTCCCTAAAAGATCAGCGGACAGAAAATCGGTTCTCTCTTAAATGCCCTAACTCTAGAAAGAGGTGTTTCCAAGCTTGGCGGCCTGTTAAACCCGTGCCACGTTGTGAGCGATCGAGGTTGGAAGTCAGTCACCCAAATCTACAGAGATATGCTTTCTGAATCTTGGTTCCCCATGTATAAAAATAAGGCTGACTTGTGGGCCCAGCGAGTTGGGTATTCCCAGAGGCCCCCAAAGACTCTTGTGATTATGGCCACTAAGGTGGCCCATAAATATTTGCCTTTTGTTATTCTTGCACTTCCCTTTCTTCCTTCCTCGTTCCTTTCTTTTTATTGCAGTTTGCACCGTTTCGTGCTTGGTCAGTTCCTTTTCCTATATATTCATGAGCCCGAATTTACTGAGCCCTGATTCTATGCTGTGCCAGGTGTTGGGTGGCTTAGGAGGAGACATGCAGGTTAGATGCCTGCTTTGAGGGCTCAGTCCCAAGAAACAGTAGTTTGAACTTAACCAGAGATATGAAAAATTGTGCTCTGTAAGTGTAATATGAATTGTAATGCATTCTCCTGTCATATAAATTAAAAAAAAAATTAAAAAAGAAAAAGAAACTAGATACAAGAGAAACAGGCTGGTGTGACATAAAACCAGGCATCTTATAGATTGTTCTGGGAATGGGGAGGTCTGTAAAGTGAGAGGAGTTTAATTGGTGTAACTGATGATTAAGAGCTTAGGTTCTGGAATCAGAAAGGCGTCAAATCAAATCCTTGCTGGGCAACTAATCATGTAAATAGGAGAGTTCACTTAACTACCCTGAACTCCAATTTTCCCTTTAATCAATTATGATTGAAATATATTCACATATATTCAGAGAAATAATGAAGTCAGTGTGCTGGCCCACAGTAACCATTTAATAAAGTTTAGCTAAATGATAACACATACTAATATAGAGGATAGGGAATGGGTTAAAATTTGAGAAAACAGACTGTAGGAAGAAATGGTAGAAAAAGAAGTGTATTACAATAAAAATTCCCACTTATAGCTGTCATTGAGGAAGACAACTTTGCACCAGTCTCTGAGCTTGGCATGAAACAATCTTATTTAATTTTTATGAACCTGTGAGACAGTTGATAATATCCCTGCTTTAAGGTGAAGAACTAGCCTCAGAACCATGAAATACTCTGCCAGAAGGTAGGAATCAAGTTCCCAGCCAAGTCAGAGCAAGCTGAGGCCCATGGCAAATCTACACTTTTTTCAATGTGTTAAAGGTTACATTCCCTCCCAGTGAAGAGAGATAATTAGAGAACATAGAGTCTAAAAAGAAGAAGAAAAAGAACAATGCAGAAGAAGAAGCAACCATACCTTTAAAGCTGACTAATAATATAAATGAATTAAAATAGTAAGCCATCCCACACTAAAAGTTTTTTCCCTCTGACTCCTGCTCTGGTGAAGTTCCTGTTCTGTGGTTCCGGCAGCCCAACCACAAGTAAAAAATGACTACCAGCATTTTGCAATCATTAAATGTTATAGAAAGTGAAACAGATATCTATGGTGATACTCTCCCCACCACATGCAAGGTACTCATCTGTCCAGCTTCCTTGGGTTTTCGGGACTCTTTTGTCTTTTAATTAGCCCAATATGTTACACGCCTCCTTTAGCAGTGTGTTTCACGTAGGGAATAATAATGTCACATTTACTAGTTGAAATTTGCTGCATAACCACAGCAGCAATTAGAACAGCAGCTGGGCTCATGTATATAGCTGATCAATTTTTAATATGCTATTGTCCTATTGAATTTTTTTTTTAATTTAAACAGGTTTTGATCCAAGTCTTACACAATGAGCACTTGTCAATGATGTCAGTTGTTACTTTCAAAACAAATAATAATAAATACTTCCTGAATTTACAATAGGCAACCTTCTCCCTCTGGCCTTCATAATTCACCTAATTCACAAGGTAGTTGGCCTCTCAAGAAACAGCACTGTTGTCATTGTGATGACTGAGGTGGAGATTTCCTATTTCCTGACAAAATTGCTTTTACATCTTAGTGCATATTTGGTTGCATGGCTATTTAATAACAGTGCCTGTCTTTTTAAATTTTCAATGGCAGATGTCTTCTGCATTCGCCATCTACTCTTTTGCATCACATCCTTTGCAGCAGCAGAGATGTGATACATTCAGTGTGCATTCAGAAGAAGTGCAGTGGAAGTATCTTAGCAATGTTGTTGTTCCTGTTTTAGCTTTGAATGAGCCAGAGCAGTTTAAATGGGGCAAGCTACAATTGCTGCAGTCACCCAGAATCTGTGATGATGGGAATGGAGCAGTCTTCTCTAACAAAAAGAATACCCTGGGTATACATCATACGAGCTAGAATTCTGACTCTTCTTTGCTCAGAGGGAACCACAAAGGACCACCTTGCATCATCCTACCAGAGTTGACCATGCAGGCAATTCTGCCTAGCTCCAAGTGGAGAATGAAGTGCTTTTCTTGAGAGAACAAGTCCCTTCAATTTCCAAGAGAAAGTTGTCTAAACTCTGCTACCAATGCCAGCTGTGATACAAGTTCTTGGCACTTAGCATCCCTCATATTTTTCTTCATTGGTGCTTCTCAGCATTTCTGAACCAATTTTAAAAAAATGAAGAAAAACAATTGAGACATAAACATGTCTAGATCTACCAGTGGGTGAAACAAATTGATGGTTAAAGCAAAATTTATTCTGTTGTCCAAGTAGCAGATGTTTAGTGTGTGCTATAAGGAAGTTTATGCACTTCATTACATGGTATAGAAAAAAGGGGCATTCCTTTTATTGATGGTGCAAATAGTCTTTGTTATCATATTTACTCAGGTTCTTTTATTTGTCTATTGTATAATCATCATGTCATCTCCTTTTTATAGTGGCAGGTGTGAAGACCAAATTTAGTGGCTCACTTCTGATCTGACTCTGTCACTTATTAGCTATGTGTTTTTCCTGCAGTCTTCACTCTCCTGAACAAAAATGGGGCCCTAACTGGAAATGCATTTTGTTTTTGAATTACTCAGAAAAAAAAGCCTTATTATAAAATCTTTTTTATGGAAACAAGCACCAGCATTTACTTACTTTAATGATATTTCTATGTAGCAAGTTTCTTTAAATACCTAGACATGTATTTAACACAAAATGATTGGCTAAAAAATATTTGCAGATAGTAAGTTGTTCAACATTCAAATTTTATGGATATTAACCTTTTACTGGACGAAATTTTTTATGGCCTAGGTGAACATCTGGTACTGGTTGCTTTGAAAAAGTGTAGATTATAAGAAACATGAAAGCTGTATCTTAAGAGAATTAGTCTCACATGCATCAGATGGGTAAAGCATAATGAAATTTACTTTTTGGAGTGAATATTTGCCTTGCTCAAGATTCCTCCTTTAGCATCAGCTGTTTTCTATCTGATGACCTAAATTTCATCCAGTGAGCTAATTGACAAAACTTCCCCCCGTACCTTATCCAGGAGAGAGATTCCTATTATACAAAATTACTGTGGGCTCAATTGTTTTACTGAATAATATCCAATGTGTCACCATTGGCAATAGTGATGGGCATATGAAGAATCATCCTTGAGAGACAGATTGTTGAATCTGCTTTTGGACTGTTGGTTAGGGTCTATTTCTTAAAATTGCAGTGTGTGTTTTAAAATGATCTGAAGTTGAACTTGTCACTTAAGAACAGAAATCTTAGGCTTTCTCATGGTGGCTGGTTTGTTTGCATCCTCTGGGTTTTGCAAATATCTGAAGTGAACTTGTTTTCTCTCTAATTGGAATGCTAGAATGCTGAGTGGCCCACTTCTGACATGTTTTCAAATTTTTTTTAAATTTGTACATTGTATATTGGAGTTATCTCTGTCTACTTTTATTCCCCTAAGTCCGAGATAAAAATAGAGAAATTTTCAAGACTGTAATATTAGGGTAATAATCAAGTCTCCAAGCAATAAGCAGCACATTGATTGATATTGTCTTTCACATAACTAACATATGCTAGCAGCTACAACCAGACCACAAATGAGGATGCCAATGAAGGTCAGGCTCATAAAATAAATGCTTGACTGTGATCACATATGAACAAAACAAAGACCATCACAAACAATAGAAGGCACACCCACCCAAAGACATTCAAATTCACACACAGTGAAACCTGGGCCGGTGGCCAGAAGCCAGGTGACTAGTGTGTGTCCTCTGAAAATCAATGCATCAAGCTCTATGAACAACACTATGGATATAAAACACGGTGGCTGCTGCCCTCCAAGGAACCATTTGGCTCAGCGGAAAGACATGTAAATAAATAAGGACCTAGAGTATCAGAGGAAAGTAGGTCTGCTGGGGTCACCCACAGAATCTGACAAGAGTCAAGTGCAGGAGTCCAGATATCAAATAAGGGGAATTATAAGAATCGTGATTCCAGGAAGCCCCAAGGTCTAAGGGAAAGGGTCCTGATGGGTGAAACCCAGCTTGTACCCCTAGGATGTGCATAGACTCAATTGGCAGGCAAAGATCAATTCAGGGAATGAAGCTAGGCCTGGTAATATTTCCACAATTGTTTATTCAATCAGAAATTTAAAATGCAAACACATAGGGAGAAATAATAACTATGCTTATGGCTGAGGACATTACCAAATTTTGGACTTGGCATCTCCAGTCTCTTTTTGTGACTGTGTGGGACATATAATTTGAAGAAGTTCTAATTCATCCAGGCTTCAATTACAGACTGTAATGATGACCTACAAAGAAAGTACAGAATCACTAGTTAATGATTGAAAGTAGTCAGAAAATAGATGGAGCCTCATTAAGGACCTAATAATAATATTTTCAAGCTCACTTGGTGTACAATTACCTGACACACTGATCTTTAAATATAACTCTACAATGAGTATTGTTGCTACTTTCTGAGAAAATATGGGTCCCCAAATAAAGACTGAAAGAGCTAAGAAATCTGACCTGAAAACTAAATTATTTTTTTTAATTCCCAGCAATCTTTTCTTTTACCCTCTTGTGAAGCATCATCTAAATGTAAAACAAAAATTATACACTCCCTTAAAAGACATAATTCTTTCAAAAAGCATATTTACTTAAAGTTATGGTTCATTAATTTTAAGTGAAGAAAAAATAAGGAAAACCCCTATTCAATCAAGTAGCTGCTTTAAAGGGAAGAGAACTTCCTGGCAGATTTGCTGTCAGAGATATATAGCTGTCATTTTTAAATTTTCACAATGACCTTTGCACCTACCCTGCTGCAGCATGTGACCTGA
Source organism: Spermophilus citellus (assembly GCF_964194105.1). Taxonomy (NCBI): domain Eukaryota; kingdom Metazoa; phylum Chordata; class Mammalia; order Rodentia; family Sciuridae; genus Spermophilus; species Spermophilus citellus. The sequence continues at coordinate 60,535,409 of NC_138185.1, forward strand.
CTCCTTATCCCTCATGGGTTATGGTGAAATTTAAGCTGTACTTACTGAACTTGCATAATCGTTCCACCTGGGTACCTTTCATTTGAAAAGCCCAGCCTTATATTTCAAACTGCATACATTTCACCCATGCACATTCACTGGTAAAATATGCTCAGGAAAACCACAAAATAAGAGAGCTACATGCTCATACAGATGAAACCATGCTGTGTTTTTGTTAAGTTTTGTGTCTGGAATGACTGGGCTCTGAAAAGACTATCCTTCCAGCAATGAAAAATAATCCTTTCTCTTGAGAACCAAGCAGATCCTAATGCCATCATGTGATTTCAGTGATATTTTAGCATATTACTGAATCATGACTTTGTTAGAGTATCTTCTGAGAGTTAGAAGTGGAGTCCCGGACCAGAATTTCAAATGTTTCTGGTGACATCATCCTGTGGGTCGCTCCTGGTTTTTTTGTAGTTGGGAAGTGCCTGTTGTAGCAAGGTGTGCTCCAGGGGGCCTTGTGTCCTCTGCGAGCTGGAAACTTCCACAGTAACTGAATATGACACGTGGCAGGAAAATAAAGGGCAGAATTAGCAGCACTATGAAAAATGTGACTGGAAGTCAGAAGGGTGGAAATTAAAAATGAGAAAGCCAGTGATCAATGAACGGTGGGGGGAACCAAGCTGGAACTTAAATTGGCAAGGAGAACTACTATAGGTCATCAAAACCAGGAGATCAGAAGGCTAGCATAAACAAGATAGCAACGAAGTTAAAGGGAATGGCCTGATTATGTCAGGAGTGAGGATAATGAATCCAATATAAATCAGAGTTCATACTCTGTTGCCACAATGTCAGTCAGACAAGAAAATGGATTTTTCTTCTTTGGACTCACACCTCCCTCAAGGTGTGGCAGTCACTGCAGCTTTTTGCAGTGAAGCAATACTCTGCTTAATGAAGGGATATGTAGGCTACCATTGTACTCTACCTGACTGCATTATCCTCTAAGAATATGGAAACTCATTAGCTCATCTCTATAAATGCAACTCAGGTAGAGGCATATGCCCATTGTTCCTAAAAAGAGTATAATATTAAAAATAACTATTTTACAGTTATTATTACAAGATATTTTTGCAAGAATATGCAAGAATTGATGTTTTGTTTTAATATCAAGATCCACCTGACATAAGCTCCCGAGAAAATTAGTTATCTCTGCAAAAAAAAAGTATTTTATTTCCTTGACATTTTCATTCTTGTTTTCTTACACTGTCTTCCATTTTTATTTCCTATACATAGCCTTTGACTTCCCACCTCTCCTCCCATTTCACTCTTTTTCTAGAAAGAAATCTAGACAGAAACATATCCAGAATCTACTTTCTCAAATGCCTATAAAAATACTGTCTTCTTCTCAAAGAATTCCCTCATTCCTCAACCAAAAGATATCAGTAATCCCCGGAGTAATATAGATTCCAACCTGAAAATATTTCACTCAAGAACAACTGCTTCTACCTTTATGAAATAGTTCAATACCAGTCTTAACTTTTAAACATGTGTTTGTTTATAAGTATGCCTAGAATACATACTCAGTGCTAGACAGTGTATAGAACATAAGTTTTTAAAATATTATACCTATGTGCAATGTAAAAATTATCTGTTTTGGTATATCAAATAACCCTAAAACTCAGCCATTGAAGGCACTGAGCATTTGTTATCTCAGAGTTTTTGTGAAACAGGAATTCTGGGGTGGCCTAGTGGGTATCTCTGACTCAGGAGCTCTCCCAAATGGTAGTGAAGTCATCTGCCAGAGCAGTGGTGATTTCAGTGGTCACCTGGACCCTGCAAATCTGCTACAAAACTCACACATAAGTGGTGGTAGGATTTGGTTCCTTGCTACATGTATGTCATATTTTATGAAACTTTTTTCATCAGATGCAAACTTTCTGAAAGTTGTAAACTCACAGATACAAGAAGTTGATGATATTTTCCTGCAATGTCCTATCTACTATTAATAAATGTTACATCCTTCTCAAACATTGTAGTTTTCATGTTGTGGTAACCAATAATGAGAGAGAGAGAGAGAGAGAGAGAGAGAGAGAGAGAGAGAGAGAGAGAGAGAGAGAGAGAGACAGGGAGGCAAAAGCATGGGAAAAAGAGAAAACATACGAGAAACCTGAAGATAGAAGTTGCCATCATTTTACATCCTAATTTTGGCAATGACACCCCATCCCATAATCTATTCACAAGATAAAACTCAATAAACTCATTGAATATGCAAGGAAGGTAACTGCACAAGTACTTGGAAACCAGGAGGATGGGATAACCAGAGTTGATGGAGAGGCTGCCCTTCCCACCTAACAAGCACAACAAGGATATGATAAATGTCTGATCAATCAATTATCTGCTTAAATCTTGTTGAACTTTTGAATCTGTGAGTTTTTAATTTTCATGAAGTTTGGATATGATGAAAAATGTCCTGATCATTATTTCTTCAAATATTTTCTCACGCCCTCCTTGCTTTTCCTTTTTGAATGTTGGTTACAGATATGTCAGGTCCCTGAATATTGTCTGAATGTTCACAAGTGCTCTGTTTGTTATTTCCCCTCAAGCTTCTTTTCTCTGGGTGTTTCAGTTTGGATTATTTCTATTTCTTTTTTTTTTTTTTTTCAGTTCTTGGGATTGAACCCAGGGCTTTGCACATGCCACGCGAGTGCCCTACCACTGAGCTATACCCCCAGCCCTGGAGAGTTTCAATTTCTATGGTTCAGGTTGATTAATGTTTTTTCCTGCAATGTCTTCTCTGCTATTAATACAATAAAATGTAACTTTCATCTCAGACATTTTAGTTTTATTTTTAGACACTCTTTCAGTCTTTTTACACTTCCATTTATCTCCTCATTCTAATGATTTCTTCTACTTTGTTGAGAGTAGAGAGTAATTGATACTACAATTTTACTTTCCTTGTATACTAATCAGATCATTTCCTTTCTAGTTTTCATTCAATTGAGTGCTTTTTCTACTTGTTATGGTTCTTTTTTCTTGCTTCTCTACATAAACATAAATGTTAATTAAATATCAAACAGTGTGAATTTTGTGTAATTGGGTGTTGAATTTTTTTAAACATAATTCCTTTACATAGTTTGGGTACCATGGTAGAATGAATCAGACATAATTTTACTATGTTCATATATGAATATATGGTCAGTGTAACTCCACATCATGTATAGCTGCAAAAATGGAAACTTACATTCCATGTACTTAGGCTATATCAAAATACATTCTACTGTCATATATAACTATAAAGAATAAATATTTTTTTTTAAAAAAGAAAAAGTTTGGATACCTTGAGGCTTGGTTTTAAGCTGCATTGAGTGGGTACAAAGTGGTTTTTCCTCTGGGATGATAACCCCTAAAGAGCCTATTCCATGTCTTAAGTCTTTTCTTACTCTCTTATGGGGCTGACCTATTCCTAGTGATGTCTGAACTTT